>NC_092622.1:608000-923500 GCF_047663525.1 Anas platyrhynchos
TTTTGATCAGGAAAAATTATCTGTAAAACAGTTACATTAAATATTGCACCACTGTTCACCTGCACAACACTGCACAGCTGCACACCAAGAAGAGTCATGAGAAAAGTGTAAGAAGGCGAAGACAATGAACTGCCAAAAAAAGGAAATTCTAAGTATTTGCTAGCTTTGTCACAAAACCTTTGCAACCATGTGAGCAGGATACCAGCTTCACGCCCGTCTGACAGACAGGGGAGGTGATGCTATCAAGAGGGAACACGTTACGGGGTCTGGTTTCAGGCTCACCCAGCTCCCCTGCCCTCTCTGGTGCTTGGGACACCCACTGCAGGTGGGACACCACCGTTCCCCTTCAGCCTTTCCCTCCCCCCCCAGCCCCCCAACCCCACCCCCAACCCCCGGACCCCCTCCCACCACCCCTCACCAGTATTTCCCTCACCACCCCCCATTCCCCTTCAGCCTTTCCCTCACCCCCCCAGTGCCCCACACCATCCCAGCACCCCCACACCTCTCCCCCCCAATCCCCCAACCCAGGCCGCCCCCCTCCTCCTTCACCTCACAACCCCCCCCCCATCGCCCCCTTACCCCCGAATTGCAGCCCACGTCGAGGCCCAGCAGCGGGCGAGCGGCCGCGGGGAAGAGCCGCCGCAAGAGGCCGTCGGGCAGGAGGCTGACGCGGGCCTCGGGCGGGTGGAAGCGGGAGTAGTTGGGGAAGTTGCCGTAGGGAGCAGCGCCGGGCTCCGGGCAGGGAAGGGGCGCGCTGCTGGGCGCCGCCATCTTGCCTCCCTACCGCGCGAGCGCCGGGCGCGGACCGAGCGGGCGCAGAAAGGTTCCGGGGAAGAAAGGTTCCGGGGGGGGGGGAGGTCGCGCATGCGCACACCCACTGAGGAGATGGGGGGCGGGGGGGGGGTGAGGGCCAAGGCCGCTGGGGTTGTTCTCAGTCCTCCTAGCCCAGGCTTTCCAGGTCCATTTGTGCGAAAAGAATTTGTAGAATTTTTGCTTTTAAAAAAAAAAGTGTCCAGTCCCTATCACACCAGAGCAGGCCGAGGAAGGGCAGCATCCACCCCCGGGGTCACCTCTGGCCCTGCCACCTTTGCCCTTTGCCCTTTGCCCGGCGTTGCCATGGTGCTGCCGAGGCCTGGGGCAGGGGCTCAGGCCCTGGGGGAGCCACCAGCTCCAACAGAGCACCCACAGCCAGGCTAATTAACCATAAAGTTCATTTCAGCTTCCCCCAGCATAGAAACCTGCCTGTGTGTGTGCAACCCTCGGGGGCAGCTCTCTGGTTTACAGAAGCTTTCACGAAATGTTACAAAGTGTTAGTTAACAAATCAAAACACACCAACAAAACAAAAACAACAACAAAATGATCATCCTGGTATTGCTCCTGTCTGTAGATAGGTAGCTGGTGGGAGATTTCATAGAAGACAAAAAAATAAATTAAAAAAAAAAAAGCCTGTAGTTAAAAAGAGGGGTAAAAGACTCCATCTCCACCAGGGGGAAGGTTTTAGGAGAACCTGGGTTCATTTCACACTCCGATGTTAGCTGTTGTTACAGCATGAGGAGCAGAGGGCGCCAGGAGCTCAGAAACGGAGGCAAGCGCCAGAGCCGAGGTTGGGCCCTTGTGTTTGGCTCCTGCCATGGGAAAAACAAGTAGAGATCTGCAGGAAGTCTCCATCCTCGACACACCTCAATCATGAAAGGGAAAGAAGACAGGAAGAAGGACAAACATATAGATATTTCCCTCCTCTTGTGCAAGAGAATTTTTAAATTTTTTTTTAAGGTTTCCCCTGAATCTTTCTGGCTGCAATTAGGGCCCCTAAATTCTTGTCCTCTTTGCTATAGGCATGGGAAGCAGCTTGATACCTTCCTCTTTCTGACATCCATCACACACTGATGAATCTCTCTATCTCCTCCTTTCTTCCACATCCCACCTCTACATGGTCACATTACACTTACAACTTTAGGCCAAATGAATGTTTGCCGTATTCCTCAAGAGTCAAGTGTTGAAATTGGACAGAATCATCAGCCTTTTATTCCATTTTTGTTAATTACAGGAGCAGCTAAGCTTAAGTTATCCAACACAACAACACAAAATATTTTATTGCTGCAGAAAAATGCATCTGTGGTCTGTACCTCACTGTTTAGCCATGCTTTTTAGGAGACAAAATCTCATGCCTGCCTTTTGAGCATAGCTTCTTCTCAGGAGCAGAGATCTGTCACAACAAGATGCTGCAGCTGGTATCGCTCTCCTCTGGCAGCCTGGACTAATCCATGGCTGATGGAGAGAGAGAGATTTCACCGCCCAGTGTAGGCATTGATTTACATCATGTGAATAGCTCTCTGGAGGCTTTTTATTTTCCCCCACTCTCTCTAGAGAAAGCTTAGTGCGTCAGGTTGCTCTCCAGAAGCAGCTGGAAATGCTCTCTTAAGCAGGTACCTTGTTGACAACACTTGCTGGCCTCTACTAGGGTTTTGAACCCTACACTCACTTAAACCAAGTCTGAGCAAGAGCAGATGTCTTACCCAAGGAGACCTTTGGCCTTCGATTCTCAAATACTTTACATGTGATGCCTGTGCTGGAGCCATAAGCATTTTATTGCTTCATGTAGGATGTGTGCCTTAGTCATAAGCAGAGAAGAGCCAGCCTGGTCTCCACTAAAACTTTAGGCTATGCCACATCATGCTATAATCTTGTTTACGTTTACTATTCCAGGGGGATGAAGCACCAGCTATGCAAACAGACCTTCCTTCAGTCAGGAGACCTCACAACAGCACTAACAGTTTTGCAACAATTTATTAGCAATGTTCAGAGAAAATACAAAATTCTATTTACAATGAAATCATAAGAATGGCTGGACAAAAGGATCACAGGGTTACAGAGCTGGGGTCACGATGATGCAGACCTCAGATAAGGGTCAGCCACATGGAGGAAGTGAAGCAGCCCTGCACCTCCCCTGCACAGCGGGTCCGGGAACCCAGGAGAAACCTGCCTGTGCCTATGTCTCACCCCTAATCCTGCATTAGCCCCATGGGGACTTCCACCTTCAATCCGAGTGCTCTCAGTGGGCCTGGCATGGATGGGCTGCGAGCCGTGGGGTCAGTACAGAAGAGGAACCAGGACACATGCAAGAAGGGAGCCCTGCAGAGGGTCTCATGAGGGCAGCAAGCCATCCCCACTTGGGTGGCCTGGAGATGCAGCAGGTGCCATGCAAGGTTTTCCCATGGGGAAGCAGAAAGCCAGGAGGCAGCAGCAGCTCAGGCAGCAGCAGAGTTTACTCCACACCAAAAAGAAAAAGAGTAAGAGATCCAGAGTGGGCTGCAGATCTGTGGTCTCGTACAGAGGTCCAAGGTGTGCAGGGCCGGTTTGGAGAAGTCCCAGTGCAGAAAGGTGTCTGCAGAGCTCTGGCCTGGATTGTGCTCCTTTGGAGGAGTTTTAGGAATACTTCCGTCAGAACTCTTCACATAATGCCATAATCCTTCCTCAAAAGCTGGAAAGCAGAAATACCTACAGACCTTTTGCTGAGAGCAAGAGAGGCTGCATAACCAGGCTGCTAAGGTATTTTGGAAGTGCCTACATGGGTTCAAGTAAGAAAAAAACACCTCTCTAAACTCAATTTTTGTAAATTTTTAGTGCATCTCCCACACTGCCCTAACCCCAATCCTGCCTGCTCAGCAACCCAAAGAATTTGCTTTGTCTCCATGCTGCACTGCAGAAAACAGGGCGTCATGAACTTAATGATATCCCAGTTGTCTTCTTTATCCCTACAATTTTTCTCTTTTATTTTTTAAGTGGGGAGGTGGAAGGCATCAGTTCTGCTCCTGTGTCACAGACAAGGTCAGCGGAGCTGCTGAGGGGTTGAAGCATGTTTTATTTATACTTTGCACAGTAACTTTCCTGTTCCTCTGCCCAGCTCAGGGCATGGAGCACGTGCAGCGGGAGGATGCAACATGTGAGGGGTAACAGGCAGGGCAGCAGCAGAGGAGGAATGTGCAGTACGGAGCATTTTGGCATAGCCTTTCTCTAACACGCGGGGATCGCTAGAGGCAGCTCAGTGACGCACTTGCACCAGCATTCCAGGGAGATTGAAGATACGGGTTTCTATCAGCAGGAAGGATCGCTTTCTAAATAAGAGCAAAAGGCCTCTTATCTCCACCTGGAGCTTTACAGTTAGAAATTAGCCAGCTAATCCCCAGACAGGGGAATGTGAGCAAGGGGAAGATGGAAAGTTACCTGCACGCTCTGAGGCATCCACTGCCTTCCTTGACATCCCTGTTTGGGGGAGCAAAGCCAGAAAATGGCTCGAGCAAGAGGAAGAGGCGACATTGGTGTTTGCTACAAAGATGGGCCCATTTTGAGCAACAGGCACGCACCCTGGCCTCAGTTTCTGGGTAATAACCACTTAATCTCTAGCAACCAAGCCACTTGTGAAGGCAGCAGATCCTTAGGATGGATCACAGGATCTCAGCCACCCATTTCCCCCGTCAGGATGTGCCTAGCCCTGCATGGGCTCTGACACTCAGCCTCTTTCCTCTGCTCTCTGCCATTCCCTGCCAGTAATCCTCGCGTGGGATCCCAACCCTCCCAGGTGAAGAGCCACAGTTCGAGACAATGACATACATGTACACATCTCCTGGGCTGGGGAGCTGAGCCCACAGCCAACGATCCTGCTGACCCACGCTGGGAAGGAAAGCAAATGCAGGCTCAGCCCCACAGCCAGCTGCAAAGGATGCAGAATTATTATTTCTGCAGGACATTAGGGATGTCCTCAAAAAGGCCAAACATCCTGAACAGGTTCCCTTGCACCTGAAGGACTGATTGCTGGGACACCCAGACTACGTGATCCCATGCGCTGCCTTTCTAAAAGCAGGCACTACTTGGAACATTTTTCTGCAGAGG
This sequence comes from Anas platyrhynchos, assembly GCF_047663525.1. NCBI lineage: Eukaryota > Metazoa > Chordata > Aves > Anseriformes > Anatidae > Anas > Anas platyrhynchos. Next base: position 612,892 of record NC_092622.1, read on the forward strand.
CCATGAGGCTCTGAGTGAATGCAGGTGAGAAACAGGGGTCCCCTAGCTTTTTCCCTTCCTTCAGGTGCGTTTCCTGCCAGCATTCTAGCAAAATTCCCTACCTCTCCTCCCTCAATATGATTTTCCCTTTGCAGAGCTGTTCACAGCAATTCAGCATCCCGTGATGCGCAGGACACAGGCAACTCTGACAGCCTCTGGGGAAGAGAAGATCCTGGTCTCATGCCTCCCAGTCTCTGGTCTGGTTTGATCTCAGCAGGAGTGGAGGGAGCAGGACAGACATAACACTTAAGCCCTGCTTTGCTGTCTGGGTCACAAAGGCTTAACAGCATATATACAAGCTGCATAAAGGAACCCAGGGGCTTTGCTCGGCTGATAGAATGGAGCCTGCTAGTGGGCCAGAAAGGGTGGTTTGTTGTTGGTTTTGTTTTTAAACCCTCTTTTGCTTTTAATATATTTTTTTAAACATCTGCATCTTGCCAGCAAAGAGAAGATTCTGCCTTGCTGCCCTCACTCCTGGCTGGAGCCAAAGAACTGGAGGAAGAAGGAGAAGATGTAGATGATGTCCAGGTAGATATTGAGAGCTCCAAAGATGTATTCTTCTGGACTCAGAGAGTACCGACGGTTCCCCATCAGCATCTGGGTATCAAAAGCCAGGAACTGTGAAGAAAGAGGAGAAAACCAAGTGACAGTCAGAAGTAGATTTGGCACAGGGAAGCAAAAAGTGCTTTGCTGTAAGGAGTTCTCCCAGTTGCTTCACTGTACCCTCAACAAGAGCACTGCCAATTTTTATGGGACATAACTGCTGTTTAAAAGTGCCTAAGTTTAAGTGTGCAGTTTGCCCCACCAGCTGCGTTTCTGGCAGAAGTTTGTAGGGTAATAAGATGTTTAGCCTCCTCGTGTTTTACAGAAGAGTCTCTAATCATGAATCACAGAAGAAATACCCAAGCTTGCTTGAAATGACTTTATTAGCTAATAAATAAAATTGCCCAACTGTTCTTATTCACAGCATGCCCAATGTGCACCGCCTTGAACCCCAAGGCAGCCCTTCTCCTGACCCCCACCTCAGGGCAATGCCAAGCATCTTCCCAAACAATGTCCACACCCCAGTGGCAAGCATGGCACTGCCGGGACATGCTCCGGGAAAAGGCTCACAGGAGGGAGAGCCAGGGAGCAGGTGAAGGAATGAATGAAACCTTTTCAACTTCAGGTCGAGGAGCTGCCCTGTTTCAGGGCTTTTCCTGCCTGCAATGAGCCTTCCTAACGCCCCTTAATCCCAGACCACGGTCTCTGTTGTCCAATTCCTTCATTTGTTATGGAAGTTCATACCCCCTGCCACCCAGCCAGCCTTGCCTTGCCTTTGCTCACTTTTGCTGCCTCATTTCATCCTTTTGCACTGCAGCCTGGCTCCTACTGCTGTGTCAGAGTTTGGTCTCTGCTCCCACTGTGGATCTGCCTTTTGCCCTGCCCCTCCAATGCTTTCTGCTGCTCACACCTAGTATTGCGCTTACAGCACGGGTTTGCCAATCGCACCATGCTCAGCACCAGCACCGTCACGTACAGCAGCACCTTCCCAGGACAAGGCTGAGGTCACTGCAGTAATTGCTACTCATGAGCCATTGGAGGTTGTGGAGCTCTCTGCAATCCTGAAACTCACTCTTCTCCCTTCCCTAGGCACCCTTCAAGGCAAGAAGCATTTATTCCACATTTACTTGCTTATTTTTCCTGCCGGTACATTCCCAGGCCCTGTGACAAGCACCTCACTTACCATGGTAAAGATAATGGCACCAAGCAGAGCATAGATCGCGTGGAGCCAGGGGACCTAGAGAAACAAATCCACCAGTCAGTGCCTGCAGGAGTACTGGTTAGATAGGACTTGACACAGCAGAGAGCTGAGCTCTCACGTGGAGGATACAAGTAAGGGAAAGTGCTCTAACAGCCCTGAATTTGCACCACTTCCAGTTCCAACCCAGTTTCTATTGCTGTCCTTTTTGTGGCAGCGATAGGTTGCTGTGCCTCAGTTTCCTCTCTCACTCTGGTCTTTATGTCTATTTGCCTCATAAGCTTCCAGACCAGGTGCTTGTGTTTCTGAACAGCCGACTGCAACGCAGCTGCAGTCTCTGTGGAAACCTCTTACTCAGCCCTGATGGAAAGGCATTTTGCAGCAGCCCTGGAAGGTGTTTATTTATCCAGCCGAGCTGATCCCACCGGAAGAAACACCAATTGCTTCCAAGAGCCAGACGAAGTTTTGCATGTTAATTAAAGCTGAAGTGTGTTCATCTGTTGGAGTCACAGCAGGAAATTCATTGAAATTAAGACCAAATCCCAGCCCTTGCCTGCTGTGGCACAGTAACCTACAGCGCTAACGGAGATGTTGCTCACATTCCAAGAGAAGTTGCCCACATGGATGGCTGATTCAGCCCCGAGATCGCAGCCTGCCTCCCGAGATAGACAAGCTCATTACAAGCTGCCTCGAGCTATGCTTATCTTGACAGGCTGCAAGATAAAGAGCAGTTGTCTCAACAGTTTAATGGCAGCGGCTTGGCACCGCCACCTGGTTTATGCGCATGTCTGTGGAAGAGGGGAGACGGATGCCAAGCCAAGACAACCCAAAACCAAGCTTCTGGTTTTGGAAGCAGCAGCTCATGTATTTGTGCATCGTCAGGTCAACTCCAGGGCTGGTACCAGCAGGAGCATCTCCTGCAGGTCTGGCCCATTGATTATGACTCAAGTCCCCAGAGGAGCCAGGTGAGGTGGGCAGGAGGTTTGAAGGGCTCTTAAAGGCTGCCGTGATCAAAGCCAGGTGCTGCTGTCACCAGTACAAGCAGGCATTCAGGGTGATTAATGGTGGCCCACAGCCCCACACACCTTCCCTCTTTCATCAGGATCTCTTCCAGAGTCTGTCAAGCTCTTGCCTGAATGACGACTCACCTAATGAGACTCTTGGATGGAGACCAGATGCTCCATGCTGCCACACCAAACCCTCCATCAGGCGTGGCCACAAGTAGCTCCAGGGTTTCGCTTGGACACAGACAATGCCGGGTTCAAGCCAAGAGCGGGGATGCAGAATGCTGGCATGGGAGGCTAAAGGAAAGGGCTGGACCCATGCAAGAGGGACTGGCAGCAGCTGGAGGAGCAGCAAGGTGGTTGTCATGGTCTGGACTTCTTCCTGGGGTCTCAGTCACCCCCCAGAGAGGCTTATTTCTGTCAGGGAAATTTGAGCCTCAAGATTTAAACATCTCAGAACCGTGCCCCATGGTAGCGTGGCTACAGCCACGCCTGGCCAGACAGGCTCACTGCTGCATTGTCCAGAGGCCAAGGCCTGCCCCAAACAAAGCAGGGTTCTTAGCTCAAATTCAGGGCAGGACAGCACTTCAGCCAGCTCACCACCCTGGCTTTAGTGGAGGGGAAACTGAGGCACGAGCAGGTGGTGCAACCTGCTTTGGGGTCACTCCACAGCTGCAGGAACAGAAGCAAACTTCCTCAAGCCCCAGGCCAGTGCTGTCCTACAGCCTGCTATCTGATTGTACAACAGGCAGGCGACAGCCACCTGGCTTTCCATTTCTGCTGGTGTTTCTGCACATTTCAGGACACCCCTCTGAAGACGAGCCCTGGAGTTTGCTGGCTTTATGCTGATGGGGACTGGGTGAGGAAGGAGGCACGCGGGTTGTTACTCACGTATTGGTAGGGCAGAATCACAGCCAGAATGATGCCACCGAAGAAGAGCACCATGAGCATCACAAAGAGGACGCCCTGGTAGGAGGTGAAGTCAAACTGCAGAGGCAAAGAGCGCTGCGTTACAAGGGCAGGGGCCCTGCAGAGGCAGTGAGGGGGACCCCCACACCTGCAGGGGGGGACTCCCCAGCATTGCCCCCATCTTGTTGTCAGATGGCAATTCCTCCATCTCCATCTCAGGTCCTGTAGCCCAGCTCCCATCCCTATGGCAGAGCCAAACACCCACCATACCCCCTTTATTGCTGTGGGCACAAATTCTGTACCCATCTCATCCCTGATATCTAAAAGCCCTTCATGCACATTTATGTTAGTGCCTTCATGTATCCTAGCCTAATCCTAAAGAACAAACCAAAAAAAACACCCACTCATAACTTACCCCATACATTAGCATCTTCTCACCCCATCTGTACCCCAACTTATCCCTCACTCCAGCATCTGTGTAACCTTCACTTTGCACCCCAGCATCCCTCGGATCTCTTCTGCATCCTGAACCCCACAGACCTGCCCCTTCGCACTGCCTGACCCCATTTACTGCCTCTCCCAGAGGGACTGAGCAGCACAGACTGACCTTGGTCTGGAAGCTGAAGATGGTGACAGAGAGACACACCAGGGCCGTGATCCCCAGACACAGAAGGACCGACTTGGTATTATAGTAACTGCAAAATTAACAGCAGAGCCACTTTGCTAGGGTTTCCAAGGGATGGATGGGAGGAGAGATCAAGACAGGCAGAAACTCCGTGGGGGTGTACAGGAAAAACGTGAGTCCTTGGGGTACAAGCAACACTGACCTTATCAATGATCCTTAGTGTCAAAAGGGAAGGAAAGATAGAAAACACCCCAAAAACACTAGATGGGTTTTCCTCCTGCTTTAAATAGAAGAGGGTAGGCAGGAGGGCACCTCTGTTCCTCCTGGGAACTCATGAGCAGCTAAGATGAGGACTTGCTATAAAAATGTCTCTGTCCGTGGACAGATGGAGAAGGGGAGGATTCAAACTGGGAGGTAATAAAAATAGAGTGACAAATGTCATTGCAGCACAATGAGAAATCAGAAGGCTGTGGCCACTGTTACTCTGTGGCTATGCTTGTAAGAATGGGGTTGGGTTTTGGAAATCTGCAGGGCAGGATTTGAACAGGCAGAAAGACGACAAGCTTATATATACAAATTATATTTGTATGTCTGCCCACTGATTTCAGTTACAGCACGAGGCTCAGCCCCAGGAGCCAGCCTCCTGCTCTTCCCTTTGGTTTGACTGCAGAGCGATATCACTGGCATTTTCCCTGAGCTGCTGAAGCCACCACTTTCTTTGTGCCCTGCACACATCCATCAACACCCACTGGCTCGCCTGCCTCATCATCAGGGACCCACGTGAACCGGGGCTGATCTTGTGAGCAGATTGTAACAGTAAAAACAAGCAAAAGGGAGCAAGCTGTAGACTACAAAATAGAATGAAACTGCTGGAAAATAAGCTCCTTGTGTCACTCCAGCCCCATCTGGTAGAGTGCTGCTTGTCAGGAGGGGTGAGATCAGTCTATGGCAGTCCCCTACAGCCATCTGTGCAGGCACTGCCTCGTCCCTGGCTCTCTGGTGCTCTCCCACAGGACTCAGCACAGCCAAGACCTACCCTGTTCTGCCCCAATGGTGACAGAGGAGGGGCGGCACCATGGCTCTCAGAGAGCTTCTTTGAAAAGTGTTTTTAAAAGGGAAGGTGGTGACTTCACGTGGCTACCAGAACAGCTCCAAAGAAATCAAGCAGTCATTTTATTTCAGAAACCAGGCAGTTTTCCCACAGAAAAGCCCAGGACACAGGACCAGAAAACCTCCAGGGACCATGTGCTCAGCCTACCTGGAAAGCATCCCAGTGAGATAAGCCATGGAGAGGGTCTGGGAGGGAAAGAGAAACACATTATTCTTGCATTCGTGTCCCAGGAAGAGACTCAGCAGATAAAATATCTCAACTGCAGGAACAATAACTACAGGGGTAGCAAAACCTCAAACTGATGCCCGGGAGAAGCAATTTTCACATAGTTTCTAATCCTCCAGTGATGAACGTCTGCAGGACAGGTTAAAATGAGGGCAGGTTTTCCTCGCTGGGAGCAGTCCCACCTTCCCCATCCTTCCACCCTCCTGCACAGGCCTCCAGCACCCTACCCCAGCTCCCACAGCTGACCAGCCTCCGCAGGCCTTTTGTTTTATCATAGAATATCCTGAGATGGAAGGGACCCACGAGGATCATTGAGTCCAGCTCCTGGCACCACAGAGGTCTACCCAACATTTCAGACCCTGCGACTAAGTGCACAGTGCAAACACTTCTTGAACTCCAACAGGCTTGGGGCAGTGACTGCTTCCCTGGGGAGCCTGTTCCAGTGTACAACCACCCTCTCAGTGAAGAAGGGTTTAAACAGAGGCTCCCTTCTTTCCTGCTTATCACATTTTAGTTCAATTACAGCTCCTCAGCCCAAGTACGGGGCAATCGGAGGATTAAATTCCTGCTTTCTGCAGGAATTCAGAGCCCAGATTCTTTTCTCTCCTGCCTAGAGCCATTGTGAAACCCGCACTGGTTGTTGGGGCAGGGCCGACACTGTCCAGATGTGCTACTTACGAAGATGCTCAGCAGGATCAGATTCCATGGGAAATACCTCCTGCAAGTGAACAAACAGGGGCTGGTCAACCCTGCGATGCAGAGGGCAGCGGTCATCAGCAGCGCTCCACAACAGGTTGCATAAGATGTGCCACGTAATTAATGGCCTGCGCAGCAAAAGGCAGGGGTGGTGCAAGGGAACAGTCACCCCGCTGGGAATGAGAGAGCATTCGGGGTGCTCTGAGGCCAAGAGGGCAAATGCCCGCCTGAGATCGCAGCAAAGCAGCCAGCAGTGCCCTGTGCCAGCGAAAGACAACCATTCCCTGCGGTATTTAACAATGAACATTTGGAGCAATGCAGCAGCACAGTTCGGGCAGCGACACATCAACCCTTCCAGTCACAATTTGACTTCAGCTTTTAGTGCAGCGTTGCAGCAACTCCCAACTGCATCAGGCCTGGAAGCACAGCTGCCACCTCCGGCCCTGCATCATTGCCCCAGCACGACCCCATCCCTTCTCTGCAGTGATGTTGGTCATGTTTGCAGCAAGATGAGGGCATTCATCCTTCACTTCACTGGGCTGTTTTAAATCCAAAAAGAAAATATTTTACCTGGGTCCAGAGCAGCAAGCAAGAATCAAGTAGGTCACAAAGAAAACAGCACTGCAAAGAGAAAAAAAAAGCAGATTAGGGATGAAGACATAAGCGTTGTGTATTGAAGCAGGAGAGAAGGCTCCAGATGACAAGTCTTAGTGCTCTGTTGCACTGCTTAAATGCAAGCACCGTGCCAGAAGTCAAGGCTGGGTAGGGAGGAAGGCAACAACTGCCTCTTGCTGAAGTCATTTTCTGCCCAAAGCTGCCTGCGGTGCTTATGGCAGTCCCTAACAGCGCAACCATCCTTGGAAAACCTGAAGGATGGTTTTGGAGCAGAGCAAGGGTAGCGTTCAGGGCCAGGGTAGATGGAGCACCAGTAAAGTAAATGCAGTAAATGCTAACTGGCCAGAGGCATTTCTTGTTGGTAATTCCTCGCTGTGTGAGTCCCTTGACTGGAGGCAGCTCAGCTCTGCCCCTCGTTGTCATCACTGGCATCCCATCTGGCTTTGGTGGGCTTGAGGCATCCTGCTGGGATTTCAGCAGCCCCATGAATCTTTGTTTAAGTGGCTTGCCTAAGGTCAGGGGAAAGGTGAGGTCGGAGAAGGGAATTGGTCCCGTGCCACCGCACCAGCCCTGGAGGAAGAGCTCACCAGAAGGATCCTCTGAGGACACTGAAGCTCACAGACCCGAGCCTAACATGCTGTTGCACATGCCATCCCCAGGTCACCTACAAGTTATTTATCTCACACGACTTCAGCAAAGCAAAAATCCCAGAGCTGAGGGATGGTCTCCCCCTGCCCCGGCCGTCACGCAGCCCGGGTGTTTTTCCACGCTGCTGATGGGGTTCGGCATGGTGGGAACCTGCTCACCTACTTTCACCCTTGTGCCTGGGGGGGGAGAGCAGCTTCCAAGCATGCCGATGGCAGCACGATAGCCACTCACCTTAGGTCTAATAAATGAACATGACGGCAAAACCCACGGGCCATGATAAATGCACCAAAGATAAACCTGAGCATTGCTCTCCCACAGGGAAACCAGGAAAGCTGGAGTGGGCACAGCTCAGCAGATGGAAAACAAGTAGGGAGCAAGGAGAGCTGCTGCAGTTATCCATCTCCTTTGCACTCAATACGAACATCTCTTGCTTTATTCTCCCTGGGCCATCACCGAGCAGCCCCAAGACACCTACTTTTAATTCAGAGGTGTAGATGGAGAAGTCAGGTCTCTGCACAGAGGAGATCCAGACCCAGACCAGGGAAAGCAACTGGAGAAACTGGGGACAGAGGGAAGGGTGGCCTTGCTGAAAGGGACAGACAGAATTTAAGTCCCTCAGGTACAGGACCTGTCCCCAGCTCCTGCTAAAGGATAGGAAGAAGTAAATGCTAACTGGCCAGAAAGCAGCAAGAGATGAGCCCAAAGGTAAAAGCATAGACCTTGGTCTTGTCTCCCTGCAAGGCAGCACTGCTTCTCCAATCTACCAATTGGCCAAGGATGAGCAAATTATTTTCTTTTAAGGTCAAAGAAGCATGCCGGTGCCAGTTGCCTTCTATTATTGCTATTTTAAGTCTTTTTTTTTTTCTAAGTTATATAAGCTGGTGTCTCATCTCCGGGCCTGGACACATTTCGTGATTTGGGTGTGAACTAATTAAAGCCAGGTTCGCAGAACCTCATTCACAAGCAATTGCATTGTGCTCTCTGCCTGCTTAATTAGCACTAACCCAAGCAGCATCCAGAAAACAGCACAACTGCAAATATATTAGCACACGGAGGTGCAGCCTAGCTGCCTCCTCTCTGACCTTTCAGACCAGGCTGGCCTAATGAATGGAATCCCAAATTCTGGGTGCCAAAGGCTGCTCCCCGATGATGAGTCTGGCGTGACAGCCCTGACAGAAACAGGGCCAGACTCACCCTGATATCTCCAAATGCACCCACCCTGACACTGCCCACATCCTTCTTCATCTGTTGCTTATCAAGACACGTGGTACAAACCCAGGCAACCTCCTTGCTGTCAATGGGAGGATGCGAAATGAAGCCTTGAAGGTACCCACTGTGTATTTTCAGCTCTCACATCTGGGTTTCTGCAGAACTTACTTAGAAGCTCCTCCATTTTACACAGTTTGCTCTGCAAGCAATACTCATATATTTACTTTGACCCTGGTTTGTAGAGCAATAAGCCCTCTTTTGGCAATTATTTGGAGGTATCCAGCCCATGTCATGTCTCAGACTCTTTTAAGTGAAGTTTTCTTTTTCTGTTCTCAAATCAAAAATATCCATGAATTTCCCTGGCTTGCCTTGCAAACAAATTGGAGTAACTCCTCAAATGCAAGACACAAAAGTGTTTGGAAAGCATTTCTGCATCACTACAGCCACATCCAGAGCTGTTCAGAGCATGTATAGCCAGAGGAGAAGACAGAGATACTCACTAGGAAGCCCAGTACCAAGCAGAATGTGTCTGAATGTACCCCTTGACCGGTTCGCTGCAAGACAGAAAAGGGACACTGAGCAGAGCATAAAAATGCCAATCACTTCACAGGTTGCTGCTAAATTAAACCCGGGAATGTGCACGGGGTGACACAGAGTGGGGATATGTGCAAAAACACAGCGGACTCTACCCAGCAGACCAGCCACCTGAAAAGAAATTCCAGCTGTCAGGTCAGAAGGACAGCCCTGCTGTTATCAGTGACACCGTTGGACTTGCTCGCGGCGTGGCTGCTGCTTTCTCCAAGGAGTGATTAAGGAGGTCGGCTCCTCGGGCTGACAGTGATTCATTATTTATTCTGGAGGCAACATGAGCTGCACATGCCCAAAATGCTCAGCCACCTGAGCTAGCTGCGCGAACGTGGAGTATCCGCTTCTGCGAGGGCAGGTAACCCAGTCCCTCTAGCTGGGGCTCTGATGGCATCGATAACTCCCGAAAGAGAAAAGACACAGGGCACGGCTGAAGCAGCAGTTAAATGCAAGGGCAAGCAGCTCGGGTCTCTCTGCTGGGGATGGCACCCAGAAGGGACGATGCCCTGCTCAGGGGAGATAGCAGAAGGACCTCTCAGGGACCCCTCAGTCTTGTTTTTATGTTGCAGTACCTGAAATAATTCACGTACCTACAGAACAGAAATTACCCTGCGTAATGGGTCGTACAGGAGCAGATCATGCATGGTACAAAGCGAGCATTACGGCTACACCAGACTTACCAGAAGGTGAAGAAAGCCACAATAACGAGAGTCACCAAGAGCTGGACCATCAGGATGGCATAAACCTGGAACGAGAGGCAGCCCATGGGCGAGCCGCAGGCTCCCCACTGCCCACCCAACTCCGAGCAGCTCTGTGGTCCAGGGGAGCCCAGGCCAGAGCAGCCAGGTTCCTCTGGGCTCTTGCCCCTTACCTTCCTGATGAACACCCTGCGCACGTTCCTGTCATCCCAGCTGAAGGTCGTGAGCATCTCCGTGTCCCCGGGGTACCCGCTGCTGCCATAGCTGGGGCTCGTGCCTGAAGCAGAAGCCAGAGATCAGCTCCCATCGCCTGGCTCCCTCCCAAGCCACAATAATTTGACCCCAGTGATCGATTACAGTTCAGGAGGCCCAATTTTTATTTTTTTCTTATTGCACCATGAAAGTGAGGTGTGCTGGGGTGTGCTCCGTTCCCTTCTCATTCCTGTACCATACTAGGAGCATCTCCAAGAACAAAAAGGGGGGAAAATACTTCTGCAAGCCCCAACACAACAAGGATGCCAGGGTTTATTCCTGTCTACAATAACAGCAATTCTTTAATGACAGAGGTCTTGTACCGTCTCCTCATTCACCTTTCACAGAACATTAAACCACCCCCAAGAGGAGCTGTGACTCAGCACCGCAGTCATTCCCATCAGGAGCTCCGGTGCAGGAGGATTCCCTCGCTGCTCCGTAATTGCCTGAGCTTCGGTTGTGTCTGCATCATTTTTTATGTCAAGAGCGTGCCCTCTTCTCTGGGAGAAGCTCATTTCAGCCAGCTTTTTCAGAAGGGCCATCCCTGAATCCAGTTTCTATGCACACAGCCAGACCAGTTTGTGAGCAAGCCTAAGCAAGGGGAAAGAACTCCAGTGCAGCTGCTGGGGGAGCCTTTCCCCAAAACCACCACAGCACACAGCCCACCTCTGCTGTGCTGAGGGCTCTGTGATACAAGCTCTTGTTGCTGGAGTTTCTTGCAACCTTCTCCCACTCCTGAACCTCATGTTTAAGAAAAAAATTAAATCCTGAAACCACATCTGATGATAAGATCTGAATGATCTTAGCACATTGTTCCCATGTTACTTCTCTTGCAAATCCCCCCACCTGTGTTACTAAGACTTCTAGCTGGGTTTCCTATAGAAACAAGGCTTGTGTGATTACGCCAGCTATGCATTCATATCCCTGCCTGTTTGGCAGATGTCTCTCCTCCTCAAAGCTTTATAGCTCAGGGATACTCGGATCCTTTGGGCAGATGGAGGCAAAGCCCACACAAACTGAAGACAGGCTTGCAGACACCAGCAAAGCCAAATTCAAGGCCCTGGTCCTAAATTTCTGCACTCTCTGCAGCTAAAGCCATGCTGACAGAGCAGTTGCCCCCAGCAGCCCCGCGTGCTCATTCCCTCCTGCCAGCCGCTGCATCCTGCGTCCCCTGGCTCCCCTGCATCGGGCACAGCCGGACCTTTGTCCGCTTGTCACAGCCCCGAGCGGAGGCTGCACGTGGCAGCCAGGAAGAAAAGCTTCTTGTTTGCCCAGGGGTCATGCTCGTGGCCATGCAAACCGATGCTGGAACAATTCAGCCTCCGAGTCCAGCGGGGTTTTAACCTCCGCTGGCTCTGAACACCCGCCCGCAGCAGCCAGACATCACTGATGCCACAATGTCAATTCTGCCGCTTCAGCAGCTTCTGTGAAAGAAGCAGGAGCTGGAAGGGGGGGGCTGCAGCCTGCAGAGCTGGGGGCACCACACCAGGATGCTCCCCAGCCCTGGGAGCTGGCACTGCCCAGTGCGGCAAGCTGGGAGCCAGGATTTCACCATCCCCATACTGGAAAGGGATAAAGCACAGGGGTTTAGTCCCATATCTGGAAGGCAGCATGGTTTAGTGCTTTGGCAATCTGGCCTTTAATATTATTATTTAATTATATGTATAGCTAATAGCCATAACTCTACAGTGAGCTCTACCATGGCTCACACTGGCTGCCACGTCCCTGGCTCCTCTCTCCTTTACAAGCCCCAGCGCAATCTCTGCAGCCCTCTCCCCTCTTTGCAAGGGGCTCACCCTGGGTACAGCCACAGGACTTACTGGGGTCGACGTAAGCCCAGCTGGGGTGGAGCGGGACCGATGGGGGAGGAGGGTAAGCGCTGGCCTTCATCCCCTCTCCTGCTGTCGCCTCCTCGTAGGTCGGAGGGGCTGGTGGAGCCGTGGCATTGTCCTTCTTCTCCCCTTGTCCCTCAGGGTTGGGGGGCTTGTTGTTCACAGACAGCTGCACAGAAATGTGGGAAAAATAAATAAATAAATAAATAAAAATGAGATTAGACTATAAAATGGCACAGAAACAGCCCTGCAATGGGAACCCAGAAAGGCGTGGGCAGAGGTCTGGGGCTCCTCCATTTGGTCCCAGGAACCAGAGAGAGGAGACCCAGCAGCTCTTGGTGTCGGACCCATCTCCACACCCCCAGGAGCAAGAATCCTCTGACTGATGGAGGAAGAGATGAGAAAACATTCAGCATGACAAAGGGGATGAAAAACTGTAGCTAACCAAGCAAGTCTGAGGGTAGAGGCAGCCTTGCCCAGAGCTGTCCTCGTGCCTCAGGCTCAAGTGTAACACTGGAAAGCATCCAACTCATTTTTTGCATTTCTGCCTACTTGTTACTGAATTTCCCCTCAAAATAAAGACTTGCAGTTTCTAGACAAAACACACACACACCACCTCAGCTCCTTCATTTTCACTTACAACCACATTTGGGGGAGTTTCTCCAAGACCCCAGAAATTGCCAACCAACTTGTTCCTCTCTGCCCATCTAGCGGCTCAGCCGCTCTGCCTTCCGCAATTTGGAGATGCAGTTAAGGGATTTGGGAACCCACATTATCAGACTACGAAGTCCCAGCAAAGAGCAATGGCCACAGCTCCCATGGCAGGGTTGAGCTCCATATCAGGACATCCAACAGCTTTCTTCTCCTTGTAACATTATCTCTTTAACCTTCTAGCAGTATCTTTGCTGTCCCAGGATAAGCTATGAGCCTGGTGCCCTGTCCCTGCTGCAGGTGCCAGCTCATCATCAGGGACAGCATCCCCCTGGGTCACAGGACCCAAAAAGTGCAAAATGCAGGAGACAGACTAACAAGCCCTGGGGCCGACAGCACAGTCCCTGCACAAAGGTCTTAATTTAAAAGGTGCAACAAGCCCTTCAGAGTATCCTAGGATGCACACCACGAGCTGACCCAGCTGCTTCAGGATAACTGTGCCACCTCCTCTGCCCTCAGGGACGTGGTAGCCAAGAGCACCCAAGACCCCTGAGATGAGCAAAGAGATGCAGGAGGGCCAGCACTGCCTGCATCCAGGCAGCCTCCAGCCTCGTTGTCATGGCAATGCTGCACTGTGCTGGCAGAGGATGCATTGCCCCCCCCTCTCCCAGGAAGCAGAGCGTTGGGGCACCCCAAAACCCAGAGCTCCCCATATCAGGAGGTGCTAAAGGCAGGTACCAAGTGCTGGAGCATGGATGGAAAAGCACAAGAACCCCGCAGAGGTCCCCAGCATCCGGGATGGGTGGAAGAAACGGCCACAGCTCCCATGGCAGGGCTGAGCTCCACATCCAGCAGCAGGAAAACCAGCCCCCAACCCCACAATCACCTCCATCCCCTTTCTCTGCCAAAACGACCCCCCAACACAGGGACCAGTGCACCCCAGACCAGGCTTTCCACTGGTACCCAGCCCCCCCCCCCAGCAATTCTTTTATCCCTTAAACCCCCTCACTCCAACCCAGTCACCCCCCCCAGCCACGCAGCAATTCTGCACGCATGACGACCCATCAGCCCAGCGCTGGCCTCCCACCTACCTTGCCCTGGGTCATGGTGCCTCGCTAAGGTTGCAGGCAGCCCCTGCGTGAGGCTGGCAGAAGGAGAAGGCCGTAGCTGAGCAGGAGCCTCCACGCAGAGCCCCTGCTGCCTCCCCTCCCGGGTGTCTCGGGGCTGGCTGCAGCCGCTGCAGCCTCCGCAGCGTGTGCCGATGCCTTCACCTTCTAGCAATATCCACGGAGCAACGGGAGCTGGAGGGAGGACCGTACCATTCCCAGCCTGCAGCACAGGGGGAAGCCGGGAAAGAAAGAGCTAAAAATGACAAAACCAGAGACAAGCAGCCACCGGCAGTGATGGGGAGGATGCACGCTGGGGAAGATGCACAGCGCAGCGCTGGGGAGGCAGCCGCAGGGTGGGAAGCAGCTGCCCCTGGGATGCTGAACTCGGGGCTGGGATTGCAAAGGGGAGGGAGATGCAGAGGATGCTTTGCTGCAGCATCTCTCCACCACCGCACCTCAGAGCCGACCGTGGGCTGGGGAGCAGCAGCAGCAACCAGTGGGCCCTGCTGCAGCTGGGCACAGAGCACTGAGGGCTATTGCAGGGGGCTGGATGCTTCACCAGGGCAGAGAGCCTTGAGCCGAGCTCTGTAACACAAGAGCAGGAGGGAGGAATCGTGCACAGCCCTGGCTTTCTTCGTGACCCTTTTCAGGCTTTGAACAGAGCGGGATAGAGAGGACGAGGCTTGTTTGCCCCATGTGCATTGTGCTCCCCAGGCAGCCCCAGCTGGGGGTCACGGGGAGGGCTTGGAGGTGTCCTGGAGGGGCAGGGGGGGAGGCAGCAGACCTCCAGCACCACACAGCCCCCACCACAGAAGCAATATTGTAGCTGTACTGAATCCACGAAGCAGGGAGCTGAACCGGGAGTCTCCACGTTAAAAGTAAGGGGCACCGAGTGAATGGGGGCTTGCCCCCCCAATGACAGTACCTGGGAGAGGTGGGGAGGGGGATTACAGCCCGGAGGGCACGGGCAGATGGAGACACCCCCACTTCCCTCCCCCCAGCCACAGGAGAGAACAAAATTCCCCCTTTCCTTAGTGAAGTGCTTCACACAGACAGGTTTGCCCGGGGCAGACGGCACACGCAGAGCACACCCCGTCTGAACACATGGGCAGACGCAGACAGGCTTGCCATGGGTGAGAGATGCTGGCAGAATGGGCTTGCACCACGCTCCCACAAAAATGAAAGCACATTTTGGGGAAGTCCTGAGATTCCACCAGACCAGGAGCTGTGCCAGGAGCTGTATCCTCCCCGGCTGCTTCCCCAGCCCCTCCAAGTCATTTTCACATCCTTCCCAAGTGAACTCTGCTATTTTACTGCTCTTCATTCCATGAGCAGGCATCACATCTGGCATTTGTTGGCCAAATCTATAAAGAAGGCAAAAAAATGGGGTTACCCGTGTACCCTGCCACACACACAGACATATTTCAGGCTCCCTAAAAAGCACTCCTAGAGAAGATGAAGACTAGGCTGCCTACAAGGAGGTTCAAAAATAATATATATATATATATATCAATCATAATTTACAGGCTGTGCAAAGAAAGGGGCAGTGGAAGGGTTAAAATAAAAGCATGAGCTGGAAATGAAAGAATGCAGTCAAGCAATGTACAGCTGGCATCCATACAGACCTAGCCCAAGCTATTCAATCAGAAAGAGAGCCGATTACCACAAGGGCTGCAAAAACTTGTCAGGATTATTCAGAATCAATTAGGTGCCTGTTAACCACAAGCTCCTCAAGGGCTTTCATTCTCCTCGAGGCTGAGCAGAGGCATAAAACTGGGCAGGTCTGAAGCGAGGGAGAGAAACTCAAGCCAGCAGGTCAGGTTCTCGCTGATGCGGCCGAGCACAGGGAAGCAGCACGATGCTCAGCTCACGGTGCCACTGCCATCGGTCACCATCCAGCTCGGGATGAGCCAAGGGGTCAAGGGCTTGGAAGCAGAAACTCCACGTGACGCATGGCATCACGGGGAGAAAGGAGACACACATTTTCCTACAAACCCCAGAGGGATTCACTCTGGCCGCAGCCCCCAGACAAACCAGATTCCTTGGTGGGATAACGCAGGACCCCACACGCTCCAGCCCAGGCTGAAGATGCTTCAAAGAGCAAAAATACTGTGTCTGGAAGAGGAAAAACCCTCAAAGAAAAACAGATGGCACTGCCTACCACAACAGCCTCCCTCTAAATTAAAAGCAGCACGGAAGGAAAACCAAGCTCCCTCCCGGCACCCTGTTGTCTACCAGGGCCATTCCCACTCCCGAGCTCCCAGGGGTATCTTGGTCTTCCCTCACTGTCCAGCCCCAGATAAAATCCAGCACCAACACGGACTGCTTTCATGGGGCTCTGGGAAACCAGCGTCCCTTTTCCCAGCCAGGAAAATAAGCTGGGAGAGCCGTGGGCTGCAAGGCTTGAACCATCTCATCTCTGCCATGGAGAATGCAGAGGTAACTGCCCAGCTGAGAACAACAAAACCAAAGTCCTTCAGCATCCTTCTCCATCAGAAAAGCTGATCCAAGCTTGGTTCCCTGCTTTCCTGCTGATGCTGGAAGCTCTTAAACATGCCAGAGTCCTACCAGGGTCATTTTCTCTAGGTCACCTTCCTTTCCCAATCTCATAGACATATTAGGAGGGGAAAGTACAGGTGAGAGCCACAGGTGCTCGAGCACAGCATCGCTGCAGCCATCCGGTGTCCTCAGCATTAGGCCACGCAAGGTGGCTGTTTGCCTGCACACATTCACCCTTAATACTCAACAATAAAAGTACATCTGTCAAGGCCACACCCTGTCAAATCCACAGGGGATTTCACAGGGATTAAAACAACTTTGCTGAACACTCAATCACATCAAAAACAAGGTAAAGAAAGCCTGATGAGATAATTAAGGGGTCTGCTGCAACAACATACACAACTGCAAATGAGTTTTCCCCACTCCCAAGAGGGAATATGCCCCACTGGCAATGAATGCTCTGCCATAAACTTCAAAAAGACATAGAAAAACAGGAATTTACTCCAGGCTTTCAAGGCTCCTGAATTATCCACAGATTATTGATGCGAAATCCTGCCACCAGGTCCAGTCCCAGGATGGGAGACTAACAGGCATGCATGAAAAGGGCTTTGAAAGGATAAAAGAAAAAAATCCACTTGTGCCTGAGGGGCTTTGCCCTACTGTTGTCACCCATCCTGCCAGCATCCCAGGCACAGGGTGGGCATCCCCAAGCTTCACCTTGTGGGGACAATTATCCCTTGGCTTTTAAGCTCATCAGTACCAGGGTGATCCCCTCTCACACTCCCAAAGGTATTGGGTGAGGTTTTACATTCACCACCCTTGAAGGTGGGAGTCTTGGAACAGTTTGAGGTACTTACATTAACCGCAGAGGGAGACCAAATTTCCATTCTCTTCCTTTCAAGCTGACCACTCCTTCCCTTTCAGGACATGGGGTTAAAACAACAAAAACTGCATTGGGGTTGCTTGGGAGAGCTGGACTCCACACCTCGAAAGGGCATTTCAGTTAGAGCAGCCTCAAAACGCAGTGGTGGGCAGTAGCTGCATGCCAGCTGGGGGCCATTATCTGATCAAGCTGCTCAGTTGCCTGCAATTGTTTGCCCATGCCAAGGGGCTAAGACAGTGCCAGGATCTGGGTGCTTGGAGAAACCTTGCCCTATTTTTTTTTTTAAAACGCCTCCAGAGCTGGTGTGTGATTTCATTGAATTATGGGGAACAGTGGTGAGGTTAAAAAATAAACGGAAACAAAATCTGTGATACCTAGAAACCACGTCAGAGAGTAACAACAACACGCGCACATACACCAACCAACCAAATAGATAAACATAAAGATGAGGCACTCCCTGGGATTAAATCGTTCAGCTGTTCAGGAGTGCATTTCACTCATCGCTCCCAGAAGAACATGTTCTTACCACCATCATGTGCATTAAATGCTTTTAAACGAAAGCAATTGCACAAGTATGCCCTTGCTGGGAGTGGGGGAAGAGAACAGGTTTGGGTGATGTGTGGAGTGACACCTTCATGCCACTGTGCAGTTTCTTCTTTAAAATATCATGAAGGTACTTTATATAACACAATTCAGGGGTGTGCACAGGATTTAATTATTTATTTAAATTCTTACGAGCCCACACAACAAACAATCCATGCCATCGTGGTGATGCAGCAGCCTGACACCCAGGACCCAAGCAATTAGCAGGGAGAAGAGATGGAGAAAAAGGGAAGTTTTGATGGCTTTGCTGCATCTCAGATGGGCACTGTTGATTGCTTCTGTATTTGCACAGTCTTATACCAGGCCGTCCTCATCCATGACCAGGGCTCCTGCGCTCTGCAGCAACCTATATTAGAATATTTGCAGTCTTGGTGTGTGTTCTTTGCATGGGCTTTCGACAGTTGCTGGTGTATGACAATGATTCCCCCAGCAAGACCCAACTCCTCCTGGATTTGCACTGCAGCAAGTTTATAAGTTCCATTGGACCAACAAAAGAAACGCCGAGCTCCCCAGGCAGCTCAGTCCCACCCAGGAGAGAGCAATGCTTTCCACATGCTGGACTTCTCCAGCTACATCCTGGAGGAGCTGCCAATGCTCCTCTCCAGTTTATATGCTTCAAGGATCTGACACCCCAGATCCCATTCACTACTCCCTTTACCTGGCTGTACAACGAGGATCACGGCACTGACCTTGGTTCTCAGATGACAGATGCTGTTTTCACAAGCCAAGCACTCTTTTCCTTCCCCATCAATCCCATCGGGTTGTTAGAGGGATTTTACAGTGACCGGTTTATGTTCACTCACCTGGCGACACACCAGCCGAGCAGTCCCGCAGGAAAGATGCTGAGATAACAGCCTCTTCTCGGAGGTTGTGCTGCCAGACACACTCCCGCTTCCCTGCCAGCAGAGATCAGGAGATAGCAGCCAAAACGTCCTGCAGCACAGGTAAGCAGTCAGAAACAATGGTTTCTCCCTCTCCCCACTTCTGTATGTTATAGATCTCATTAACATGTTGTTAGTGAAATTAAAATGATTTTTCCCTGCAGATCACACAAGGAAAAAATTAAATCCCTGCCTAGGTGGCATACAGAGATCAGATCATGCTGGGATGGAAGGCTTCATGGCCTTCACGGATGTCAGGGTTTTATAAGAGCATCAGAGGAGTGCACTGATCCTGAGGTGATCCATACCCAGCTCCACCAGCACCATCTCACCATCTACCTGGACTAAGGCCCTGGGCAAGCATTCAGGACTGAACTTGCAAGGCCTCAAGGTGGGCCTCGAATATATAGAAAATAAAATGAAGCCTTCTCCTAACACCAGGCCCAGTTCCCGGCCCACACTCAAGCTCAATTCATTGAAGTCAGCGAAGGAAATCAGGGCTGCATTAATCCCTCTGCTTCAATTAAAACAAGAACAATAAACACTGTGAGAGCCAGCAGAAGTTTTGCATGAATAGGGATTTAGGATTTGGCACAAAATACCGGAAAAGGTGTTGATTTTCCTCCATTTTGCTCCTCTGGATGAAGGTCCTTTTGAGGCAATACAACAGTGGGAGAATATAACTTTTCCTGATGGTCACCTCTCTTTGGGGAATGCAGACTTTATCTTCTGCTCTGCCTGCTTTCCAGCCAAGAGTGGGGAAGAGGTAAGGCTCCCCTGGTTCTTTTGGATCAAAAAATGTTTCCTCCTTTGGCTTCTCCTAGTGAGCAATTAAAGGTTGCATATTCAGTCTTATACCTCAATTCTTGGAAAGAAAACATCTATTTCCACCACCAGCAGAACTCATCATACCTGGGTTTCTAGAAAGTTTCCCCAGGATGTAGTCTGGCTGTGGATTCTCCAGTGTCTAATAAGCAGGACATTTCCTACCACGTGAAGCACGGGTGGGGGTTCATTTGTTGGAGAGGAGGGGGAGTTGTCTGCAGTCGCTTTCCACCTGTAGAAAAGAACAAAAAAAGGAGCTTCCAGCAAGGGCTGGGCAGCACATGTACCTCCTGCAACAGATCACATCCGAGCAGGAAAACTCACACAATTATTTATGCAATAAATCTTTTATTCACTGTGGCTTGGAGGTATTTTAGATGGAATGGAGATACCTTAAAGATGTTTATACTTTCCTGAAAACCAGGGAAGCAGAGATATCTGAGCCATCTAAGTCACTCAAGTACGTTGTTGTGCAAGCACAGCTCCCTTGCTTGCAAAATATTCTTCAAAAACATGTTACCAAGCCATTTTCTGCCATCGGGAGGAAGCAGAGCATTATCACCCCTCCACAGACGCCAACATGTTCTTAATGAACATTCACGTTTGGTCCCAGGGGAGGGCTGATAGTGCTATTACGCGCCATGGGCTGTGGATTAAATGGCAGAATAACTCACGTTCCCATCTCACCTGGCTTCACTACAGACCTGCAGAGCTCTTCGCTGCTCCCAAAGCTGCAGCACACTTGATGGTAACATGGCTTTGCTCCACACACCAACACCAGAAGCTCCAGAAACCCTTCCTAGATACCAGCAGAGCTTCAGCAGACCCGTATCAAGCTCTCCTTGTTCTTCCATCTCCCATGTTCTCCGCTTCACAGGCATAGGGCAGGAGCACGGCTGCGGTACCGCACAGCTAGGCAGAAAGCCTTGGCTCTGCCCAGCTCACTGCCTGGCAGCAGCAAAGCCTGGCATCGTGCCGCAGGCTCCCTCATTGCAAAACCAGAAGGATTACAGTCCCTTCAGTGCTAGAGGTCCCTGGAGGAAAGCTGAAACATGCTATTATTCTTTCTGGAAAGCAGCATCTTGCAGAGAAAGGTTGTTCGACCCTACAGCAAAGCCCACAACACCAAGCTCCCATGCAGCCTGTGCAGACAGCTCACGATGCAAGGTCAGCTCCCTCATCACGGTGTGTGACTGAAAGCCCCCGTCCATAGGACAAGCATCCCAGAACAGCAGGTAAACAAAAGCTTCAACAAACGCTCACATCACCAGCTAAAAGTAAGGACCATGAGGCTGCATCAGGTTTCTAAGTTGCTCAGAGCTAATCCTGGTTGCTTCTCTTTCCTTTTAATTAGTCTTCATTAAGCACTGATACATCACACCTAGCTCACCATGAACAACTATTAATCAAAGAGGGTATCAGCTCTGGTTAATTGTCAACATTAGTTATCTGTCATTCCCTACGCTGGTAACAGCCTGCACCTGCAATCAGTCCCTGAGCAACGCAAAGCTTGCAGACCTGTCCCAGGCAGGGAGGAGCACGAGCCTACAGCCTGGATGTGACCGTGTTTCTGTGGCTTACCAGCACCCCAAACGTATTTAGCCCCACAACCCGTTTTATGAGAGCTGCTTCATTGCTGGAAAACCAGAGCCTAGAGCAATGCCACGACATGCTGAAGTCACTTAGGAAGTTGCAGAGAAGGATTTTCAGAGGAAAAGGTTGAATCCAGGTCTTCCAGACTCACCCACTGACTGGACTTGTTCTCCCCACAATCTCTCAATTCTTAAGAGCAATGTCCCCATAAGTGTCTTTTTTTATTTCTTATTTTTAAGAGAGGACAAGTATTCGTGCCCACCTTCCGTGGAGAAAAAAGCAGGCCTTCACGTGCAGTTTGAACAATAAGGAGTATTTTACATCAATCTTTCACGTCAGTTCGGTGGCACTTGCACGGTTCCTCTGGAGGGGAAAAATATTTAGTTTGTCGTACAGCGGAAGCGTTTTTCAGAGCCAAATATAAGATGAAACAGTCCTTTTATCTCCAGCTCTACCCTGGGGGAACACTCCTCCCAGCTTTCTGCACTTCAGAATGACTATGGAGTCTGCTAGCAAGAGGGGAAAAAAGGCAAAGAAAAGGCTATTTTTGCCAACAACCCCCATGACATCAGGAGCAGAATGCCTTACAGTTATCACCAGTGGACAAATGTGTCCTAAGCAATAGAAGTAAAATGGAATTGTTGGGTAACTGGTTTGATGGGAAGGGACCATGCTCCAGAGAAGAAAAATTCCTCTTTTGGAGATTAATGCCAGGAAGTAAAAAGACATTTCTAAGAGCTGAGTTGGCCCAAATCCCCATAATTAGAGCACAGCCGGTACTCCAGCTGTGCGTGTCATTTTTTTTCACACTACAATTTCTTTCCTGACAGTCATTTCTAGGGGCTGGTTCCCATTTTTCTGGTTAGGAAAGCTGTGCCTGGGC
Organism: Anas platyrhynchos; assembly: GCF_047663525.1. NCBI lineage: Eukaryota > Metazoa > Chordata > Aves > Anseriformes > Anatidae > Anas > Anas platyrhynchos. The sequence continues at coordinate 635,008 of NC_092622.1, forward strand.
TATAAAATTGTGGTTCTCTGAGTAGTAGTAAGCCACTTGGAGTTTGGTGCCTCTGAGGGCCTCTTATGAATCCAGTTTTGCCTGGTTGTTTAATCATTGCCTGCATTTGCCTTTTTGGCACAAGTCGACCCTCTCCACGCTGTGGGCACTCGCAGCAGGCTTTGTGCCATTGACAGAGCCAGGCGTGATGGGGTGGTTGGGGCTGTTCACCCATGCATCGGTCGAGACCATGAGATGTATCGCACAAAGTTTACAGATGGTAATCAGGAACACCCAGACCTGAGTTAAAAGCACTAAAAATTAGCCATTGGCCATAAACAAACACAGTAATGGAAACTGAAAAGAGGATAGGAAGGAGACAACAGCAGCCTGTGAGATGGCCAGCACTGGAATGAGATTTCCACCAAGGCTGGGGTGGATGATCCTGGGCTCCCAGCTCAGCTCCACCTCTCTCTCTCCAGCCTCCTTCCTTGCCTTCTCTGTCCCCTGTGCTGCAGGTGATAGGACCGGGGGGGGAGAGGGAGCAGCACTTCATGGCATCGCTCGAGGCTGATTTATGACTTCCCGAGGATGGCGAGCGCTGCATTCCCCAGCTTTAATAGAGGGGGCAGAGTCTGAAGTTCCCTCAGCTGGAACACAAGTGAAGAAAAGCGTCAGGTTTCCTATGCCCACGATCCCACCTCCTTCAGCAGGCGACCCTTCGGCATCCTGCATCCATATATAAACATCTTGTCCCCCCGCCATTCTCTCTGGACACAGAAGTGACAGTGGCGATTGCCTTTGGACACCGCGGGCAGGGTCAGTCCTTGCAGCCTCCAGCAACGGCCTCTCCATGATGTGGGAACTCCGATCCGTAGCCTTCACCCGGGCTGTCCTTGCAGAATTTTTGGCGACCTTGGTCTTCATCCTCTTTGGTCTGGGCTCTGCTCTGAACTGGCCCTCAGCTTCCTCCCCGAGCATCCTCCAAATCGCACTGGCTTTTGGCTTGGCCATCAGCACACTGGTCCAAGCCTTGGGGCACATCAGCGGAGCCCACATCAACCCAGCGGTGACGGTGGCTTGCCTCATCGGCTCCCACGTCTCCTTCCTCCGCGCAGTCTTCTACGTGGTGGCCCAGCTCCTGGGGGCTGTTGTGGGGGCTGCCATCCTACATGAGATCACGCCAGCAGACTCCCAGGAAGGCTTAGCCATCAACAAGGTAAGAGCACCGGCTGCGGACGGGCTTGGAAAGGAGCAGAAAAGTTTGGGCAGGAGGTCAGGGATGGCTGAGGGATGAAAAGAAAGGCTTTGTGACCAGCAAGGACATTTAGTGACTGTTGGATGGGAAGCCAGCATCAGCTGGCATGGGGGCAGACACATCTCCTGCAGAAACGCCCGTGCCAGGAGCAGCATCGCCCAAAACCAAGGCAGGCGGTGAGGAGGAGGAAGGCAGCGTGTTCAGGAGACAGCACACGGAAATCCCTTTTCTCGCAGCAGTCAGCTAGCAGCAGAGAGGCAGACCCAGCTTCACCGCCAAAGAGATTAAGAGGGTTGAAAAAGGGATTGGGGATTAGTCTGAACAAGAATATTTAGATTGATAATAGCTGAGGTTTAATAAACCCAACAAAGCAAGTAAGAGTTTTAAGAGAGACTTTCAAAACACCCAGCTCTGCTGTTTTAGAGCTTAAGTCACCTGAAAGAGGAATAGGATTTTATTTTTTTCCCCTGTGGGCTGTTCATCTTGTAGCTGCCTGCACAAATTATCCTTTAAAAAAAAAAAAAAAAAGGAATATCAGAGAGAGATCCAGCTCTGGATGTTGGCCAGGAGGACAATTGCTGCTTTCAGAGCGTCACCAAGCAAAGCACTCTTGGGATCAGCATTTGGGAGGATGCGTGGTGTCCAAAGCAGGGGTGACACAGGAAAAGAAAGGGCAGAGAAGTGCCAAGAGAAGTGCCAGTATGGGCCAAGGGAAGAGACAGCGAGAGGGGGCTGCAAACCACGTATCTGCCCAGCAGCACTGCCAATTCCATCCAGATCTGGATTAAAAACCTTCAAGGAATAATAAAGTGCCAGAAAGTAGAGATGGAGAAGAGGGTGTGCAACTAGGCACAGCTTCAGACCAAATCTGACAAATTCTTTCAGTCAAAAAAGAGTGGGAATGAAAAAGGGATTTTTTTGTGTGCCAAAACATTTCTTTTTGACATTTCTGAAAAGTAATTCATACAATTTTCTAAAAGGCATTTTGTATTTTAAGCATGAGGAAAAGAAAAAGAAACCCTCAGGTCAAAGGAAGAGTGGAAAAATAATGCCAGAAAAGATGCCACAAAAACATTTCCTGCCATGTCAATCAAGCGTTACCATTGAGCCACTTCTCCTTAGGAAAATTTTCCTCCTCTTCATATCGATGCCAAAAATTTCACCTGTTTCCTATGTCCCTGTTGGTTCCCCCTCCAAATTTCCAACCCAGTCACCAAACTTGCCTATCCCTGAGATGTTTCTCCTCCCCTTCCAGCTGCATAACGAGACGACGACAGGGCAGGCGGTGACCGTCGAGCTCTTCCTCACCTTCCAGCTGGTCCTGTGCATCTTCGCTTCCACCGATGAGCGCCGGGAGGACAACCTGGGATCCCCCGCCCTGTCCATTGGCCTTTCCGTCACTGTTGGACATCTCCTTGGGGTGGGTAGAATGGGTCAAAACACAACATTTTGAGGGTTGTTTTTGCCTTTGTGCCCAAAGCTTGCTTGGCTGCATGTCCTGTGGTTGTCAGGGGATTTGTAACTGATGCTGTGACCGTGATTTTACAGTGGCTGGAGCAGAAAGATCCCTCCAAAGCCATAACAGAGCCAAAACCTGAGCTCAGGTTTTATTGGATGTGAAAAAAGCATAACCTGCTGGGCATTGCTACTCCTCACATCCCTTCAGGAGCTCCATGGGGTCTTCTATCCTGAAGGGAACTGAGACTCTCAAGACCATGATAAACATGGACAGGGAAATATGCAGGGTGAGCAGCCAGGGAAATCCCTCCCAGAGGACTTTTGCTGGGAACATCAGCCCCCAACACACCCAGCTTCTCAACACATGGATTAAAGCAGATCCTTACTGATCTGCAAGCCCATGTGCCTATGGGATATTCTTCCTGCAATCCGCAGTGGCAAGGAGTAGCAACGTGCTCCAGGAATAGAAACAGCAGGAACTTGTCCTCACAGTCCCTGTCACACTGCAGGGCACGTTGCCCAGCCACAGCTGAGCTGCACCATGCACGGGACACATACGCTCGCGCAGAAGGTGCACAAATACAACTCACACGTGTTGACTCAGGCGCTGGAAGCTGGTAGCATCACTATTCCTGGAACAGGGCAGGCTGGGATGTGAAGCATCAGCTTGGTGGATGAATCACGCTAATAACACACTGGGATATTTTAAAATAATGCGGTAAAAGAGCTTAAAGCTAACAATAAGCTTGGTGTTTCTCGGCAGATCCGTTACACCGGCTGCTCCATGAATCCAGCCAGATCTTTCGCCCCTGCTGTGATAGTTGGAGACTTCAGTGACCACTGGGTAAGAAGTCGGGTCTCTGCGTTGGTTTGGTGAGAACGGCCCCCCGCATTACCAATATTCCCAGAGAACCGAAAAGCCAGCCATATTTGTGGCACTTCAGCACCAGCTGAAGGGGAGACAGAAATTTGCAGAAATTTGGGAGACAGAAAGAGGTGGGGCTGTTGGATGCTTAATTAGCTTATCTAAGCAGGGTGAGTTGCGACAGGAAAAGGGTGTGTGGTTTGTTGACCATGACTTAGCACAAGAAGTAAAACCAGTAGAGAGTGGAGCTCTTCCTGACATCCTGGGAACCTTTCCTGGTTGCGGATGGATCTGGGCTTGCCTTTTCCACCATTTCTTTCAGGGATGCTCCAAGAAATTTCCATCTGCAAAGAGCGCACTCAAAGCCGGATCTGTGGTGGTTTAGATCAGTGGTGTAGGAAGACATTTGCTCACCCAATTCTTCTATTTCTCTTTTCACCAGGTCTTCTGGGTGGGCCCTCTGATCGGGGCAGCAGCAGCTTCCATCCTCTACAATTACATCCTCTTCCCACAGTCCAAAACCTTCTCGGAGAGACTTGCCATCTTCAAGGGCTTGGAGCCAGAGGAGGACTGGGCAGAGCGCGAGGTCCGCCGGCGGCAGTCGGTGGAGCTGCACTCACCGCAGACCCTGCCAAGGGGGATGTCAGAGAAGGTGTAGCCGAACCCCCCCAGGCCAAGAGAGGAGCTGGAGAAAAATCTGACATCCATTTTGGAGACAGCACCCACTCAGCTGGGCATTTCACCTCTCCCCTCTCTCCCTTTTCTTTTTGCTGGGGGGGATAACCCATCTCCTGGGGAGACCTCCCATCACCCAGCTCTCTCTCTGCCTGGTGGTTTTCTAACCCCGGGGGAAAACACCATTAAACCAACACAACCAGTGTAGCAACAGGAACAAGCACACCAGGGTGTGCTCCTTCTGGCTGGCTCCTTCCATGTCCCCCTGCAGTAGCTGGTGCTCAACGGAGGTCGCTGCCCTTCACGAAGAGCTCGGAGGCGCTGCGGAGAGTTGTTATTACAGGCACCTCCTGGGTGTGGAGGTTGCCACCCGATGCCTCACTGCTGTAGAAGTCAAAAAAAAAAAAAAGAAGCCAAAAAGGCCCCCACTGTCTGCCACAGCAAAAATATTGATTCTGGTCCTCCACCTTGGTCCTTCAATGAGAAAGGAGCACTTGAACACTATTTCAAAAATATTTTTTAAAATAAATTTGTAATCTGTTCCTAGACTGAGCAATGCGAATTAAAATCATGTTACCATTCAGAGTGTAAAATTGTATTTATATTACCAAATATTCACTTTTAAAACTAGCCCATATTTTTGTTACTTTTCAAAGGAAAAGATATATATATATATGTCAAGAAAACCCAAAGAAAATTATCCAGAATTTATCTTGCCTATGAGCTGCTAAAGACAACATCATGCTGCTGATTCATTTTATATCTTTTTTACAATGTTCAAGTTAATTACATGCTTCTTCTCCTTCGGATCTAAACATTGTATTTATTATCTACCATGACAAAGTTTAAGACTCATATAAACTGCAAAGAGCCCTACAATGAGTTTTAATGTCTAATAAATTACTGTACTCTTTCAAATAAAGTTCTTTAAATTCACTTCTATTCACTGAATTAATACATGTGAATCAAACGATGACACCTTTATTATCATATATATATACAGTCATATAACATATGTGGTCATATACTATGTATATATATGGTCATATACATACAGCCCATCTTCAAGCCAGCTACTTATTGATTTGCAAAAATGACAGTAAAATAAATAAATAAAAACAAACAAACAAGAGCCCTCAGATTACAGTTAAAAAAAAACAAAAAAAACTTGGCTTTAAAGTATGGACCCACAATATAAAGATCATCCCTCCTTTAGCATCCTCCAGATGCTCCAGTTTCTGGCCTGGCCAGATTCTGGCCTCAGCACTCCAGCACTAACACAAAGCAATCTCCCTAAACCAGATTTTCAGATGGCTGAAGCAGTGTAAGTCCTCTCGAGTCAACCAGCTACGTGAATTTACCCTCTCCACAGAGCTGTCATTGACTTCAGTGACACTTCCAAAACTTGCACCGTCAGGAAACCAAGCCAGTCGTTCCAGATCTACACCGGTGCAAGTCAAATTAGAGAGCAGGATCAGCCACCCGGAGATCAGAGCTGCCACAGACCAGCTGCAAACCTCACTGAATCGATAACAAGTATATATAATAGACCTCAACAGGAATGCCTTGGCCCAGGATTGAAAACCACCCAGCCATGCCCATCCATCAGTTCATGACTGTCCACAATGTGTATCCACAATACTTATTGAACCATAAATTAACCTTTATTGGCTTCATCATGGAGCTGTGATAAATAGTACAATTGTAAAGTCAAAATGTAAAGCACTGTACGAAGTGTCTTGGCTCAAGTTGCCACCTGTGTCCTGTTGTCCTCCTGTACAGGAGGATTGCAAAACCTGCCGACTGATTCTTCACTTTATGTAGAGGTGAAGAATTCAGAGGGCAACCTGAGACCACGCAAACCTCTGCTCCAAAGAACACTGAGACAGCCCGTCCCCAGAGTGCAGACCTCAAACCCTCCATCACACGGCTGCAAGCGAGGAATTTGGTGTCTTACCTAGGAGAAAATGGAAAGAAAATCAGCCTGGCTTGGATGACACCAAACTCATCAGTATCTTAAAAACACATTGCAAGTCCAGCCACTTGGCTCTCACAGCAAAACGTAGGACAGAAGAAAAAAAAAAAAAAAAAAAAAAAAAAAAAAAAGCCCAGCTTCAAATCTTCAAGACCATGTGAGCACCCAGCTCCCATCCAGCACCAACCTCTCAATGGCATGACCTACCTAGGAGGCAGACACATCATTAATTTTATGGATCTATTTATATATGTAGAAATATATCCCGAGCATGATTTCCTGAAGGTGGTGCCATGGAGACTAAATCCATCCAAGACTGCAAGAGGGAAAATCGTGTTCGGGTGTAGTCCAGGAAAGGACCACAGACGTTTGCAGAAGGTTGGGAATAGGCGGCGCTCCATGGGGAGCTTTGGGGAGCTAATCCCCAGCTAATTCCTACAGCTTCAAGGCTTGCAGCGAGCCCTGTTTCACAAAGCTCTGTTGATGGGTCTGGGTACAAGACCAGAGGCTCTGCTTCAATTTTCAAATCAATTTTTCAGGAACGTGAGCAAAATCAGACATTTCTTAAGAGACCACTCAATGCAAGAGTCTTTAGCTCCAACTGCAGATGATGGTACCACCACAAGTCTCTTTAAATCCTAATCAGTGTAAACTATCTGTAACTTTTTAGGTTGAGAAATTTTGTCTGGGTCTTGGAGGCAGGACGGGGTGAAAAACTTGTTTTCCAGTTCACGGAGTTAACTAACCGCATATTGTCACCAACATTTCATTTTGCAAGGTCCTAGGCTCTTGGAGCAATTATGCGAGAATTTCAGCTTTTGAGTTTCCAGATTACTCTCTATTATGTTATCTACTGCATTCAGTTGCTTTGGAGCCTGGTTGTGCTTTCAGCTCCCCTCTGCACAGATGTAGCCCAACAGCCTCCACCCATTACACCCCCATTACACCCAACAATGCGACCCGGTGCCAACCCAGCACTCTCCAGCCAGCCCTGTGCCTCCCCATCCCAGCAGCGTGTACACTACAGGATGCCATCCCGCCTGTCTCACATCCCCGTGCCCAGGCAGAGGTGACACTTCTTTCCTGCTGTCAGCTCTCTCCCCAGACCATTTCAGTGTTTATTACCATGCGTGTTCCTTGCAATCCTAAAAAGAGACAGCATGGGTGAAGACAACACTTCCACAGTAAACACGTTTCAAGAAGAAAACCACCTCCCAAAGGCAGGTCTGTCTGAGCCCCGAGGATCCTGGTGAATGGCTGCTGGCCCATAAGAATTCAAAGCATTTACCTAGATGAGCAGAAATGCAACCTCTTAATGTCGCTGATGCAGGTGGCCTTGGTGGAAAGGGCTAGACCTGAAAATCAGGACACCAGAATTTCAAACCCAGCTTTCTCGCTGTGTGATCTTGTACAGATCTCTTTTCTAATCGGGCTTTGCTTTCCCTGATACACATTATTATCCCCATGTGTCAATTTAATGATGATTATGATGCAAATTAATTATTAAGGATGCTGGCATTTCCATTGCAGGCCAGCCCCAAAGCGTTTGCATGCACTTACTTGAATGCCTTAGAGACTGCCAAGTAATTTCTAAGTGAAGAGCAGAGCAATGTTGTTATTAAGCATTAACACTATTCAGCATTTAAATGGCATCATCCCTGTTTACAGACTCATGGGCTACAAGGTCAGCGACCAGCAAGGGCTGGATGGCAGCTTCAGGACTGGCTTTGCAAGCCAAAATGGCAGCTGCCACACAGTGGGATGGCAGCAAGGGACATGGGGACACCCTCAAGGCCAAACCTGGCCCCTAAACCCCATCCCCAATCCCACCTGCCTGCCCCAGCGAGTGCAAGAGGGTTTCCCAAACTGAATGCAGCTCAACATGGGAAAACAACCCAAAAGTTGCCACAGAGACACCTCCACGGCAAAGGTTCCCACAGCCAGCTGTGGTGGCTGGTTGCTTAGTCGACCTCATGGGCTTTTTGCTCCAAGGAGCTGGATCAGGTTACTGAGGGAAGCAAAAACCTCATTGCTCTGGGGTAGATGAGGGTGGAAGTACCATCTGCCTCAGGCCAGCAGAATAATCCCTTGCCTTTAAAGCAAGCACTAACAGATCATGGGTTAGATTAGAGAAATCCTTGAAAGCCCCATCTGAAACACCTGTGCAGAGACATCCCGGAGCACTAGAGAGCGGCGAGGCTTTACCCTAACCCCACCACGGCAAGCAGCAGCCCCAGGACCAGGATGAGGAAGGGAAAGTTTGCCGGCTCTTGCTCTACATTAAATTCCCAGTCCAGATCACTTTTTTTCTTGCTGAAAACTCCCAAAGCTCAGCCAGCAAGAAACACCCTTTCTTTTTAAACAAACTAAACCAAACTTTCTTCTCCAGCCATCCAACCCCAACTAATTCCAAATTCCAGCAGGAGCTGTCTCTGGTTACTGTCTTGTGCCAGTTTTAAGGTCTTTGGTTAAGGTACAGAGCCAGGTGAGAGGGCAAGACCAAGAATTGGACCAGTCTGGATATCAGCAGCATTTGTGATCTGAATTCATCCACCTGCAAGCCAATCCACCAGGTTTGAAGTCTGACACAGGGTTGAACTCATCAGAAATCTGGGCTGCAGTGGAAATGACAAATTAATAGCAGCGCTGTGCGGGCTCAGAAAATGCAATCAGCAAACTGGGGACGACAGGGACCAGCACACGTATCCAGTTAATAACACACACGCCTCCGTGGGTGAGGCAAAGCTGCAGGAGGGCCCCAGGCGAGGATGAGGCTCTGGCTGCCTTCCTCCTGCCCAGACACCCTCAGCCAGTGGGGGGCACAGGTCCCTGTCCCCCTCCAAGCGAGCTGTCCCCAAAGTGCCACCAAGCCACGCAGCTGTGCAATGGGGTGGTAGAAGGGGGTGATTGGGGTTGCAATGTTTGCTCGCTGATACCAGCAATGAAGAGGAAGAGGAGGAGGAGGAGAAGGAGGTGGAGGAAGAGGAGGAGGAGGAGGGAATGGCTGAAGCTCCTCACAGCGCCAAATCCTCCTGGTCTCCTTTCCTCCAAAAGCCTAGGGGAGAAGTAAGGTATGCATGACCTTACCACGTAGGTGTCCGTCTGTCAGCAGGGCCCTGCGCAATGCCTTCTTGCCCAATTCAATTATATTTGACACATCAAAGGCACTTCCAGCTCGCACAAGCTCCTTGGAGGACATGCAGCCGGTGAGAGGAGAAGGAGCCTTCCCACTGCTCAGCATAGTTAGACATCAGAGAAGCCAAGCAGGAATGCCCCAGAGAAGAAAGTCTAGCAAATTATCATAGGAAAATACGTTTCGGAAGACCTATAGTTAGAAAAACAACCTGCTTCTCCATGGAAGTTTTTCCCCATCATTTTCAGCATTATTTGATTACATCCTCTAGTTGGGCCGGAGGACTTTCTCTCCGGACAGAGCCCGGCTAGGTTATTATCCGCAGCTGGGATCCCAGCAGAGCGTCTTTCGGCTCAACACCACTGATGTTAAAGCCAGGCGTGAGGTGGAGGAGCCTGCAAATGCAGTCACCTTGGAAGAAAAGCCACGTTACGAAAGGGTTTGGAGGATGGGAGCAAGGCGCATCTAATCCAGAAGGAACTACAGGCAGGTTTGAAGGGAAGTGGCAAGCAATTACTCCGGCTGGAATCTGGCCAGGGTATCTTGAAAAACCAGCTTGCAAAACTTTCACCAAAACACGCCAACGGACCAGGTGTTTCTAGGATAACAGATCTGGTTTTTAACTCGGCAATCTCCCCAGGACCAGCAGAACCGGGAGAAAATGATCGTCAGGAATTACACTGTAATGAATCCTCGGTCCCTTGAGACTCTCTGGGTCTGTGTGCTGAGCTCAGGGCTTTGGGTACAGCTGGAGGAAAAGGACTCGTGTACTTTTGGCTCTGGAGGAAGGAGTGCCCCTCTTCTTGCTCTGAAGGGGAATCCCTCCTAGCTTTTGACCCCAAATGCTACAGGAAATGTGTAAGTCTGACTGCACCCAGCAGAAGGCAGCAGTGAATACAATTTTTTAGCACTTGTTAAATTTTTAATTTTGGTTTAAATTTAAAGAGGATTTTAAATGATTTTACCACTCTCCTACACAAAGAGATTTGCTCACTGAGCATTGGATCACGACTGTTTCTGCAGAAGCACACGGCAGCTGTGGATAATCCTGGCCTGAGCTCACTGCATTAGGCACGGAGAACGGAGTTGCTTGAGAAAGGCGATATACAACCAGCCGAGCTGGAGTCCAGCAAGGAGAACAGAGCTGGCACCCAAACCCATTTGAAACAAATATAAATCCTGGCACAAAACTGCAAAGGGATCAAGAATTCATTGTTAAGTGTCACCAGAGCCTTTTCCACCCCAAAACCTCAGTGCCCAACAGTTCCCTGCCACAGAGCACTGAGAGCCTCCCACCTCCGCTCGCTGCCAGCCAAGGATTTTCAGCCAGACAGATTTAGGATGGAGGCCAGCACCATGGGAACATGAAAGGAGACATGCAAACATGGCCTGTGCCCATGCAAAGTCTATGGCTTTGTGCTGGCATTCCCAAGAGCAAAATCCTTGACCTCATTGAGAAAGAGCTTGAAAAGCAAAAAGAACAGAGACGACAGAGGTAGGATGCACCCTCCCTGGCGATGGGCACGGAGCACCCAAAACACCGGCGAAACCCACACCCGATGCTTATCAAGCTCCAGAAGGAGCAGCAAAGCAGAAAGGCAGCAAAGGGGTTTGGAGCCAGGCTCGCCAGGGATTGCTCCCCTTTATCAGGGCCACCCCATCCCATTCAGCCTCCACCTGCACACTGCAAGGAAACCCAAACTTGGCAAAGTGCCCCCTGAGCCCTGCCCAGCTCCCAGGAAGATCTCAAGCCACTCGTTTTTTGCCGTTGAGCTATCTTGATAGCCTGGGAGCAGCTCCAGGTGCTTAACTTTGTTTAACGTTTTGACACCCCATCTAAATTGCCTGTCAAAGTTCGGAGCCCTGCCCCAGGAGAGCTCCTCCAGCCTGACACCAGCAATGAGACTTTCCAAGCAAAGCTCCAGTGCCCTCCACTCCGCAAGCAAATGGAGGACGGGAATAACAAGAACACCTCTGCTAACAAAACACCCAGCACCTGGTGGGAGGGAGGTAGTAAAAGGGAAACACCGAGGAGGGAGCACGGCGCCGTTATGCAATCGCGTTATCTAACGACCACAGAGACACCCTATAGGGGCTCTTTGTTTGCGGAGGGTAGGAGAAAGAAATGCCACCAATATCTGAGTCACTGGTTCACCAAGAGGCTCCGAAGTTATTTTCAGATGGAAACTTTTCCAGTTTCACATGATAATTTGGGAGGCCTGGCTAACTCCTTGGCTCCACCCCCCGCCTTGTAACACAGCTCCCTGCTGCTGTTGCATATATAGATAGGTATGGCCCTACAACTCGGTGCAGACAGAAGAGCCTGGAGACAGAGGAAACCTAAACTTCCTTCCTTGCTGGCCGCCCTCTACCCACTCCCACTATGAAGAGGGAAATATTAACCTTGGCCTTTGCTCGATCCGTCTTTGTCGAGTTCATCTCCACGCTCATCTTCGTCTTCATCGGCCTCGGCTCAGCCCTGAAGTGGCCGTCTGCCCTCCCCAGCATCCTGCAGATCTCGCTGGCCTTCGGCCTGGCCATCGGCACACTGGTGCAGGCGTTCGGCCACATCAGCGGCGCCCACATCAACCCCGCGGTGACCATCGCCTTCTTCGTCGGGAACCAGATCTCCTTCCTCCGGACGCTCTTCTACGTGATCGCCCAGCTGACTGGGGCCATCGCCGGCGCTGGCATCCTCTACGGCGTGACACCAGCCAACACCCGCGGCAACCTGGCCATCAATTCGGTAAGTCTCCCCAGCTGGAGGTGATCCGCCGTGATGATCACCTCCCATGCAGGCTTTGCTTCCCTTGTAAGCGAGCAGCTGGCACGAGCACCAACCCGGAGGGCCAAATCCGTACGGATGGCTGGTGTTGGCACGGTGTCCCGCATGCACGGAGGGACGGGAGCAAGATAGGAGCAAACGTCGATGTAGCCAGCAGAGTATTGACATGACAGGTTTATTGTGTGGGGTAATGAACGGCGTGGGTTTTTCTCCTTTAATAAGTGCTTCCTTTATCCTAAGGGCCCCAGTGAGTCACCAGCACCATTGAGATGTTCTTGACTGCAGCCTCTCCACCTGGAGATTAGTGTCAGGATAGGAGCTGCACCGGGAGACAGAGGGGGAGGGCAGAGAGCAGAGCCCAGTCAAACCAGTATGGGCAGGGGCAGCAGAAGCCCACTGGGGAGCTGGGAAATGGCTGTGGATGGAGAGAGGGTGGGGAGAGGAGCAGGAGAAGGTGAAAAAGGAGAAATGGCTGGGAGGGCACAGAGGGGCTGTGAGGGGAAGGGGCTGCTCTTGGAGGAGGAGGGGAGACAGCGGGACCCTCCAAGAGCAGCAAGGCCAGGGAGCACGTCTCAAACCCTCGGGGCAGCGCTGGGAAAGCAGCTGAAATGGGAGCAGTGGAACTACTGCTTCACCTGAGCCCAGGTCCGGACCCCTCGGAGCAGCACAGGCACATTGCAGAGGGTTTGATCACTGGGATGAGGTGCTGCAAGGTGCCTTACTGCCACATGCTACGTGTCCCAAACCAGTCACCTTGAGGTGAAAAGAAAAAAAAAAAAAGCCACCACAGCTTAGGTCACTTCGTCCTTCCCATGCCTGTTGAGGTTGAGTCCACCTGACACAGTCCCCAGAGGCTGGGGAGGCCCTGGGACAGAAACAGCCCAGTTTACCCCCACGACGTGCCCCGTTGTCCCCCCCAGCCTGTACCCTTCCTCCCCTGCCCCTCTGCAGCGGCTGCTCCCCAGCCTCCTGGGGAGGTGCTCCACAAAGCAGAGGGGGGAAGAGCCAGGATAAATTGGCTTGCAGTGAGCAAGGGGGAGAGTAGTGCAGGTAAAAAAGGACAAAGTGTGCAGGTGGAAAAGCTCTGAGTGCTGCAGCGAGAGGCAAACGAGGAGAGATGTGGACTGTCAAAGGAAAGAAGGGGCTTGGGGGGGGGAAGAGAAGGGTTAGGGGGAAGACTTTGGGGAATTAAACAGAGAGAAAGAATTTCTTCCCTTGCAGAGAAAGGAGCAGGGAGCCTGAGCAGCAGGAAGCTCCGTGCCCTGCAATCTGGGCATGGGCAGACCTGCTGGGGCTTCACACGCATGGCTCTGCCATCCCAAATCCACCAGAAAAAGCCCTCCCAACGCTGCCAAGCCCTGTGGACGGTTAATTATTGCCATTCTTGGTGGTTCACAGCTCAACAACAACACAACCCCAGGCCAGGCCCTTGTGGTGGAGATCATCCTCACCTTCCAGCTGGCTGCGTGCATCTTCGCGTCCACAGACAACCGCAGGAACGGCAACGTGGGCTCCCCAGCGCTGTCCATCGGCCTCTCTGTCGCTGTCGGCCACTTGGTGGGGGTGAGTGTCCAGGCAGGAGGACAGGGCAGGCACTGCCACCGGGATGGGGCTCCCCAGAATGGTCTCACACAGTCGGTCCCAGAGGGACCTACCTTAGAAGCAACAGGGGTTTGTCCGCGATGCGTGGCTCCCTGCCTCCCTGTGAGAGAAACGGCATCAAGGGCCACTTCAGCCATTCCAGGCCCCAGTTCTGCAAAGCTGCTCGTGTTTCCTAAGCAACATGACACCCGCTAACCCCGTCTCCTTTCCTCACCAACAGATCTACTTCACCGGCTGCTCCATGAACCCAGCCAGGTCCTTTGGGCCCGCAGTCATTGTGAGGAGGTTCAGCTCCGCACACTGGGTGAGCATCAGCTACGTGCTGGGACGGGCTGGCTGGGGAGACACCGGGGCCAGACACAGGCGACAAGGGGGAACAGGCAGTAATTCCCATGGGAATACGGCGCTGGGAGTTTCAGAGCCCATCCTGGACCTGCAAAGTCAACAGGAGGGAGGTTGTTCCCCCAAAACACAGGGAGGAGGGATCAGATTAGCCCCATGAGGTGCAAGGAGAAAAGGATGGAGAGCATTGAGCTAGGGCATCACCTGAGGTCAATAAAGCACACAGAAAAGCCCAGGCTAGGCTTTCTGCTCACCCAGCACCATCTGCAAGCTCATCCCCAGCCCTCCAGCACATCAGAGCTCTGCGCTCACAGAGCTTGGCCTCTTCACCAAGCAAAGGTGGAGGGGACTTCAACCCACGAAATCTAGTGGAAGGGGTATTCGCATCTCTCTGGGGGCTGGGAGACGTGGGGCAGCAGGGGGGTGCTGGTGTGATGGCTGCAGCTGGGGCACCAGCCTCTGAGACCTCCTCTCACCCTCTCCCCTGTTGCTTTCTAGGTGTTCTGGGTTGGGCCCATCCTTGGGGCTTGCTTGGCTGCTCTGCTGTACTTCTACATCCTCGTCCCCTACTGCATGAACATGTCAGACAGGGTTGCCATCGTCAAGGGCACCTACGAGTCAGAGGAGGAATGGGAAGAGCAGAGGGAGGAGAGGAAGAAGTCCATGGAGCTGACCCCACCGTAGGAGCAGATGGGGAAAACAAGCAGAAGGAGGGGAGGACACCCCACACGTGGTGTATGCACCAAAACCAGGAATGAACACATCCAGCTACAGTAGACTCTTAAGCAAAAGTCTTCTAACTCAAAGGCCATCCATGACTAAGAAAGAAGAGAACATTGCAGTGTGTGTATATAATCTCTCTACATGAGCACGAGTGCTAGAAGCTCTCCTACCCTAACTGCAGCCAGCTAAGCCCAGCGAAGGAGTCTCAGCCCAGGGCAGCCCTCCGTTGTGCTTTCACACCCAGTCGGCTGCATCCATGCCCTTCTAGGTGTGATATTTGCACAATTCAGAGATGCCTAAGACCACACATTTGGCCCACGCAGGATTTCAGCCCTGCCTTTGGTGGCCCAAGGGATGGAAACACCACTTAGACACCAGCAAAGAAGAATGACCACTTTGGGCAGGTGGGTGCAGCAAAATCCCCCTTTTTCTCCCCACCCACTCTGCTCATAGATGCTCTTTCATGCATTAACTGGTGCTGGTGGGTCCTGTTTATTCACAGCTGCAGAAAGAATGCAATTTATTTTTTTTTTTTTTGATTTTGTGTGAGTTCTTTGTAATATAGTGTGTTATTTATTGTGAATAAAGGAAACTTAAAACACATCATGGGTGCAATCTCACTCAGGTATCAAATTTTTAGGAGCAAAAATGGATTTAACTGGACGCAAAGCCATCTCAATGATCCAGGGAAAGAGCAGGCAGCTGAACCCAAAATCCTGCAGCAGCGGATGGCTAGGGCCACATTTGCCACAGGGGAAGCAGGCATCAAGGGCTGCTTTCCCTTGAGGGCATCTCCCAAGGACTGGAGCTGAAGCAGAGGTTGCCAGGAGAGGTGACACCTTAAAATTAGTCCCACTGATCCTGCTGAAGAAAGCCAGTCCTGGGCAGGACCCGAAGGGGGAACTGTCAGTGCAGCCGACTTGGACACACAGACACTGAAAGCACGTCCCGAGGTCCGGTTTGGTTACGCTTATCTTGCTGTGGATAAAGGGGAGAAGAAGGCAGCTTGGAAGGTGATAAAGTCCTTAATCCTGAGAGAGAAGGAGGAACAGTCACCGGTGCTGGAGTGGGGAGAGAGCAGGGGGTGCCCAGGCGCAGGGCATTGTGAAGCCCATCTCCCGAGGAGGGTGCGAGCTGGGAGGAGCCCAGAGCAATCCTCCTTCGCCGGTTTGACTCAGGCACGGCTTTCTGCCATACCAGTTCTCCCACAAGGTTCCACAGGTGCCCTCAAAAACTGACCCGCAACGCTCCCCAGCCCCCTCGCCGGTGGCACCGATCCCAGGTGCCAAACCCACACCTTCACCCTGACCTTCTGCTGTGGCCCTGCTCTTCCAGTTCTGCCACCACCTTCTGCCAAAGCATCTCACCCAGGCTATCCTGGGCTCACTGCAACATGGGTGCACTGAGCTGGCACAGTCCTGGCCGTCCCTCCTGCCAGCTCCCTAAATCCCGTGCAGAGCTCCACCAGCACTGCCCCTCCTCGTGCTGCAGCAATGAGGTTTCCCCCGAGCACCGATGCCCAAGGTGATGCTTTCCTGCGTGCTCCCAAATACCAGATACAGCTCAAATGTGGTAAGACAGGTCACCTGTAGGTCAGTGCCAGCTGTCTGAGCATGCCAAAGCCATTTTGCAATCCAGGCGATGGCACCGGAGGAGCCTGGGTAGCAGCAGCCCCTTGTCTTCCTCTGCCACCCCAAAGTTCTCAAAAGAAGAGGCAGCTGACAAGCAGGAGCAGAGGAGGTGGAAGAGCTCTTAGCTGGGGTCACACAGATTGGTGGCAGAGCTAGGAAGCAAAACCGCAGTGACCCAGAGCTCAGCATGGGGCTGGGGAAGCACCCAGTGCCCATGGAAGCAGGTTGGCATCCCCAAAAGCCACATCCCAGTCTCCTACAGATGCACCCCTGGAAACTGAACACACCGGGGCTGTCCCTGGGCATCCCTCATTGCTTTTTTGACCCCATCCACCTTTATGCTGAGAAAGGGCCCACGGCTGCTCTGGCAGACCCCACACCCCTTCCCATGGTGGGAGGACAGGGGGGCCCAGCACCCACCAAGGGGCCCAGCCCCGGCAGTGTGATCAACAACAGGGAGAAGAAGCCCGGCCTGGGTGTGAGCCCTCCATGGGGATGAATCAGAGGATTCTGAAGCAGCAGCTTTGCGTCACCACAAAAGTCAGCAAGGGCACGGCTAGAAAACACAAGCAGGATGGCCCCACACAGGGCTGGGGACAGCGGGAAGGGGGGTGCTGCCTGTTGAGACCCTTCCCCTGTTCGTAGGCAGGGGAGGGCTCTGATAAGCCAGGGATGAATTCATCCACTGGTGCCAGCACCATCCCATGCTGAGCACCAGCATCCTGCACTGCACAAGCCCCTCGCATGCCCGACTTCCCAATGGTCCCTGTTGCATTTAATGGGGCAGAGAGGTTGCATTTAATGCATCCTGCAAGCACCGTGACCTCACCTTCACCAGGATGGGAAACCCTGAGGTCCTCCTGCCTGCTCCCATGGATGGGAACAGAAATGCTGTAAAACAAAGAATGGGTATTTATTTTGATTTTTCCTCTCAACACTCACAGCTCTTCATCCCCATTTTTGATGGGCCTGTTACCACAGAACACGAGGTTTTCAACACCCCTTTGCAAAAATAGCCATTTTGTGGGAAACAACCTTATTTCAGCAGATGCAGAAAGGGCTGGTATTATCCCTGCACATTTGAAACTGGATATACCTACAGTGCCTAATACTGGGCTGTGGTACATACCCGAGGACACAGTCACAAGGTGACATGCTTGTTTTCCCAGGCCCTACTGAGAAACAAGAGTTTCAATTTCTGGAACAGCATCTCCACATACCTCCAACCTGAACACCTACGCTACTGCCTGCGTTTCCTTGCAGCCATACAGATCCAACACCATGGTAAAAAGCCAGCTATATCTGTGCTTCTTGTTTTTAAAAATATATATATGAGATATTTATTGCCAGGCAAAACTGTTACGCTAAGGCACCTCAGCATGCCATTCCTGCAGTGCCATTTGCTGTAATTAAAGATCAGGGGTGGGGGGAGTGGTGGTGGTGGAAGTGGATGCAGTTATTTCCTGAGTATACCCATAAGCAATTTCTTTGCACTAAGAAGATTACGCAGGCTGTTTCTCATCCTTAAGTCAAGTATCTCTTCCACTGGTAGGTAATTACCACAGAATTTTCAAGATTTCCGACTTTTTTCTGGCAGGGAGCAAAAACCCAGCTATTTTCACGTGTTGTGACAGCTCAGAAACCTTTTATGTTTATATGCATCAGAGGCCCTTCCGTCTATGCAAGGAAGGTCTCCAGCAGCTGTCTGTGAATCATTTTACACCCCTGAAACACAAGTTGCCAGGCTGTTGTAGAGGCAGGGGAGGGACCAGGTGCTTGAAGAAAGAGAGACCCAGAGGCAATATCTCAAACAGAATTCTTCAGTGGGTTGCAAAGAGGCACCTGCAAGGGGCCAGCCCCAGCTCTCTCCAACACATTGCCCAGGTGAAAAGGGATAAAATGTGGTGTTAATTGGGAGTGTATCCCTGCTGGACTGGTGGCAGGGTGGATTATTTTGCAATTCTAGATGCTTTGCTTAAAGCCACAGTTTCTGACTTCACATAGAAAGCACGAGGCTGTTTTTTCACTTGGAGAAAACAAAACAAACAACAACAAAAAAGAGAACAAGTGCCCAATCCTGCTTGTTGAAAAGAGGATGACAGATGAAAAATCCAGAATAACAACACACAGAATAGCACAGCAATGCAGCAGTATTGCAACAGACTGACACCAGCAGGTCCGTGTGGCAAGGGACGGCAGATGTCCCCTCCAGGAGGATTGCTACCACTTTGCTGCAGAGCACCAAGCATCCAGGAGCCAATTCAGGATCTGCGTGAGCCACCAAAAAGCCAGCACAGAGACATCCTCTCTCTGTGCATGACTCTGCCCAAGGCTTGCAAATAAATCAACAACAACAACAAAAAAAGTTCCCAGTGCATCGCATGCGGCTGATGTGCAGAAACACCACCGGGAAAGGTGAGCTCTCGGCACAGAGACGTGGCAAAGGCTGGCACGGGTGCTGGCATTAGTCATGGCACTGCCTGTGCCAGCACCCATCTCCTCTTAAACACAAGCTCCAAGTCCTCCCCCTCCTACTCAGCCTCTGCCCAGCCTACAGCCGCTGCAGCGCCATTTCGGTACGAGCCAGGAAACAGCTCACATGGACGTCAGGGGCAGACAGCCACCCTTCCTGTTGTCAACAGGCATCACCCTGGCTCGGTAAAGCAGCCTCCGCCTGAATACCGGGTGCCATAATTTGTATTTTGGTTTCTGGGCACTTATCAGGGATGGTTTGGGGTTGACCAGCACTGAATGAGCACGTTGGGTCAGGTTCATGTGAAGCCATCAGAGCCCTGCTTGGCCTTTGTTGCTCCCAGCAAGTCTGCAGCACACAAAATCCCAATGGGTGCATGGCTAGAACAGGGAAGATGCAGCGCTGACACTGGAAATACAGGAAAAGATGAGCACTGAGAAAGCATGCAGTTAAAGAAAAGATCAGGTGGAGACATCCAGAGACCAGGCAGGATCCAAAGAGAGCTTCATGGTGTCTCAGCTCCCTCCAGCACCCTCTTACAGCCCCAAACTGCCTCTGCAAAGCCCAGCAGAGCTCGAAACTATTCGGAGGTGCCCCAAGGCTGGGGACCTGAAGGGGATGGGGCTCAGCTCACCCCAGCACCAGGCACAGGTGCTCTGAAGCAGCACCCATGGGAGAGCAATGGGTGCCCAGGGCACCTCCTGCTGCCCTCTGCTGGGATGCACCAGGGAAAAGAGAAAGAGGACCTGGAAACCCTCCCCAAAACAGGTGCACCCCATACAAAAACCCTCTTGCTTCCACCCCAAAGCCCAGGCAGGGCACCCCATGTGAAAGCAAGGCTTCCTCACCCCGGCATGCGGAGAGCACAGGCTCAGTGCCGGCTGGATCAGGGCCGCCTTTCCACTGCCAAGCTTCCTCTTACTCAAACCTTTGGCCTCCGCTTTCCAGGATACAGCCCACCACTGCCCATTTGTTCCTAATCTCCCTCTTGCAAACAAGCAAAGTCCAGGCACGGTTCATATAATGGGTCCTTGTGTTTCTGGGTGGTGGTGACATTAAAAAAAGAGTAATAAAGTAAAGAAGGGAAAATAAAAAAGCCTGCAGCCCAGAGGGCTGCCTGACAAAGGCAGCTTTGTTGGGAAAGGTCAGCTCCGGAGCCAGAAGGGTTTCCCAGGCACAGCTGTTGAGAGCAACAAGGATGCGAGGACTTAGCAAATAAGAAGGGAATTAAACACATCTTTGTTAAACCACAGCCCCTTGGAGGCCTCTGCAGTGTCCAAGCTCCTGTCCAGGAGAGACGCACGCTCAGGATTTGGGCTGGTTTACTGCAAAGCAAAAGGTTGCCAACATCAGTGCCTGGTCTCAGCCTACAACCAGCACAGTGCTTTGGGGTGGTGCAGGAACAAGGGACGAGTCCTCAAGGACCCTTCTCATGCAGCAGAACTGCAGGGCTGCATATGAGGGCTGGGAACCAGCTCAGCTCAGAAGCCACCCCAAAAAATAACCACTAACAAACCAAATAAAGCCTCTGGCATGTGTCCTCCAGCATACAGGCCCTTCTCTGCTGGCTTGACATTAATCCTATTTGGCAAGCCAGCCAGAGCTCTTTTGCCCACAAGCAAGGTGCAGCTGCAGGTTTGTATAATGCCCTCTTGTGCAGACTCAAGAAAAAAAAAAATAATGGACGAGAACAAACTCAAAACGTCCTACACAGTTTGCCTTTTAAAAAGGCCATAAACAAAACAAATAAATTCCCCTTCCCCAATAATTCTTTCAGTTTTTAACAGCCGGGAGTTTTCCCCCATCCCTAGAGCTGTATTAATTTGGTGCTGGGGCAGCCCTTTTCCTGCCAAAGCAATGTCAGCTGGAGCAAACCAGCCTTTTCTCGGCTGTTTTAGAAGTCATTACTTTTTAATCCAGTTATCCAAAGTGCCGATTGCTTTCCCACATCAACAGCCATTGCTCTCCCCGCGTAAAGCTCAGAGTTCATAGGAATTATGGTATCTTTAATCAGTGCTAATCGCCATTGGAGAGGAAAAGGATATAAATGCTATCAGCTCGCTTTGTTCCAAGGGCATAAAAAAATATTTGTCGGGTGTTTCATAAAGAAATCCTGTAAGAACAGTTAATCAGCAGTTAAAGGCTCCCTTTTAAGTGTGGTGTGTAAATATGCACCTATTAGCACTAGTGACATCAGCAGGCTTGTTTTCCATACGTCTTTGTCCTTGGTTTTGCCCCATTGTCTGTTTTATGATTTTGTTTGGATTTTGAGCTAAAAGCCACAGCTGAACCTCGCTAACAGCACAGCTCAGCTCTGCCTCTCTGCAGGCAGCATCCCTGTGCTCAAGTTTACTCCTCCCTTCTGTACCACCCAGCTCCCAAATACTCTTCTACGTGGAAAGAACAATGCATCTAAGATCGCATCTTGGCTCCAGCAACCACTGCATCTCAGCAAGGCAAACTCCGGTTCAAGCACAGCAACGTGGTTTGCTTTAATTAACAAGGCTCTTCCCCACCGCAGAGCTCACCAACCCACATCCAGGCGTGCTCAGGGACTGCCTGTGAATGAGACTTCCCTTGGCACCAGCATCGCCAGGAGCAACATCCAGCAGCCGATTAGCTGCTGGGCTTCAGCTTGTGTCACATTTATTTAGCACCAGCCCTGCTGTCTCCAACAGACCAAATTGGCCAGAAGAGGTACCCACGATTTCTAAGAAGGTTTCTACATAGGCATGGGAGCTGCAGGTCTGAAGGCTACCGCGGCATCCCTTCAGAGGGACTCAAATCCTCCTCTGCAAGGCTTGAGCATAGCAAGAATAAATTTTGCGCAAACATCGTGGAGAAAGGAGGGCTCAGCTGGGTTATTTGAGAACAGCATTGACACTTGGTGCAAGCAAGCAGACAAAACTTGAGTCTCTGGGGCAAGGAGCTGAGGCCAAAGGGTCTGAATTGTGCAGCTGGAGCAGGATGCAACTCCCGGAGTTTATCACTCTGTGTCCCCTGGGGTAGATTGAAAGACATAGCCAAACATCCCCGGCTGAGCAAACACAGCTTCCCTATCTAAACAAGCAAGTGAATCTTGAGGCATAATTTGTCATCTAATTGCACCTACACACCCAGAGTTAATTGTTGCATTTGAATGCGAAGGAGTTTTGATTTATGGCAAGATCAGGTTTCATCAGCTGGTCACCAGAGATGGCTGCCAAACTAAAAGCCACTGCAAGCAGCCAAAGGAGGTTTCTGGTAGGCAAGATTTTTGCAAATCTAAAGACACAGGGGTTATTTAATCTCACAGAAGCCTGTTAGGGGCCCACAGAGATCAAGAAGGTGAAATTAAAACCTCTGCCACATGTGCTCCAGACTCCACTGAGGACTTTTTAGCTAGTGCACAAAGGTAAACTTGTCTCGTTAGTTTATGCAAGATTTTGATAATGTTACAGGCACAACCAGAAAGCAGATAAGAAAAACCTGTCAAAGTTTTCCACATATCAAAGCCATTAACCACCATCTCTGTCTCAGATAATGAAATGGAATTAAATAAGAATCCCCAGGCCTAAATTGGGATTTTGGCAGGCTGCAGACACATAACCACCGAGGCAGTGAGCCAAACCTTTTTACAGCCACAGGAGCACCCAGTCCCATGGGCACTTCCCAACACACTCACAGTTCTGCCTGCCCAGAACTGCCCCAGCTCAGCTCCCATGGGGCCCCAGAATGAAGCAGCAACCACTTGGTGCTGGGCCAGGGTGCCCTGAGGGACCAAGCCTGCTCACCACAACCTATTAGCACAGCTGACATCTCTTTCCTTCAAAAGCAAGAGGGAAGCACCCACCTGTCACTGCAGAGCATCGTTTCACTGCGGAGCATCATGCTGAGGGCCCGCAGAGAGCAGGGAAGCCACCAGGCTGGCAGGCTGAAGGCCTTGGAGGGGCTGAGCACCAGGATTTAGAGGCATCAAGGGCTCAGCCAAGTGTCCTGCATCTTGCCCCTCCTGCTGATTGCTGGGTTTTCAGCAAAAGCCTCTGACCTGGGCTTCACATGGTCCCCAGTAACCAGCACCTCCTGCTGATGAGAAGGATGCATGGAACGGGAAGTGTCAGCACTACGGGACGCCCACAGCGTGTCCCAGTCCCAAATGTCAGCTCCCCAATGGCCCTGATGTGTTTTGCCAGCAGTTCCCCACTAGTTTCCCATATGGGAAGTTTGCCCTGGATCTCACCCATTTTCCTTCCATTCTTTTAGCACTGAAGGGAGAACAGTGACAGATTCAGCCAAAACAGAGATCCACCACGGGGTAGATGCAGTCTGGACATGGTTTGGGGATGGGCTGCATGGCATTGACCACCGTTCCTAAGGGCTCATGGATCCAGGTGAGCTCATCACAGCCTGCACATCACCCAGCTCAGCCCCACCTCTGCTTCCCTGGCAGTGGAGGTCAGCCCCAAGGGGGAGGCTGAGGACCCTCAGCTCTGCAGCATCAAAGGCAGAGAGTGGTTTCTGCCTCAAAAAACATGCATAAAGGGGAAAAAAAGGCAGGAAAATCAGCCAGCATCCTTAGGAGTTGCCAAAAACCTCTCTGGGAACACAGAGTATCCTTTTTAATGGACCTCCTTTTACTGTTAAAGAATACCTGCGAAGGAAAACACAGGAAAAAATCCAAAAGAGGCTGAAACTGAAACCGTGCACTCAGCGTCACCCTGAAGGAGATGTTTCAGGCAAAACCACTGACCCAAGAAGGTCTTTCTTTGCTCAGTTATGCCTTGGCAGTAGCAAGCTCTGACACACAGGTATAAGATTGCATTTAATTGTGACTGGGGAGGGAGGAGGCCACCAGCACCTGCAGCAATGGGGACAGTGAGAGCGTGGGGAGCTGATTCATGGGGCACTGGGCTCTGTGTCGTGGGGCTGGGAGGTGTGCACAGGGGGTTGGTTTCCCATCCCCTGCTCTCCGGAGCAGGGTGGGACCCGAAATGCACCCTGCGGAGCTGTGGGATATGACAGGGCTCTTTGCAGAGGATCCAGGAAGGTGAAGTCAAAGCCTTTATTCCTTCTTAATCACAGTAAATCCCTCCAAAATTAACCATCACCTGGTTTGATTGTGCCTGCGGCTACAGGGTGAGAATATCAGAGCAGTTTGTTGTGTCTAAGGTGGCTTCAAGCTTGTGCAGGGGGGCAGCTGGGGATGCCATCGTGACCCCATTGCTCCAGGCAGGGAAACTGAGCCCCAGGGCAGGAGCTGGCTGGTGACAGCATGAGGCTCCACGGGTCTTTGCTGTATTTTAAGGACCAGTTTAAACCTCAATGCATCTTGTTTCCAGCCTGATTTTGGACAGCCCTGGATGGCCAAGTCACACTGTCACCATCGGATCAGCCTGGCAACTCTTACCTCTCCCGGTGCTTGCAGATACCAAAGCTGGAGGCAGGAGGGCAGACTGGCCACACACCTGGTCCCGGGGGGACCTAACGGGGAAATGTCCTTCATCAGAGGATGGATGGAGCATGGATGAATTTATCTAAACGCTGGTAAAACGGGAACATGGAGCATGGTCCAGGAGTTTTCCCATCACTTCAGTCCTTGCAGGGTAGGTGCACCAAGCAGGACAGACTGAGCGCTCTGGGATCCCCTAAGCCATGGGGAGGAAGCAGCGAGGCAGAGGAAGGACAGGCAAAGGGCAGGCAGACAAAGGCTGCCACCTGCTGCCCATAAAATCCTCTCCAAGCCCTAAACCAGGACAAAATCCAGATCTGTGCATTCATTTGAAAACAGGTTCAAGCTCTCACAGTGCCATCCCCCAGCACGGGAGAGCCACCAGCAGCTCAGCCCAGGTGCAAAGACACTTGGAAAGAGAAAACTGTCACAAAAGGCCCAAAAAAGTCACCAAAGGGACAGTGAAAATCACCCCGGGTAGCAGAGAAGGAGTCTGATATGACACTTCCCCATCCCACTCTGACACTGGGAGCCACTATTAAGAAAAGTGAGAAGCAGCACAGGAGCATTGCCCTGGCTGAGCTGAATTTCTCTCCTCCCGAACCCTGCGCTGCTGCAGAGAGTTCGTGTGCCTTCCAGGCCGGGGGGGACATTGCAAACAGTGTCACCAGGAGCTAATTTGGTAGCGTTAATAAATATTCCGTTCCAGTGATGGGTGGGAGATCTGGACCTCTCCTCTGAAGGTTGAGCTAATTAATCTCCTACCTTCCTCCTCTGATGTCAGGCTTTCTCATGAGGCCATTGCTGGCCCTAATTAAAAGGCTCTTCAAGATGAGTGTCCCCGAACACCAGCCGCATTTTGGAAGTGACAATAATTACAGAAATTTCTTTGGTAGAATAATAATAATTACCCAACCACGACAAGAAAGGTCCCAGGCAGAGAGAACAGCAAATGGTGGAGAAATCATGGATTAGAGCCCTCGTCTCTTCTGGTGGCTGGTGCTGGGCGAGGGAGACGCACAGCCCCGCTTCCTTAAGGCTTTCTGTTCTCTGCCCATTGACTCTAAACCTGTTAGAAGTGCATATTTGGCCCCCCAAGCACTGAACTGCAGAGTTCTTTATGCTAAGAGCTCCCCCAGTGTCTCCAAACCATGCAGAATTGCAGTCTGCCATCAATCCTCCAGCCAAGCAGCCCTAAAAACCTCGTCCAACCTCCCGGCATCCCCAGGGAGCTCAGGGCTTTGCTCTGTGTCCATAGGGAGCTGTCAGCACCAAGCACACCTCTCCTCTGGGACCAGCTCCAGTTCTTTGGGGTTTCCATCGCTTCTGCTGTTTTCCAGCCTTTTTTCTATGGCTGGAATTGGGGATTTAAAAAGGACGAGCCCAGTTCCCAGGAGACGCCCCTGCAAAACTATTGTCCTTGGCCTGACGAGTTGCAGATGTTCCCCGTTTCTGGTCTGAGCCTGGATGTCCCATGGGATAAAACGCTGACCCAGATCCACAGCTGCCCATAGTGCTTCCAGTCACCCCCAAACTGATGAAATGACACTGATCACCAATTCAGATTTGGTCCCAGGGGGCAAAACTAGGCTTGGTTGGAAAGTGGTGTCTGTCCATCTTATAAGCTGAGCTGTAAGCCTGAGTTTTACCCTGCAGAAGACAGCAGCAAGTGCTTCTGTGCTTTTTTTTTTTTCCTTTTTTTTTTTTTTTTTTTTTATGTTTTTAACTCATACCAAAGGTGTTTGGAAGGGCAGCCCTGCAGGCACAGAAATCATCTCTCCGTGCAAGATGTGCTGTGGCAGTGAGGGGGGCAGCTCACCTGAAAGGAGGAAACCAACGGGTCACTCCTGTGGTCCAAGCAGTGAAAAAAATAAAAGATAAGAGAAAGAGCAATGACAAAAAAATCCACCTCCTCCCTAAAGGCGTAAGCTGAAAAATATGGCAACAACTATATTTTTTGCAACAGCCCCTCTTAAAAAATCCTGTAATGATTCATAATGACCCATCCAACTAAAAAGAGGAGTACCGGTGACCTACCTGTCAGCTTTTAGCATCCTGCTAACAAGCTTAAAAGCACCGGTAAGGAGTAGAGTTTAGCCACAACCAGCTTGAAGGAGGAAAATAGGATCTTGCTTTTAGGGGAACGGTTGTCCCTGCGGAAGGTAAGTGCCTTTCCCTCCCTTCTTTTCTACCAATCTACAAAGAAATTAAAGCAGAGTAACGAAAGTGCTTGATGATAAACCAAAAGCCTAATTTTCTGCAAACAAGGGGGGGGGGGGGGGGGGGGGGAGTAGCATTTTACTCCCTTAACTGCTAAGCCATCCAGCCGAGATAGGAAATGTAAAACTCTAATTAGCCAACTCTTCTGAAAGCAGCTTTTCTGAGCAGATAATGGCCAGGAAAGTTCTGCAGTATTGCGGTGATACGCGTGAGATAGAAATATTGCTGCTGGATGGAAAGGGGAGGCTCACGGTAAAGTTTATTGCAATGAAGGATGTCGTTGGGTTACTCAAACCCAGTCCTGTGGCTGTGTGCCTATGACTGGGTAACACCGTACGGATAGATAACGATGGGATTTTCCACATGCACCCACCAAAACGCTGCCAACGCACCTGGAAAGGAGGCTGTGTCGTGCTGCACCCTCCTGCTATGCTGCAAGGATCTGGGGGGGGATCAACGGTAATTGCAACCCAAGACTTTTCCATCTTGACTTCCAGGAAGGCAAATGAAGATCATCCGCTGGCTGTACCTCTCCGGGCTGGTGTTTGCCGTGCTGATTCCGGCAGGGTGGCAGATGGGTCTCAAGGACCTGGCCAACGCATCCAGGTACGGGTGTCAGCAGAGGTGGCCGAGGGCGCAGACAGCGGCTGTCGGAGCAGCTCAGCTCTGCTGCCGGCTGAGATGTGAGCGTTCCCGGCTCAGGGGCAGCCTTGCAATTAAAATGTGCCTGATTCTTTCATATTAGTCTGGACAAGCTCCCTCCTAGCACTCTGCCAGCCCACGCAGGGACATTGCCATGTCCCCCGGGGATTTCACGGTGCCCAGACCTGGGGGTTGCGTCAGCAGCACAGGGAGCAAGCCTGACTGCTGCTTTCCTCCCCACTTATAGGGGGCACTGGGCCCCCGAAGGCCAAAGACAGCTTGTGTCAGGAGCTATTAGCTAAGGCAGATTTGCTGGACATTGCAAGGAGCAGAGACCCAGGACGCGGCGATGCTGTGGGCACGGTGCTGAGCCCACCTCCACCCTGGGTTCCTCTGTTTCCTGCTATGGTATTTTGCAGCCCCTGCACAAAGAGGGCACAGGACCCCACCTATTTTATATGCATCAAACCCTGTGTTTTCACCCATCTTTCCCCCCATCCTTCCCTCCCGAGCAGATGGCACTCGTACAAACCCCAGAGTGCCCACAGCTTCCCGTCCAACACCAAGCGGCACTCAGAAGGCACCTTCACCAGCGACTTCACTCGCTACCTGGACAAGATGAAGGCCAAGGACTTCGTGCACTGGCTCATCAACACCAAGCGCTACAGGTAGAGGGGCCGGGAGAGTGGGATGGTGCTGGGAAATACCCTCCCTGATGCAAACTGATGCACAGTTTTAGATGTTTTCTACATTTTCTCTTGCCATTCCTGCAGAGGCCCATATTTTAAATTTGGGTTTCTGGCTATATACCCTCATTCATCATATATCCAAAGGAAAAAAAGCACATTATGAAATCATCCCCGGCTCATTCTTATTTAAAACATCCTTGTTGGCTTTGGCCAAGTGCCATGGGGCAGGCGAGGCGCTGACCACAGCTCTGCCTACCCTTGAGCCCATGCAGGGCTGCGTAGGGCAATGTCTGCAGCGGGTACCACGGCAGTGTCTTATTTTCGGCAGCTCCACGAAGAGGTACCTGAAAGAAGAGCCCCACAGCATCCCCTTCCCGGCCACTGTCCTGCCAGCAGCGTAAGTCATCTCAAACTGCATAAAGAGAGTAATTTCAGACTACATAGACCAGATGGGGTTGGGGCAAAGGCAGCAAAGTGCCGCTTCCTGAACCTACCTTTCCTTTTTGCTGTCTCACGTGGATTTTCCAGCATTTCCACGCAATGAAGTAAGGAAAGTGAAGCCGTTTTGGGGCAGGGTCTTAAAAAGTTTATGACAGACAGAGGCAGTGTTGTTCTCATGGTGCTCTGTTCTGACATTTTTGCTTCATTTCTGATTTAACATGGGGGGGATCTGCATTTGCAGGGGATATTATAAACGCTTCACCAGAGCAAAGTGGTCCTTTGCCAAATGAGAAAATTGCCGATGCTTTTTCAGCGTTCATAAACTTATTTCTGTTCTGTGAAGGTCTTCAGTGTTCATTGCTTCTTTCCCCTTTTTTAAAGGTACAATTAAGCAGCAAACCAAGGCTTCCCAGCAGCATCACCCTGTGCTTCGTTTCCCAGCCACCTCCCAGGAGCCTGCACCCTCCACCACTGCCGCTCAGCTTTCCCTTCCAACCTCTTCCCCACCTGTGTTTTTTCTGTACCTCTTTCTGCAGCGCTGCAGGTCCTGCAGCTTTCCCCAGCTTGCAATAAAACCCTTGCTAAAACTGTTTTCTGATGTCTCCAGCCCGTTCAAGCACCCCATGGGGATCCCACGTACTGCTGGCTGGGGGGCTTTGAGGCAACCAGGCTCCGAGTTCCAGTTCAGCTCAGGTTTTCCCATTTTTCTCCAAATTCTTTGAGATTTAGGTAAAAGAGCAAACAGGATACACCTGCCTGACCCCATGAGGAGCCCATCCTGCACAGACCTGTGCCAGATGGGGTGTTGTAGGACACAATTAAAAATAAATGAATGACTATACAAAAGACAACTAGAACCATTCTGCTCCATTTCTATGGAAAATGGTACCAAAAAATCCTCCCAGGGAGGAGAAACTGCTTGTTTTTTTGTTTTTGTTTGTTTGTTTTTTGCTACAGATCAAGGGATATAAGTGACATTGCTCAAAAAAAAAAATATATATATATATTCAAATCTTTCCCCAATCAGCTGGTTCATGACCAAGCTCCAAGGGACACAAATTTCCCTAAAATCAGCACTGCTCACTCCCCCATCACCTCCAAGACACCTGTAAAAATCTCCAAAAAACACCTGCAATTCCTCTGTCAGCAACACAGCCCTTCAAAAGACACGGGAGTGGCACAGTGAGACAAACGAGACTTTTATTGGATTATTTTCCCATTATGTTCAATGAGCAACAGAAAAACCAAGGCAAACAGCGCTGTGACGGGTGAAAGACGTCAATCGACAGCCACGATTTGCAGACAGGAACCACGAGACAGCGACACAGATTGATGGTGTTCAAGTTTCACAGAATAAGCCATATGTAAATCAAATTCTTAACAAAAAAAAAAAAAATCAAAACTTTGAACTGGCAAATAACACAGATTTGGTCAGATATTTTCTTTTCCTCCCCATTTTATTTACAACACTGAGCATTTCCAAACTAGATCATCTCTTACAAGAAAATAAATATATTATATTTCAGTTTCTCTGAAACAAAAATAATTTCTCTATTTCTACATGTAGCATGCCAGGAGGAAAAAAAAAAAAAAAAAAAAAAGGAAAAAAAAAAGTCAGCATCTTATTTATTACCTTTATTCTCCCCCCTTTCCCCCCAAGAGCTTTCCGTGCATTTTATTTTGGGGAATTTTTTCACAAGGGCCCACGGGAGGTCAGAGCTTTGCTTTTTACATTGCTGGCTTGGCAAACCTTCCTCCTCCTCCTTGCACCCCTGGGTGCTTTTAAAGCATCATCCTGTAAAGAAGCAGCTCTCGCACCTCACACATTGCCCCGGGGAGCTGTTTTAAGGCACCAAAGATGAGGATAACACCCAGCACCCTTTCTGCATCAAGGGGAATGGGGTTTGCTGCCAACCAAAACATCATGGGTCATGTTAAGGAGTTTTTTTTTAATCCTAAAGCAACTCCTGGAATACCTTTGGGAGGGTTCTCCCCACCCCCTGCAATTTTTCTCTGCACAAATCCTCTCAAAATATGGAGTAATCCACAGATTGATGGCGCATAGATGGGAGAGGCAGAAGCAGTGCTAGGACATGCAGTGGGCCCCAGGGGTGATTGCAATTTCATTATTAATGAGGCCTCATCTTTTATTTTAAATATATATATATATATATATATAAAATAAAAAGAAAGAAAAAGACTAACCCTGTAAATAGGAGAAAAGAAAAAAAAAAGGTTGAAATCCAGAAGATGATCGTGCGCCCCGTGCGAGGGCACGCTGAGGAAGCCTGGCTTGCTTTTTAAATAAGGAACCAGCAGAATTTTCCAGCAGCCCCGAGGCCGTTGGCAATGCAGACCCGAGTGAGCCCGCTCTCGCGGAACAGCGGCCACGCTCGCCTTCGGGCTGGTTTCTTTCTTGCTCTGCGAGGGAGCGCTGCCAGCTGCAGGAAACCGAGCGCGTGCAGAAAACAATCCCAGCCTCTGGCCCCGGTCCCTGGACCACAGGAGGGAACGGCTCTCTTCTCTTTAAATAGAGGCAGACAGAAAGAAAGCCATTGTCCCAAAACTCGAGGGGCAACAATTCCTTGTTGGGGGCTGCTGGCGAGCAGCAAGCGGAGCCCAAGGGGTGCAGGAAGGCAGCGGGGCCGGGATGTGCATGGGTATTGCAGAGGAGCAGGCACCAGCTTTCATGCAAGCAGCTCGGTGAGAAGCCAGGCATTGCACCTTTTCCTTCCTCCAAGCTAATTTTATTTTCCCCTTCGAGAACTAAAGCAGATCTCTCCCTCTGTCAACCACCACGCCATGCTGGCAGCCATCAGAGCACAGCCTGCAAAACCAAATCCACGCTTTTTTGCCCCACTTGCAGATGTACCGCTGGCATCCTTGGAGAGGAATTCTTTCCTCCGAGGAGCACCATTGTGTCGTTGGCCCTTGGGATTTGTGCAATGCACAGAAAGACCCCACGGAGCCATCCCATCAGATAAGATGGTGGCAGCAGCGCTCGTGCACCCATCCCAGCTGCGCTCATGGCACCAAGAGCCTGGAGCCAGTTTGGACAGGGATGGGACCACTCTATTTTTCTTTTTTTCCTCCTGGGTTCTCCTCTCTTTCCAGGCTCTGTGGCCCCCACAAAGGACCTTGACTTGAGCACACATGCCTGGGGTGTCACCCAGCCAAAAAGACAAAAAGAGCACGGTCACCATCCCTGCTCAACAGCGTTTTCCTGCAAGGCAGCAGGGAGAGCAAAAAGGAAAAGGCATCTTCCCACTTTCCTCCTGCTTCGTCCTGCCCTGTGGAGGAAAAGGCTCTTTGCAAAGAATGGGGCAAAAAAGAGAGCCCTGGGGATGTAAAAGGGAGGAAAGCAGATGAAGCTGGCTGCTCCCACAACCATACAGTGGATCTGAAGTCCTGGGTTTTAAGAGCTCCCTTATCTGAATTTACAGCCAGGGGACAAGAAGGTGGCATTTCTGCTGTTTGCTGGGTGGGTGCTGCAGCCTCCAGGCTGATGACAGAACCAAAGCAAAAATAAAAAAATAAAAATGCAAAACTGGAGCAAATCCTTTTCCTAAGCCATAGCCCAGCTGCTCAGGTGATTTCCATGCTCCCTGCCATGGAGGGCATCCCTCTTGTACCAATAACAGACATAAGAGTGAATCAAGGACCCCAAACCAGACCAAAAACCTGGCAGTGACGAAGAAGAAAGTGGAGAATGCGTCAAAAATAACAGAAAAAAATTTCGTACATTCAGAGTTTATATTTGGAAAAAAAGGGAAAGGGGAGGGGGGGGATTAGATATAAAAAAAATAGCAC
Organism: Anas platyrhynchos; assembly: GCF_047663525.1. Taxonomy (NCBI): domain Eukaryota; kingdom Metazoa; phylum Chordata; class Aves; order Anseriformes; family Anatidae; genus Anas; species Anas platyrhynchos. Next base: position 667,137 of record NC_092622.1, read on the forward strand.
TGAATGATGAAGCGGTAGCCGTCCCTCTACCACTACAAAACCGCAACAACACACGCACGTACACACGGAGGCTGAACAACACCGAACTCCCACGGACTGCGATGTGCACCTCAGTTTGCTGGTCTAGAGATACTGAATGCCTGAAGCACACCAAGGATAACAGGAAATGTCTTGAAAATGGCTTTAATGGGAATCCTGCTACTCGGAGGAGAAAACCAGGGAGGGCTTGTGCTCACTTGTTTCCTTTCCTCCATGTGAAACAGCATTTTGTCCTCGCTTCTGCGCTGGCTCATCCCTGAGTCACGTTCTCACTCCTCTCCTTCAAAGCCAAGATCCCTAAAGAGGAAAACTGGGGAAAAAAAAAAAAAAAGAGACCATCCCCAAGGAGAGGACCAGTCAGCATGCATAGACTCACAGAATAGAATCACAGAATTGTCTAGGCTGGAAAAGACCTGCAGGATCACCACGTACAACCATCACCCTGTCCTACCAAGTCCCATCACTAAAACACATCCCTCAGTGCTGCGTCCACACCTCTGAAATATTCCTTCACATGCACCGTGCAATCCTTTTACCTCTTTCCTCCTCGGATTCAGAGTTTTTCTGTGTTCATGGTAAGAGCCTTCCATACGGTTGTTTTCGACATTTCATCTGAGATGTTAATCTCAGAGGGATCAGTCCTGCAATAAATATTTTAGATAGCAATCACTGTGCTAACAGGAACCAAAGCCACCAACTACATCAGCAAGGAGAATGGGGTGACCCAAAGCACCGAAGACCAGCACAAGCATGGGAGGTTTCACTGGTGATGAGTCTGGGGAAGCAAGCCTGAATGCTGTAGAGCAACAGCTCTGTGCAATTCTCTTGCAAGTGTTTAGCCCTGGCCTGGCCTCCCACTGCTGGCACAGGTCATGCCTGCAACAATTCATTTTGAAGCACGAGGATCTCCAGCTGCTGCAGACACACTGATGATGCAAGTTTTTGGGGTCAAGCATGAGTCGTGCAGTCACTCTGCTCAGAGCCCTGCTATCCCTTCCTGCAGCTCTGCCCAGAAGCCTGATTTTCACACCAAGCTGACTGTTGTTTCTAAGGGATGCTCAGCAAGGTGCAAGCAGAGCAAGTTGTGCCAAACCCCTACAAACTACTCTTGCTGGGGGTCCTGGCACTTGGTGGGGCTTTACCTGTCACTGTTGTTCTGCTTTGGGACATCCAGGTAGCTGGTCTTCACCAGGTTCAGCTGGACTGAATTTGCAGCAGCAGCTTCCATCATCTTCTGAGACTCCTGGCATCACAGGGACAAATCACCTGTTCTGCCTTTGAGCAAAGGGCAGATAAACTAAAACCCCGTACAGCCATCATGTGCTGCCCCCTCCTTCTGATTCCTGCCAGTTTTAGCTGTTGGTGGAGCAGGATAAAAAACTTCCACTGCAAACATTTTGGGAGGTTAAACACCCACCGTGAGAAACTATTTGAAATACATAATAATAACAACAACAAATAACAACTTTCTTTGAAAAGACATTTTAAAATTATATGTCTGTTCTAGTGGTAAGCTCACTGCTAACTTGGGGAAAAAAAAGTGGTTGCGATGTGGGGTCCAGGCTACTGGGATCTCCTTCTGTTTAGTTCTGATCTTTCCCAACTTTTAACAAATGGCTGCGCTAGAAATGGGCAACCTCACAACCCCAGGGATACGTCCAACCCCAAGCACATAGTAAATGTTACCTCTTCTTCTTTGGCTTCATTTTTGGCATCATCCAACTTCTTCTTCTTGCTTTCTGGCATAAGGTCATCCAGCCAGCTGAGCTCTCGCTTTGAGAAGCAGAAATCCATGACTTTCCGGACAAAAACGAGAGCCAAAACCTTCCCAAAAAAATAAAAAAAGGAAGATGCAGTGAGGCCAGAGGCAGTGCTACACCCCGCTGCAAACATCCCACTGAGAAGCACCTCCTACCATCATGGGAAAGACGATGGCAGCCCGGGACACCTTGATGACCCAGAGCAGGACGAGGCAGGTCAGCTGGATCAGGGTGAAGAGATGAACCTTCCGCAGGGGCACGTGCCGCAGGTAGATGAAATCTGGCTGGTGTTTCGCCGGCATCCCGAACAGCTTCAAGCGATCGAAGAACTGCAGAATAACAGGGAGAAGTTGCCACCTTGGGGCTGCAGAATGGTGCTGGCCTGGCTGAAATCTGTAGGGATTTTTCGGGCTCTCAGTTGCAATGAGGAAGCGTTGATCCCACCACCTTCCTCCTGGGAGCTGCACCCGTTTTCCCTTAGCTCTGTCTGTAAACCAGCTTGCCCACCAGCAGAGCTGTCCACCAAATTGCAGTTATTCCTAATTATTCTATAATTATAATTTCTTCGCTCCCCCAGCAAGGATTTCCAGCAGTGGGAGAAATTTCCTCCCATTTGCACTAAATTCCCCCATTTTCACATCGCTGAACGCTGACCTGCCCTAACACCATGAAACAGCGCTGAACCCGCCTGGTCCTCCTAGCCCCACAGACCTCTTGTGCCTCCACCAATTTCTTTGTTATACAAAATATTTTCATTGCTTGCTTTTGAAGAGGCTTTTCCCAAGCCACTGACTATCAGATTTTTTTTTTTTCTGCTTCTATTAAGAGGAAATAGCAGGGAGCAGACATGCTGCATGCTTTGAAAGTCCACACCTGGATTCCTCTGAGCGATGATACACCCATGTAGAGAAAGACACCGTACAGCACAGGCATTGGTATAAACTGCAAAGAGAAGACAGTAATTCTAAATAAAATAATTGCATTTTCAATTACATTTAAGTTTAATTTAATTTAAATTTCAAATTTAATTGCATTTTCATTACCACTTCATTCTACAGGCACTACAGAAAGTTTCCTAAAGCTTTCCAGTTTCCACAGGGTTGCAGATGCTTTAAATTTTATCCATTAGACATTTTGTGTATTTGCCTGTGAGTTAATGCTCTGCTTTAGGCTGAACTTTTGAGCTACATTTCATCGAAATAATCCTATTTTCCAGAAAGGTTGGAGGAAAATAGGTGATTTCACCCATGCTACCATATGCTGCGTTCTGAGATGTCAGAAAAACAGTTCTACATATTCCTGTGGCAACACACAAATGCAACGTGTCTCCTTTTAGCCTAGAGATGAGATTACTTTGTGGGAGGAACGTGCAAAGGATGACTGCAGCATGTTTAGCTATGGGAATGGCAGTTCTGAGGCATTTGGGGTGCAAACTGCAATCAATTAGCTTGCTGCCTGACTGAAAGAGAGCAGATGTAGTGGTCTGGATAGGCTAGATTGTAGCCCATAAACACAGGCAAGCCCAAAAAAATAAAGCAGTGATGCGGCTTGATGCCCTCAAGCACAGCAGACCAAGGTCTGCAGGGCTGGAAAGCCTAATGGGAGCTGGTTCCCACCATGGGGCATGCCCCAAGGTTTAGGATCAGCTCCTCCTGTACCCCACAGCTACCCAGGCCTAGAGAGAAAGGACTGGTTTTGGTTTTGTATAATCTCCAAAAAATACAAATAAAAAATCAAGGCTGTTGGGTGTTTTGCATTTTCCTCCTACCTTTAATACAGTGGTCAAGAAGACGGAGCAGCCCATGAGCACAAAGATCATCAAGCCAGTGACTCTCTGCTCTCGTATCCCCAAAAACCTGGGTTGTTCTCCTGGAGCTGAGCAGCCAGACTCAAGTTTGAGGCTATTCACGTGGGTGATGGACAGGACGGTCGCAGCCACAAACCACGGCAGGCCCATGACAGAGCACACCCCGAGCATCACAGCCACCATGAAAAGGTCCAGGTGGTACCCGCATCCTTTCTGCGGGAGTGAAACAAGAATCAGAGCACCCCACGGCACAAGAGCAAGGACAGTGTGGACAGCCCAAACCCTGCTGGCTCAAGTCAACTTTTTGAAAATTAAAAAAAAAGAATCGGAAATAACTAAGGATGTATCCAGTCTTTGAACAAGCACCCTGCATGAAAATCTGGCCAGACAAAGTAATTTGTGGCTTTTTTTTTTTTTTTTTACAACTCCTACCTCTATCAAGAAATACTGACTTTTTTTTTCCATTCATAAAAAAGTCACACTTGCAAGCAAGATGTGACTCTGAGTTATCCCTGGCAGCGCGTCAAAACGATTCATTCCCCCAAGCATCTGCTGACATTTTAAAACAAAAAAGCTCTTCTGTATTGCTCTAAGGTTAATTTGCTGCTCTGAAAGATTCCTTGTCCAACTGCCCCTGTCTTTTGCTCCCTGTGTCGTCACCAATGCAGGAGAGCAGCCGTCAAGCAGAGCTCCATTGTCCCAAGCCAATTTGCAAATTTGCTTCTGCAAAGCACTTGGAAAAGGAGCTTCTCCCCACACCTGCAGCCCAGAGTGGGTTGGGGATGGAGTCACCTCTTGCAGCCCCTTACCTTCAGCCTGTGCTCCTTCCTGTTCACGATAACAGCGGTGATCTGCTGGTCCATGAAGATCAAGATGGTGCAGAGCAGGGCTGGGATGAGCGCAGCCAGCACCGTCCACCAAGGGTTGGGTCCTATGGGGCTGATGAGCCACCCACGGTCATCTCTGGTGGGCTGTGACAAAGCAGGGACGTCAGCTTCATCTCCCAGCCCAGACACTTCGCTGGCTTTTGTTTTCCCCTCCATCACCTCAAGGTGTCCCCAGGGGCACAAGGTGAGGCCAGCTGTGCCAAGACACCCCATTACCTTGAACATATGGGGGACGTGGAGCTTCGGTGAGGGGATCCCAATCAGGAAGTCAATGAGCACCATGACGACGATGGTGAGGAAAACAGCAAAGTCGCTTATGGTGGACCGTACCTGCGGCAAGAAAGCAGAGCAGAAAGGGTCATGGCACGAGACAGACAAATTAGGGACATCAGCAGTATCACAGCTGGTTAACAAAATCCCACCACTCTGAGGACATGCAGCCAAACCCCTTGGTTAGAAACTGTTGCTGTGTTTGTCCCTGTGAGATCCGGTGTCAGACTTAAAAGAAAACAGTTTAATTAGGGGGAAAGGTTTGTTTTTGTTTTTTTTTTTAACTGCCTTTTTTTTTAAATTAAAATATTTGGAAACAGACACCTGCCACTACAGCCACTCTCACAGCTGCAATGGGAATAAGGCACTGAGGCATATTTGTTCCCTGCAAGGAGGAAATAATCTCTTTCTACAGCAGCTTCCCATTGGAATCAGCTTTTCCCTAATGCAAAGATGGTGAGGGGAGGAAAAAAAATACAAACAAACAAACCAAACACAAACAATCTCTGGAGGACCTGATTTCCCACTGCCTGAGTGCAAATTTGCTCCGGGACAGGTCATAAGGTAGGTGGGATCACTGTTCCACCATCTTCTACCTACTCTGGTTGGGAAATAGCGGCTGGTTTTAAACATCTTCAAGGAGCTTGACAGGACAAAGGTGGAGAAGAAGAGGATGCAGGACCAGAAGAGGACATTGGGTGTGTAGGGGCCGTTGTGTCCACAGGCAGGTCCGTGAAATTCTCCGTGCAAATGCCGACATTCCTGGAGAAACAGAGCATCAGGACACAACGGCAGTGCACATGCAGCAGGGAAACCTTGAAAACTGGGGGAAGGGTTAAGGATTTGGGTCCAAGATCCACGATTTTGTACCTACTGCTGCCAAGGGAGATTTGTATTTAATGAGCAGCAGCAGCTTAATGAGTGACATGTCACACTACACGGAGGGGAAATGCAGAGATGTGATGGGACACCACATCACAGGCCCATGGCACATCCTCCACCTGAACAGGAGGTGACTGTGGCTGAAAAAGACACCACAGGGGAAGGACACATCCAGAAGAGGACGCTGGAAACTCTTGGGGACAGAGAAAGAGGGAGCAGGGAAGGAGGGCTATGACCACCGTGGTAGGAAGGAAGACACAAATTGTCCCTTCCCAGGGGAGGACTCACAGAATCTGGCCAAAAGGGGCTGAAGATGTCCATGAGAGCCTCCATCCTATGCCTGGGCTCTGCTTCCAGCACCAGCAGCCCGGGAGGCTGCTCAGACATGCAAATTTATGCACGTACTTACAGACAGCGCTGAATAAGAAACCGGGGCCTGGAGTTATTAAGGACCAATTAAAGAACCAGTTACTACCTTCAAGCATGAACTTAAGTCCTCCAGCACCTACAACATTCAAACCACCCACTTAACCTCGCTCCCAGCCAGAAGTACTGTCCTGCAGAGGGCTGAGGACGATAGTTATCACCCGTAATGCTGGTAACAAGGCGGACTCCCCTTCCCAGGACAGACCACACGTCTTGCACTTAAGGACTGATTTTTCAGAGCAGCCCCGGCACTGTTTGAAGCATGCCATCACCCGGAGGGCGCTGATTTTCGCACCACATCAGCGCCCACAGGAGGGTGCTTGCAGAGACGCGCACACCCCGCGGCACAAGGAAGCGGCAGCCAGGGACTTACGGTCACCGTGAGGTTTCCCCAGGCGATGGCAGACACGTTGATCTTGTTGCTCTCCCAAAAGCGCAGGGTCTCGTTGCTGGGATGGGTCGGCGCCTCACACTTACAGCTGGGAGGAGAAAAGCCAAGGGCAGGGGTAAGGCGGCGGAGGTGCAGCCCTAAGCTCCTGCCGAGGAGCGTTTTAGGCCAAAAAACCCACTAGTAGATGGTGAGGAAGTCAAGCTTGCTGTGCATGTGCACAGGGTAGGTCTCTCCCAGGCAGATCAGCTTCTCCAGAGCCTCGTAGATGAAGATGATGCAGATGAGGGCAGCGAAGGCTTCTTCGGTGAAGCGGGTGATGTAGCACACCAAGCAGCTGGCATCCGTGGCCACCAGCACCACGCAGAGGAAGGCGGTCCACAGCCCTATGCACGTCCTCAGGGAGAGGTAGGAGAGTGCATAGTCCCTGGGAAAACAAAATAAAGCAAAGGGTGGGAAGCCCAGCAGGAAGCTCCAAGACGTGCCATCCTTCGGGGAAAATCCGGAGCTGTTTCGGAACGTGTCGAGCCTGTGGATGGTGAACGCGGTTTCGTTGTACTACTACAGACAGCCTCGGGGCTGCAGTGCAGGGTGTGGGCCCACGAGAGGAGAGGCCCATTAGATAATTATCATTATTTAGCAATTATGCTGTGTTAACGCCTTGGAGGCTAATTGAGGTCAGGTGCTTACTGGGGAAGGCGCTGTTCTCACCCATCACCCCATGCCCGAGCACAGAAACCAGCTGGCTTGGCACCCAGGCACTTGCTGCCAGCACGGTGGGGCTTAATAATAGAAGTGACTAATTACAGCGAGGGTGGTTAATCAAAGTCATCACAACAAAGGGCTGTCATGGAAAATATGCATTTCACATGAAAAGCTCCTACTTTCTCAATAATATCATCAAAACTCAAAATATTTCAGCAAAAAGGAAAACTATTTGGATATTTGGGCAACATATATTTATTCCCACTTCCAGCAAAAAGCAGGCTAAAAAGTGCTTAGCTTTGTGCTGGGAGCAAAGCAAATCTTCCTACTCCCAAACCAGTGTGATTTGTCTCCTTTCCCTCATGCATCCCATCTTGGGCATCCTCATTCCTGTGGTTTCTCCTCCTCGTGCTTCGATTTAACTCTGCAAACCCTTTAGTCCTCCAGAGGCCAATTGCTCTTGCACCATCACTAACAAAAGCAGGAGCACACAATGTGCACAACACAGAAATTAACTTCAATCTTACAACTACCTCTATGAAAAATAACCAGAAAAAAACAACACATCTTTTTGCCATCACTGCCCCTCCTTACTTGCAGAACTTGTAGAGGATCTTCTCAAACACGAGGACGGGGCCGGTGCTGCCGAGGATGGTGAGAGGTTGGCCGGCAAAGAGCGAATAGACCACACCAGTCATGGATGCGCCCAGTAGCGACTCCATGGCACTCTGGCCAGGGAAAAGAGGAGCAAATAAATCATGTGAGCAGAGCTGCAGCAAAGACTTTTTCATAGAACAGGTTGGAAAAAGACTTTCAAGATCATCAAGTCCAACCATGAGTGTGACCTGACAAGTCCCATCACTAACCCACGTCCCTCAGTGCCACATCCATGCACATTTCTTAAATACCCCTCCGTGCCACCCCACGGAGGAGAGGCACTCACTATGTGGCCATCGGTCGCCTCCCCCAGCAGCCCCCCGAAGGTGATGACGGGGGACATGCAGGCACAGTAGAGGAAGAGGAAGGATGCCAGACACTGCAGGCTCAGAGCATCCCGAAAGTCGCTCCAGAACCATGGGACTTTTCGCTTCACATCCAGGATCAGACCTCCAAAGAGCCTGGAGGAAGGACAAAGAAATAGGCTGTTGTCCTGGCAGACCACAGTGAATTTTCTTTGCTGCAGAAGGGCAATCACGAGCACAGAGTATTGCTAAAAACCAGTGTCTTTCTCCCAGTTTACACCCAGTAGGAACTGAGACACACACAAAAAACACCCTCCAACAACAAAAAGGAGCTAACCTGACACCCCATCCTCTGTTATTGCAACAGCCCCACACATGCAATGATGCAGTGGCTCAGCCCAGCTGCCCCAGGCCCCCCAGCTGCCTGGCCCAGGGACCCAAGCAGGTAACATGGAGCCCCTTTGCTGCAGCAACTAACCCCAAAAAAACACTAGAAGGGAAGGTGCATGCTCAGTTTTTAGAGGCAAAAAAAATGATAACATTAAAGCTCACACCTTCCCGTTCGCTCTAGTTCAGGGCCACTGTGTTTTTCTGGCTTTCTGTGAGAAGCGCTGTCATCAAGAAGTCCTGGCGTCTTCCTTTTTTTCTGTCAAAAAGGAAACAGAGATACGTATTTCTTTGCAAGCCTCCTGCCCGTCCCCCTCACACCTCCCTCCACCACGGCACCCACCTGTGAAGGGAGATTTTTGGGGGGCTCGATTCGGATCGATGGATCCCACTCTCCCGGCGGCAAGACCGTGACCTGATCCAGGAACTCGTCGATGCCAGCCACGAGGTCTGCCCGGTTCTTGGCTTTATAGGCAACGTCATGGAAAACCTGCCGACAGGAGACAACAGCTCGGATGTCCTAACCAGTGCAATAAGCTCTTAGCTAAACACAAGATAATTTCCCCCAAATTTCGTCAAAAGGAACAATCTGATGCATTTGTGGCCATCTCCTCCACAGGGATCCCGTCCCTCACAGCACTCCACAGCTTTTTGCTTAAAAAGGAGAGGTTTTGCTGGCCCTGGCAATGCCTGGACAGCATGTTGGGGATCCCAGGGAGAAGGAGAAGGATGAGGTGCAGGTCCCGGGTGGGATTTCAGGCTCTGGGACATGGGGTGATGTAGATCCAAGTGTTTGCTTTGGATGCAAACAAGGGGTGGGTTATCTGGAGAGCTGTGGACGGCTGGGAAAGCAAATGTGCTTCTTCACCACAGTGCAGAAGGGGAGAGAGGAAGATAACTAAAAAAGACCCAGAGATCTCTCTTATCTCATCACACCTCATCCGTCATGAGAGTAGCCATGGACCTGCCAATCTCGTGGTACTGATGGGCTTTTCCTTCTGGTCCCAGCAAAATAAACAGGAACCTGGGCGAGAAAAACAGGAGAGAGAAGAACATGCCCTTGCTTAGAGAGTGCCCAGAGAAACTGCCAGGAGCACCCAGCCCAGAATGCAGCTTGAGATGGGGAACGCACGCTCACCGCCTCCGGCAATGAATCTGAAATTCATCAAAACTTGCTAACTGGATTTTTGGGCTGACTCTCATTAAAGATAGCCAATGCATTTTTTTTAATGTTTGGGTTGATGTTCATTAAAATTGAGGAATGCATTTAAAAGCTGCGGTAGGGAAGGGAGAAGCAAAGGTGAGGAGTGACAGAGGTGGGAAATGTGCTTGTGGAGTCGCTCCTGCTGGCCCCATTTCCTTGGGATGAAATTTGATTTTTTTTTTATTATTTTTTTTTGTTATTTCTAAATAAAAACCTTGGGCATTCGGACCTGGTTGGGATGGGAACTTCTGTCATGCCTGAGAGGAGGACTGCCGGGGTCAGGCGGGCAAATGCCATGATGGGCTGGTGAAGGAAATCCAGCTCTCCTACGAGCACGTTTGCTGCTTCAGCCCCAATAGGAATTTTCTTCATGAAGTGCAGCTCAGCCTGGACACAACAAGCGATTTTCAGGCAATTACCTCAAAATGAAAGCCCACAGCACTCTGCTGCACGTTCTGCAGCCAAGTTTGCAAGAGCAAAGCCAGCCCTAAAGGCATAAGAAAGCTCCAGGTATCTCACCTTGCTTAAATCCATTGGGCTGGTGTCATGGTTCACCCCATTTTTAGCTTCTATGGTGGTGGGAGGAGTGTGGGGGGTGAGTGTTTGGGCTGGCAGGAAAAAGAAAAACAATCAGAAAGACAGACAAGGAGCAACTGGGACGCTCAGTCAGGGCAAGTGTAACGGGGCCAAAGCCCTGCAGAAACCTTCACCTGGTGCCAAAGCCCCGCAGAAGCTTTCACCTGGTGCCAGACCCTGCAGAAACCCTCTCCCGGTGCCAAAGCCCTGCAGGAGCCCTCACCTGGCTTGTCGAGGGGGTGCAGGTCTGGCTGCCTCTTGCTCACGTCGGCAAACGAGCGGACGATGGGGAGGAGGTTGTTTCTCTTCTTCTCGTTCTGATGGTGGTGCTTCTTCAGGAGGACTTCTCGGACTTTCTCCCGCATGCTCTCGTCAAATTCGCTGGACTGGTTTTGCTGGTCCAGGATCATATCTGAGGGTGGAAAGGGAAATGAAGCCACCAGAGGAGAAACCCCCAAATCCCGGGGGGAATGCAGGAGAGCCCAGCATAGGCCCAGCCCTGCTTAGTGAGACATTTTAATACAGTTGAGCCTTTGCAATGAAAGCAAGAATTTTCTTTTGCTAAAACCCATCATCAAAGTGCTTATTCATCACTCAGCTAAGATCATTATTTCTCATTCTAAATAATGCAATTTCCTTGCCCGATCTGGCCTTTCTGTATTACTCCACACATTTAACCAAATTATAAGCAATCTATAGCGCAGACTTTCCCTGAGTTCCCCCGGCCAATTGACTGTAATTTGCTGAGCCCAGGGAGAAATGTGCTAAGAATGGCGCTGACTTCACCAGCTTTTGAAAAGGTTGAATGGAGACCTGCCAGTCAAGGATAATTTCTCCAAAGCTGTTTTTTCAATTAACTTCAATTATCTTCCCCACAGAAACACACTGCTTGGTCATCTGCCAGATAAACTCTGCCTTTAAAGCTCCTAAATCCTGGATGTTAAGGCAAAAGAAAAAAAGAAAAAAAAAAGAATGAGAGGAAATGGCTTGTAATATATAGTTTATTTAAAGAGGTTCAGCTCTTAGACAGACTCTGTATTTCTAAGAGCAGACTGCTAAGCCCTGGTGCACACTCCCTTTTTGGCTCGAGAACATTCTCTAATTGTTTCTCTAACCCCACAGATTGCTTTCAAAAGGATCCCCTATCAGAAGGAAAAGCTGGTGTGACTGCCACACACTCAGGCTGCAGCCGGGCCGAGGCAGCACAGTCCTGCACCCAAAAAAATCCTTCCTGACTTAAAAAAGCAATGGGATTTCTGGAAGAGAGGACTTGCCACTGGGTGAGGTTTGGGTCAGAGGCAGGCGGGTGCTACCTGCAATCTCCTCGGTGCTGTTGGCGCACATGTCCAGCAGCACCGTGCCTTTGATGATGCAGTTCCTCAGCTCGAAGAGGCTGTGCAAGGAGAGCGTGGCCACGTAGGGCTTGCTCCAGCGCTCGCCGCCGTCTTCCACATCCTCCTCAAACTTCAGCCACCTGCGGACATCACCCAGCATCAGCCCCATTGCAAGAAAATAGCCCCGCTCGGCAAGCCCTGCCTTAACAGAGCTGAGGGGTGGCAGGAGGAGGAAGTTCCTCGCATCGGCACCCCAAGCTGCAAGCTTCGTGCCCTGGCAGGCAGAGCCCGTGCGTGCTGCCAGCACGGGGACTGCTCTCCCAGCTGCAGGACGGGATTTACCTCGCCGTTTCCTTCCACTCTGCATCTTCACGCTCCTTCACGCAGATCTCATCCAGCTCAGTAAATAAGTCGTGGGGGACGTGCTGCTCATCCTCCTCGGTGCTGAGGATGAACTGCACCCGCTGGGACGGGGTGTCTGGCAGAAGACAAAGCCGCATTCCATTACTGGGCCTGAACTGTGCAGTGAGCATTGGACCAGCACCAGTTCAGCCCTGAACACTGGGGCTGGTCCCTGTCCCCTGTGTCTGCCCAGGCTGGGCATGCACACAGCCGTGGGGAAGCATCTCTTCCACCTCCCCATAAGGAGGGGCTGCCTGACTTCCCCACATTTCCATTTTTAAAGCCAGAATCACTAAGGAAGGCGAGCCTAAATTTGCTATGCATTTAACTGCCTAAACAAACAAACAAATCCTGGGAGAAGTTTGGAATAAGAGGGCCTTGCTAAATAAAAGTTTTCCCTCAAAATAGCAGCTAGCCACTCAAAGCAGCCACGCTCGCCCAGGAGACATTTAGCAAATGTGGGACTTACAGTGGTAGCCCTGGTCCTCGGGGGCTGCCCCCTTGGCCCGCTCCCGTTTCCGATGCTTCTGGCTGCGGGGCCGGTGGTGCCGGTGGCTCTGCCTCACCAGGGGCATCTGCACACCCACGTACAGGGTCCGGTGGCCTGCAGGAAAGCAGCAGTGGCATCATTTTTGGCAGCATGATGACAGTCAATGCTCGTTCTTTCTTCAGAGACCGTTTTACTTCGGCTTTGTAACAACAGACCAAACAAAGCGACGGCTCCAGGTTATCTAAAATGCCCCCGAAGCATTGAACCTTTTCCCAAACTCCTGCTTCACCTGGACAGCACTCAGACTTGCTCATTAAGCGGCGACCAAATGTAATTATTTTTAAAATCTCTGTATGGCGCAAGGCGGCGGGAGGAGATCAGATCAACCCCATGATAATGAGCTCCGGAACAATAAGGGAAAAAAAAACTGCAGCCCTGTGTCTGCAGCCGTCAAATTATTCTCCTGACCTCGCCAAGCCAGGAGCAGCCTCGGCGAGAAAACGAGCCGTGAATCATCTCACCCCGTGGCTGCAGCTCACGCCGTGGCCTCTGCGGGGTTTTTTTCCCTCTGTTTTAAAAGTTACATGAAAATCATGAAAAACAACCGTGCTCCTTGATGAAGAGGCACGGCAGGTTTTGCTGCACGCAACACAACACCGAGCAAGGGATGGTTTAGGGGCTACAGGCAATGGGAAAATGACCTGGGCTGGGGGTCAGCAGGGTCTCACCTTCCAGCTCCTCCTTCTCATAGTGAATATTGACTACGTTGCTTGTTCCCCCCTGGTCGACCACCGCCTCTTCATCAGGTCTCTGTTGGGCAAGGAGAAGAAGGTCAGTGGGGCTGGGGACACGGAGCTCCCGTACATCCTCCCAGCTGATCTAACGTGGGCTTGCAGGAGGCAGCCCCGGAGCCAGAGGCCAAATAAAACAGCTCACAGGACTGCTTATTTTTTGTAAGAATTGAAGCTGGAAGAATTTGCTGCAGGGAGAGAGGGCAGAGCATTTCAGACCCACACCCCCCCAAAAAAACAACAAACAACACCTCTCCCGCCTTGTTTGTGCAGCTCCTTTGCAACTTTCAAGAATAAATAAATAAACAGAATTTTCCAAATCGGAAAAAAAAAAAAAAAGCACTTTGCACGGCCGTGAGTTTCAGTCTGAAAATACCAGTTGGCTACGTGCTGCTGTGCTGGAGATACCTGCACGACTCACTAGATGGCAGCTGGCCACAGGACATCACCTCCACCAACCTCCAAAAGCAGCAACCTGCAAGGGCAGCTCCATCTTCCGCCCAAGGAGGCTCGGGCTTCCTTTGGTGCAAGCATGCTTTCCACGGAAAACGCAATTTTATTCCTTGCAAAAGCCAACGGCTTAGAGCTAACGCCTTCCTAGGCTGAAACATCAGGCCTCGGACAGAGTCTGTGCCTTGAAAGCTGAGCAAGAGCTGCAGGACCAACTGCTCGCTGCGAGCAGCGACGGAAACAAACCCCTCTTGCTTCTCTTTTCTCCTTGCCACAGGGACGGGGAAGGGGATTGCCAGCCTCCACTCAAGGAACTAAAAACCCGGCCGCGTCTCATGCTCAAGATGCCACTGCAGCTTGGTGAAGGGCTCTGGGTCAAACTCAGCAACTTTTTTCCCCTCTTCGGGGTGTATTTGGTCTTCTAATTTCTGTGCATCTCTTAAAGATGTCTCCTTCCTTGGACAGTGCTGCCATCCACATCCTCTCATGGACAGGAATTAATTGAAGACCAAAACACGGTCACCAGTGCAAAGAAAACTCTGCATTGCCCAAATGAGTGCCCTTGAGTTTTCGCTGGTTTCCAAATTACTCTGTTATTAAAGGCACAAGGGGGCCATCAAAGGCTGGGGAGTTTTGAATTGCCAAGGTTCACATTCACAAGCCCCCTGCTGACATCACAGCAACCAAAAGCTTTTTGTCTGTTCAAACCCCAAAATAAATATCTGTGGTGGTTTTTTGTTTGTTTTTTTTTGTTTGTTTGTTTTTTAGGTTTTTTTTGGGGGGGAGGAGGGTATTTGTTTGTTTGTGTGTTTGTTTTGATTTTGAGCACCCAGTTGCTTGGTTCCTGAAAGTCTGAACAAGAGACTGGGGACTGAACTGGGGAAACCGGCTGAGCTGTTTTATGAAACTCAAGAAGCAAGAGGTTCACCATCCACTCAGATACAGCCCGAACCAGCCCAAATTCTGCAATGTTCAAGCAAAACTCGAAATGCCACATGCGCCTGTGCTGCCCGTTGTAGCAATAATGACACAGCAACCTCGAGGGCTTGTTCAATAAATAAGGAAATGATAAATAAATAAATAAATCGCTCCTTATCGCTTAAGCTGCTGACACTAATCTGAAATCTGCCCTTTTTCCCCCAGAACAGTGTTCCCTCCTGGCCAAAGCAGCACGCTGGTGGCGCCCACGCACCCCGGTGGCCGCGTTATCACGCGCTGGTGGCTTTGCCATCCTCCACCCGGTGACAGCCTCTGCCACCCTCCGTCCCCTCTTAGCAACGCGTCCGGCTTCCCCCGGTCCGGGTTGCAGAAAAACAACCACGGGAGAGGCGTGGGGTGAAAGGCCTTCGGGAAATCACCTCAAATTTGCAAGCCTGAGTGCGTCTGGTGGGCGCTGCCGGGAGGCAGAACAAACAGAGCGACCTGCAGGCCGCAGAAAGCTGCCTGCTCCCTCACAAAGCCTTTTGCCCCCCAGGACCCAACAGGTGATGCCAAACCTACCCCCGGACCTCTCACCCCGGTGCCAACCATCTCCCCCTGGCACGCCGGCTCTGGTTTTTGGGGAGTTTTCACGTTTTTGGGTGGGAGGCGCCTCTCGGCCGAGGCCTCGCCATCCTACCTGCAGCTCATCCAGAAGAGTCACGTCCAGCCTGTCGCGCTCCCGTTCGGCCTCGCGTTGGTCACCGGCTTTCCATGGAGCCTTTGGGCCATGCATGGGGCCCGACTGCCCCGGGACATCCGAGCGGATCCCGCGCCTCCTCGCCAGGAGGGCCCCAGCGCCACGGGCGTCACCGGAGGCACAAACACCAACGGCCCTTCCAGAACCAGAACCCCCAGGCAGATCCCAGCAGCAATTTAAACCCTCACATCCCGAGACTGGGAGATGCCAACAAAACTCCTGTTCCCACCAATGCTCACACCGCTACCACACCACCAGCCCCTGGGGCTGCTGCGAAATTCAGCTCTCGCATCCTACATGGCCGGAGATATCTCAGCCAAGCGGCTGCCGAAATTCCCTCGGGGGTTAGGATTTGACTGAGCCAAGGGCATCCGTGCCCAAAGCGCTCCCGGTTGAAGCCCATCTGTTAACACGTCTGGAAAAAGGAGCAGCAAGTTTGTGGACGTGCTGAAGGTCATCGGAGAGCGTTTGCCCATTGTCAGCACAGCCAAAGCTCGTGCTGAAATCAAGGGACAGGACAAACCCGGCTCCTCTTTGAGCAAAAACTGTTCCCGATGGAGTAAACAGAGTAAATGCTTTGTCCTGCTGGGCCAAGAGGCGTGTAATGTGCTTGGGTGTACGTAAAAGCATGAGCTGCTGAAATGCAAGTGAGGTGCAAACTGGTGGGAAAATAAATGCTGTGGGACAGTACTGATTTTTGTCAGCGTTTCCTTCAAAAACCACAGCATTTCAAGAAGGTCTCGCTTTGGCGTGGCCTCCTTTCAGGTTTCTATTAGTTAAAAATCCTTGTTAGTCAAAGCAAGTCCCAGCATGGCACTGAAACACAGAGCTTCGAAATGGCTCTTGGAGTACATGAAAGAAAAAAAACCACAACTGTTCCAAATTTTAAAATAAAGTCTATCTCCAACAGTAGGATTTCCTACCAAGCAAGGACACAGCAAGGCAGAGCCCCTTGCAAAGCGCACCCTTCCCTCCCCATGCTCCTGCTGGTTTCTTCTCCCCAGCACTTGCTGCCTTCCCGAGGGGTGAAATCATTTCCCGAGAAACCCTCACAAAGCGCGGGGCTGGGAGACGCATCCAGATAAGCAACGTTTTTACTCGTCTCGCTTCCCCTGCTCACATTGGCCAGCTGTCTCCAGCCCCACTTTATTTTCTGATCGGAGCTAATCCATCATTTCTATGATGCAAATTCGCTTGCTCCGATGAACTTCCTCCCCGGCGCCGCTCGGCACAAAGGTTAAGTGCCCGGCTTGCCCTGAAAGGTGACACGGGGTGTAAAATAACACGGAGAAGGAAGCTGACACCGAGGTCTAATCAGTTAAAATCTCATCATGACCCAAGCTCGAATCCCCGCTGCTTTTTTATTATTTAGTGTTAATGCTTAAAGAGCAAATACAAGCACAAACTGGACAAGCGGGCACCTCCCTCTGCCAAAAAGTCCCAGGTTCTGCTGGGTCTGTGGCAGGATGCTCTGAGCATCCCATCGCCCTTCCCTGCCCACTGCAGCATCCCCAAAATCACTGCAAGCCTTGCACAGAGATGCTATCAAAGCCAATGGCCCTAATCAAAACTCTCTGGGACCCAGTTAGGGCACCTGAATGGGCCCCGAGGGGTTATCTCACTGGGGACACTGGAGGATTTAATGGTTTAGGAGAGCCATGGCAGTGTGGAGCCATGGGATGGGACCGTGGGATGGGGCAGGGCAGGAAGGAGAGGACCCGGGACGGGCACCAGCCCTTGCAGACGCTTCGCCCTCCCTCTCTGTCCTTCTCCACCACTGACAGGCGCCTGGAAAACATCAAATCATCGAAAATGAGCCGGGAAAGGGGACGCTGAGCTTTGCAGGGCATGTCTGTGGGCTTCGGAGCAGCCAGAGTTGTTCCACTTCACTATTTTCTAAGCGAAAAGCTCCGTCTGGCTGCTTCCTAGCTGGTTTTGTCGGGAAGCAATTAGTGCTTGTAAAAATGAAATCAGAAATCACTGGAGCAAAGGAGGAAGGCTCGTTTTGACACAACTGCAGTGAACCCCTTAGTGCTGTGAGTTCAGCGCACGCCTCTCCCCGCACCCATCTCAAGAAAACTTCTCTAAATTATTGTTTTGCAGTGATTTTTTTTTTTGACCCAGCAGGAGAGAGAGGGATTTTGGAGTGCCCTGCCTCAGTTTACCTGCCCCAGGGCAACTCCTCTGGTTGAGAAAGAAAAGTCTTTCCCCAGGGAAACTCTGGTGTAATTGAGGACTGGAAAAAGCTCAAAGAGGAGGGTCAGGTCTAGCTTGGAGCCCTCCTGGTGTGGGGGAGCACCAAAAACACTGTGTGAGCAGGCAAAGCTCGCGTCCCGTCCCCCTGGTCCCACCACGTGCCAGCAGCCATGGGAGGGATGGGGTCCCTGCAGCTCCATGAGCCAAGCCAGCTGAATGGACTTAATGATGCCCCAGATGTAATTAACGAGGCTGATCCCTGTGTTACTGCGGGATGAGGATGCTGCCTGCATGGAGCCGAAGCAGGGAGGGAGCTGGGGGATGCTCCGGTTGCTTTCCCTTCGCCGCCTCCATCCCACTGTCCCCGTCTCCCCGGGGGTGAGGAAAGGTGAATTAATTCCCCCCCCCCCCTTGTCTGTCACCCAGAGCTCCCCCAGTGGGGCCAGGCCCTGCAGGAGGACTTGGGGCCACCACTCGTGGGGCACGGGGTCCCTGGGGTGCTCAGCAGCGAGGGGACGGGCGCTGCAGGGGGGGCAGGAGGCGCTCCCCAGGGACCTCCTGGCCAGGATGATGCTAAAAGGGGGGTGGGAGGGGTGGGGGCCACCTCCCCGCTGCTCCCTGCCTGCACCCCAACACCAGGCACTTGGGGGGGACAATGGCAGAGCCCCCCCTTGGCTGCGTGGCACGGGGACAGTGGCCTTTGTCCCCCTCCGACAGGCTGCGGCCTCAAAGGGGGGGGTCACAGACAGGTGGGGGGGGGGGTCAAGGCATGTGGGAGATGCTGCCGGCTGGGGCACCCCCTCACTAAACACCTTGTGCCCCCCCAGCCGCCTCACACCCCCCTCGCACCCACCTTGAGCACCCACTTGTGCCTCCCCCGCCCCCCCCTTTCGGCCTTGCAGATGCTTCGCAGCCTCCCCTCGCACCCCTTCAGCAGCCTGCCCCCCCCAGCCCCATTTTCCAGATGCCCCCCCCCCCCATTTACGGACTCCTCCTTTACAGCCTGCTCCCCCCCCCCCTCCTTGCAGACGCCCTCCCTCCCCCAAACCCCCCCCGAGCCCCCCCCTTTTTCCCTCCGCCGGCAATGCCGCAGTGAGCAGCCACCGAGCATCCTCCGGCCGCACCGGGGGGGGGGGGATGATGTGTGCCCCCCCCCCAGGGCCGCTGCCCCCCACCTGGTAGCTGAGGATCCCATCGGGCTCGTTGCTGCCGGCGGGCATGGCTGGGCCGGGGTCGGGGCTGGAGGACCGGGGGGGGATGGAAAAGGAAAGGGGGGGGTCCCGGGCTCCCCCCGCGGCTCGGGGGCCAGGGGGGGCCGCAGCCGGCTGCAGCCCCGGTGCCGCTCACACCGGCTCCACCATCTCCCAGAGCCGGGGCCAAACCCCGCCCAGGGCCGGGAGGAGGAGGAGGAGGAGGAGGAGGAAGGAGGAGGCAGGGCCGGGGCTGGGGGGGTCCCAGGGGGTGGGGGGCAGCGCCCGGTGAGGAACCCGCGGCCTCGATCCGGGCACAGCCCCCCCCCGGTCCCCCCCAGCACGGCCCCGGCCCCAGCCCCAGGAGCCCCTTTGGGGTCTTCGAGGTCTCCCTCCAGCCCCCCCCCAGCATCACCCCCCCAGCACCACCAGCAAGCCTCCTCCAGCATCACCCCAGTCCAGCATCACCCTTGTTCCCCCTCCAGCATCATCCCCCAGTCTCTCCCAGCATCACCCCCAATCCTCCTCCATCACCCCCCAGCATTGCCCCCCCCCCAAGCATCACATCCAGCATCACCCCCCCCAAGCCCTCCAACAGGCATTTTGCAAAGTGCCAGCGAACACTAAAATGCTGCTTTTCCCCCAGCCTTTTGGGGCTCAGCTGCTAGAACTTCACATCCTCTACAACCCCAAAAGCATTTCGTATTTTCAAGGGAAACCAAGCACTAAAATACCCTCAAATCCTGCTGACGAGGGACCGGCCGCGAGGCTCGCCCTGCTGCAGGGATTGCCTCTCTTTCCCTTCCCATTAGCCCCATGTTTTTCCCCAGGAAAGGCCTGTGGCAAATCTCGCATTAAAGGCAAAAGCCCCCCCCAAATTCAGCAGCCCAAGACATTGCTCTGTTTTCATACAGAAAACGCTCCAAATGACCGTGTTGTAAAGTTCTTTCATTGACTGGAAATGTACGTCCTGTGCTCCGTGTGCCAGTTTCAGACTCCCCGAGTCCATGGCCAAACGAGACGGGATAAGGAAGCATTTCTCTTCCATTAGTGGGAGATGACAACAGAGGGCTGGTCATTAATTAACAGCCGGTAACGATTTCCCATTCCTGCTGGTGGCACAGGGGGGTCCTGCTGCAGGTTGTGGGGCGATGATCCCCCTTCCCCTTATTGCTGATGGCAATTCCGGGAACGAGGGAGAGGCTGGGGACAGCCACAGTCATCACAGAGCTTCTTTCCTTCAAGAATATGTGTTATCACTTTAGGAAATATAAATATTTCGTAACATTTGTGGGTGTTCGTACAGAGTTCGGGGTGCATGTGCACGCACGTGTGTGTGTGTGTGTGCACGTGCATGGGTGCATGCACATTGCCCCAGGCTCTCAGCCCCCTCTCCCTTCCCACATCCCAGGCTCCTCGAGGAGAAAACTCAACAAGTGAACATTTTCCACCCAAATCTGGTGTTCAGCTGCTTTTGGGCTGGCTTGGTTCTCACTGGGAAGCACTGGGGTCTCCTTCTTCAGCTGCTTTAAGCCTTGAAAACAAGAGCCGTGGGAGGATGCGCATATTCCTGTGCTTGCCCGACGCACACGCCCAGCAGCCAGAATTACAGCAGGTTTAATCCGGCGCATCAAGCCTTGATTTTCCAATTTCTCCTTACTGGAAACTGCCATCATTCTGCTCCTGCCTTTTCAGAAATGACACCCACTGGAGCCCTGGTGAGCCGAACCTGGGGAAAAACAATAACACGCCGCCCACTCTCTGCAGCTAAAACAAACACCCTATACTTAAGGTTATTTAGGAAGCAGAGGCATGCTCATGCCAATGGAAAGTGTTGGATTAAAAAAAGAAGCTCCTGTGTCACCGTGGACCATCTGGCTGGGAGGGGGGTGACTAATTGCACCGCACAACGCGACATCTAAAAATATAACGAAGCGCGTCGAAGTCCACGCGGTGAAGTTAGTTGGTCGAATTTGGACAGCTCAAACGGCCTGAGTCACCAGGGATGGAGCGCAGGCGGAGCATCACGCTGAAATTTGGGGATGGGTGACCCCAAATGCGCCCGGTGTGATTTTTTTGTGTCATTTCGTGCAATGCCACGCACAGACACACGCGTGGCTCATTTCAGAGCACAGCTCATGGAAACCAGTGTGCCACGACTGCTTTTACTCTTGAGAAAAGCCATCTGTGCCTGGGATTTTTAAATTAAATTTACTGGACTTGCTCTTAGAGCAGGAGGAACTGGGATGGTTTTCTTCCTTCCGGCAAGTTTTGGATGGCTGTTACAATTTTATACCAAATAAATTTATGGCCCTTCTTGCTCTGGCTCTCTGTTTGAGCTGGTGCTTCCAGTAACTTAGCATGTTGGAAACAGATATATTCTTCCAGGTTCTAAACAAGAGCACAAAACACTATAAAGTCATGCCACAATCTAATTAATTTGAGGAGCCATGGGATAAAACTTGGAGCTGGAGATGCAAACGGGGAGGTTGCACCATGATGGGAGAAAACCCACTTTGACCTCCAGCCAAACAAGGGCCTGATCCTGCTCATGGAGCCACCCAAGCATCCGCATGAAGATGAACTGTGCTCCGAGCTGAGACTTCTCATAAAAAGCCAAAGCTTTTCAAATGTCTCTATTTACAGAAAAAGTATTTCAACCTTTGTGGTTATGGAGAATTTTGAAAAATGTTCATTTCCCGTTGAGTTACAGCTCCCCACATCCCCCACACACCTCCAGCCTCTGGCACAGAAGCTGCTTTGATATCCACAAAGCTCAAAAAGCCAAAACACACCCCGAGCCCCCAGCCGGCCCATCCAGCAGGGCACAAGGGACGGGAGCACCAGTTTGGGAGCACGCCGGATTACTCGGAACAGGATTGCTGCCTGAGCTGATCCAGCAGCAGGATCTCATGAAGGTCCAGAGCCCATCGTGGTCGCGGTGCAAATACGCAGGTTTACGAGTGGAAAGTCCTACTTCATATGGGTTAAGACTTCCTTTAAATAGTCTGCTTGGGCTGCCGCATCCGAGGGGAAAATCGCCTGGCAAATGTCATAAGTCTGAGCGGCCTCGGAGGTGAGGACGTCACCTTGCCCGAGCGGAGCATCCTCCAGCATCCAGCCTGGTGTCCAGGACGTCTGCAGGGATGGGAAGGGAGAAGTGGTCAGTGGGAAGGGCAGAGGCAGCCTCTCTCAAGCCCCTAATTGTGTCTCAACCTCCACATCCCAGGGCTGACCATGCTGAAGCAGAGCCTTTCAAACCACCAGCAGGTTCTGTGCCCACAGGAGGGCTGGGCGAAGGGCTGCTGCCCTGGGCTGGAGTCTGGGGGAGCTCAAGTCTCGCCTCGCTCCATCCTCGCCCAAATCTGCCAGAGGATGCTGTCTCCTGAGCCTCCCCCATCACCCAACGCTTTCCCCTGAGTGCTACAATCACTACCCAAGCAAGAACATGAGAAAAGTGCTTTTGTAAGAAGCAAACTTGAGAGCATTTGTAATTTCCTTTTGTGCCATTATCATTTAAGTGCTGATAAGGCACATTAGGACTTTACCAGACAGACACCGCTTCCTCTTATTTCTTTCTTCTCCTCCTTCTTCTTAAAAAGAAACTAGCTTCTAAATAAAGCCCAGGCTGAAAATCAATAGCTTTCCCCATGAATGTATAGCCACAGCAGTCACGAAATAATTTTAAGGGCCTCATATGGGAAAAGAAATTAAAGGAAATGGGCTTGGCATTATGGGGACACTCACTGCCATTCCAGCATTGGTGTCCCGCCTATAGCACACTGCGAAGCCTTACCAGAACCTGATAAATCGGAGAATAAAGGAAATATTTAAGAACTCATTTAATTTGCAGATCCCAAGGAGGTCGATACAGGCCTTCCCAGACTGAATCAATCACCTCAAGGTTTCCCCAATGCCTCAGACAGGAGCAGGAAGGACCACGGGAAAGGTTTCACTCATCAGGTGCTTGGCAGCCAGATCCCAGGGACTTTCATGGACCTAATTCCCCTCAAAACTGGATAAGTGGGTGCCTAGAAGCCTTTTCAGGACATAACCATAAACCTCTGCTCTGCCAGAGCTCCCCACGTTACCCCCGGGTTGATGGAGAGGATGATGAAAATTGGCAGATGCTGTTGCACTGGGAAGAGCGGGCAAAACCCCCAGACAAAAATCCCTGCCAGCCTCAGCATTTACCTTCATGGGTCCTCGGATCTCTACTGGCACCTTTTCCTCAGCAGCCGGAGCACTTTCACTGGGAGCATCTTCCTTCTGAAGGGCTTCTGGGCCTTTGTAAAGGTCCAAGAGAGTCAGGAAGGAGTCCACAGCCTCGGCATTTGGTGCCACGAACTCCTGCGGGCTGCAGCAAGCTCTCACTCCTTCCTCGGGGCTATTCACGACAGGAGGCATCCTGCAGTTCTTCAGCCACGTGTCTAGATCCATCTTCTCACTTCTCTCTGCCTTGTTGCTGCCAAAAGCCACAGCAAGAGCTGCTCTGCCAGCCCCGCCGTCGAAGACGCTGCCGTTTGGGGCACTCGGTGGGTAGCTGCTGTCGAAGCCGGGCACGTCGGCAGCGTGCGGCTGCACCAGGGGGTGGGCAGAGCCCTCCGGGGCCTCGGAGCACTTCTGTGGGCTGCCCGGTGGCCTTTCCCCTTCCTCCGTGGCCATGTCCTCCGTGCACTGGACCGGCAGCGACATGGGGATATCTTTGAAAGGAATCAGGTCATTTCTGGGGGATTGTGGCATTTGTGTTTTCCCTTCCCCGTGTTTCATTCTCCTTTTGTGCTGCAGTGAAACTACCAGGTATTATCTCCTCAGGGGGGGAGTGGGCAAGCAAAGCTCACTGCCCCTCAGCTAGGGGGTGGCAGCAAACACAAGGCTGGAGCAGCAAAGAAACAGCATCTGAGGAGAGCCAGAAAGGGAGGCGAGTTGGAGGAAGAGCAGCAGCTGTCCTAGGAGGGGAAATGCTGCGATATCTGCGTCCCTGCATAATGACGTTGGTCTGGGCACTGTTTGGAGCTGCTTATCTGCGTGCCAGCCCCGAGGGAAGGACGTGCAGATGGTGATGCTGCAGGCTCGCCCCCTTCCTCATGGGGGAAACGAGGCTACCGCAGGGCTGGGGAGCACGCGGGGCTGCCCGGCTGCAAAATCAGCACATGGCAGCCCTTCGTCTGGGCAAATCCCTCCTGACCACAGAAAACAGCCTGTAAGGTCAGGAAAAACTTGCAAAACCCTGCAAGATTAATGTGACTGTGGGGGACAGGGGGAAGCAGATGAGCACATGGGCCATGGTGGGGGACCAGGAGATTTCTTGGAAAACCAGGCAGGCTGCTGGGCAAGAACATTCACCCAGGCAAACCGCAGTCCAAGGAGGCTCCACCACCACCCCTGCCTTCCAAAAACGCTCTAGGCAATGAGTACCATCTGCCCCAGCTCCTCCCCACTCTCCCCAGGGGAGACACATGTAAATAGCAGCCTGTGGTGGTTTTAACACGCCTCGAAGCAGACACACACATGTTACTCCTGGTTTGGTGGTGAAGGCGAAGCCAAAAAGCTAGGACAGCCAGCACAGGGAGTGGAGCACGCGTGCCTTAAGCCTGCTTTAATGTTACCCCCACTTTTGGCAGCAAAGCTCTTGCCAGCATGAGGATGAAGGTTCAAATCACTCCCATCAGCGTAGATCTGCTCTTTTTAGCGAAAGAGCAATTTCAGCACGCCCTCCCCAGCCCTGCTGCTTACCGAGGACAGGGCCCTTCCTGGCAGTCAGCTTCTGGAGGAGCTTGCCCTGCTTCGCACACAGATCCTGCAGCCTGGTAACCTCCTCACACAGCTGGAGGAATATTTTGTCCATCTCCATTGTGCCTAATCAGGAAAAAAAAAAAAAAAAACAAAAACGAGAGGAAATGACCCACTGGGTGTTTTTCAAAGGCAGCAAGGAGCCGCAGAGGTTCCCCAGAGCTGGGGAGGACTGTGCTCAGTCATGGTGCAAGACCTCCAGAGATCTCAGCTTGTGCGTATGGGACTGTGCAGAAAGAAGCGTTGCCAGTTCCAGTTCTCTTGCTATTTACATAGAAAATAGAAAAACTGAAAAGGGAAGTGATTCTGTCCGAATCAGGAGATAACTCAACAGCCAAGTTGGGCTCTTCCATCTTGCAGCCCGCAGCTGAGCTCCAAAACACCAAAAAGTCCCATTTATGTAAAAATCTACTTGGAAACTTGCATTTCACATTCATTTAGTACCAAAGGCTGTGTATTCAGGGGATTTATTTTTCTTGTGCAGTGGTGTGAGAGCAAACAAACTCCTGGCAACGAACACCAGCAGGGAAGGAGGTCCAAGCACAGGGGCTCAATTCCCTTTTCTTGAGATGCTCAGCCCTGAGCTGCCCCTTCTGCTCCTGAAAATACTCTGCAAATGAAAATCCAGCTCATGCCCACATGGTATGCTTTAACCAAATATTGTTACTACAAAGAAAATTCTCCCTGTGTTGTGTTCAGTACATTTCTCACTGCTTTAACAGCTGTATTGTGGATTAGACTTTCCAGTTTTACCATATTGCACCAATTATTACCAGTCTGAAAGATAATAAATAAAACCAAAGTGTGGTATAAATCTGCAAGCCATCTGCAAAGTACATTTTGATTTGAAAGATTTGTGCAATCTCGATAATCACAGACATGCAAATCAGCTTTGCTTCCTGTCATGTTTTCCAGGTTCGCTGCTGCTTAGTGCTGTGAATTTAAGCTCCGGCTCTGTAATTAGAGGCTCAGCTGATGGGTTTTATGAAACCTCCTCTGGCACCCGGAGTGTTGTGGATTCCCCAGTAGGGGCGAAGGGCAGAAATCCCAGCCGACGTGAAGGAAACGCACCGAGCGCAAAGAAAACTTCAGACCAAATGGTAAGGTCCGCTTCCAGAGCAGGGTATTTCTGCGCTTCTTAGCCCACAAACAAGCCGTGATGATAGCTGGCTTGTATTTTCAGCTGTTTGGGTCCCACTGATTCCTAAAAGCCAAGGATATAAACTTCGCAACCTCCAAAGCAGCTAACGCCATTGGTAACATATCAAATTAAAGATTAAGGGGATATATTTTGCCTAGGAGTTATATATAACCATGCCAATTAATTATTAAGAAGTGTGTGATTTGGAGCTGTCATTCCCAAGTAAGCCTGTATTGATTTTTTAAGATTCCTGCTGTTTTTTCAGTCGCTCAACGCTTCTTAATTTCCCCCAAATTACTACTGTAATTTAGGAGGGCAGGAGATTTTAATCTCCTGTGTAACCTTGAAAAGCGTTTTTCAAATCGCAATTAAAGAAAGCAATCCAAGAACAAAAACAAAAACTCGGGGACCCGGTCGCTCACCGAGTGACTCGGAGGGGAAGGACGTGCCGTCAGCCGCGTTCCCCCATGGCACTGGGGATTGGGGCTGCTTTAATGAGGAGAAAAACCCATTCCCACCCTGTTCCCCGCGACACAGACCTGTGTGGACCCCGCGAAGCCCCAAAGCTCCCTTCTCCGCAGGACCACACTTACTCTTGGGGGGGGCCCTCCTTCCCCCAGCCGGGTAGCTGCGGCGTGACATCGGGCTCGGCGCGTCGCAACTGAAAAAGATCAGTAACAGAAAAAATTGGGGCAGGGAATTTCCCTTCAGTTTTTTTGTGTTAAGAGCGAAACCTCTGCACAGCAGCGAGACAGGAAATAAAGCAGCAGTGAATTACAGGCGACTGCTGTGCAAACCCTGGGTTTAAAATTAGCTCTGAAAAGCACAGGAGACTATTATGGAGGCCATGGGTGGCCTTGTGGCGGGTGAGTTTTGGCTCTTCTCTGCACCATGCCAGGTAAGACACTCGTCTTTTCTGTTACTTAGCCTTCCCCTGCCCTTCTCGAGCAATTTGTTGCTGCTTTAATGCGGAGGCTGCCGGGTAGTTGTGCATCTACGAAACTGACCGCCACAAAGCTTATCCTCTGTAAGGCAGCTAATATTCAAGCTAATATCCCAATAATCCAAATTAATACTCGCTCCACCCCAGCTCAAATCCCCAAATCCTCGGTACAGCACAGGAGCCAACGAAAAGGCTCTGGCGGGTGTTAAAATCCTCCCAGCACTCGTCCCTTCTGCCTTTGGGAGCCCGGAGAAAGCCGCTGGGGTTTCCCCGGTGCCTCCAGCACCTCCCTCGTGCTCCTCTGCCCTTCTGGATGTCGCGACAGAGATGCTCGGGGAGGCTGGGGGCTGCTTGTGCCCTTCCTTCGGTGTGCAGAAAGCCCCTGCAGAAAGGGCTGCCCGTGCCTGTAGCTGCCACATTGTCCCCAGCCACGTCCTTCCCCCACCCACGCTCTCCGGAGGGTCTCTCTCCCACCACCGCTGTCTCACCTGGCTTTTCCAGGGACTTTTCCTGCCCCAGCAGTGTCGGGCAGCCAGCAGCGCTCAGCCCGCAGCTCCAGGAGGACACCACCACCTAGCGTTAAGCACGGGGCTTGAGGACGAGGGGGACGGGGTGCGCGGAGCGGGGCTCAGGGCTCGGGGCTGCTGCCGTGGGGACGCGTCCCCGGCCCGGCCCGACCCCTCCGCGCTGCTGGCGAGCAGCAAACTGGTGCCATCAGCAGGTCAGTGAGGAGATAAAGGCTGAACAGGGCCGGCAGAGAGATGGGAATCATCAGCGAGTGCCGGTGTCCGTGCTCTGTTGACCCACTCGCACGCGGAAACACGAGCGGCAATTACCGCAGCCCGATAAAAGGACCGTAAATATCCAAGCTGCAGCCAAACGCTGCCGCCGGGCTGGGAGCTCCGCTGCCGCCACGGAATAATTAACAAAGGAGAATAATTAACGCACCGCGAAGCAAGGGGAGCACCAGCGGGGAGGGCACCGCGGCGGGCCGGTGCCGCTCCCCCAGTGCCCAGCCCCGGCAGCCCCCGGCCGCTGGGTGCTGCGGGACACAGAGCACTGGGACCCGGGGCCTTTACTGGTGCCCACAACCCCAGGATCAGGCCCCTGGAGCCCCCTATGGCCCCGTGGCTCCCAGCACCCTACAGATCCCGCCACCCCCCAGACCCCCGGCTCAAGCCCCTCTGGGTCCCCCCCGCTCCCAGGACCCCCGGTGCCAGGTCCCTGCAGCCCCTACAGGTCCCCGTGGCTCTCAGGACCCCCAGCTCCATGCCCCGGTGTCCCCGACGAGCCCCGCCGTGGCCGGTACCGGGGTGTCAGACCCTTACCGCCCCCCCGTCCCGTCCCGTCCCGTTCCCCCGGCCGGGCTATCCAGCGGGCGGCGCTAGGACCGCGGCTGCGCTCCCTGGCGGGCGGCGCTAGGACCGCGGCGCGGGCGCCGTGCACCTGTGCCCCGGGGCGGCGGCAGGTGGCGGCGGTGGCCACGCCCCCCGGCCACGCCCCCCCGGCCACGCCCCGGTCCCGGTCCGGCACCTGCGGCCCCGCGCCCGCCGCCGCCACGGAGCCAGGTGAGGGGGGGCGGGGGCTGGGGAGGGGGTGGGTCCCGGTCCCGGTCCCGGTCCCGGTCCCGGTCCCGGTCCCGGTCCCGGTCCCGGTCCCGGTCCCGGTCCCGGTCCCGGTCCCGGTCCCGGTCCCGGTCCCGGTCGGTGCCCGGGGGAAGGTGCTGGGGACCGGGACGGAGCCGGTTCGGTGCCGGTGCCGCAGGCTCGGGGCCGGCACGGAGCCCCCCGGTGTAACCCAGCGGGTCCCGGTGCTGCGGGGCTCGGGGCGCTGAGGTGGGCAGGATCCGTCCCTCAGCCGGCCGGGGGTCCCGGTTCCTTTTTCAGCCCCCGGTAGGCAGAGCCCACGCCACGCTCCTGGCCCCGGTGTCCCGGCTGCGGAGGGACCGGAGCCCTGCCCGGAGCCCCCATCCCGGCCAGGGGACGGCGGGGGCCCTCCCACCCCCTAGGGCCACCCGGGTCCGTCCCGTAGCACCGAGCCGCGCTCACGTTCCCTTTCCCACCCCATTTTCGCTGTTTTTTACCAATCTGCTTAAAACTAAAGCCGCGCCGCGATGCTCCGGGGAGAAGCGGAGGCTCCGATAGGGGGACCGGGACCGGGTTTCCCCCGGTGTGCACGGAGCGGGGTCTCACCGGGGGGCTGCATCCCCCCGGCGTGGTCCCAGGGGGCCGTCGGCACCCGGAGCCCGCCGGGGCCGTGACTCGGGGCGCGGCGTCGAGGTCCCTCAGCTCTGCCTTGGTTTGTTCCCCCCCGCGGGGCTTCCTTCCCCGGAGGAAGGTCCCGATTTGGGCTCCGAGAGCTTCCCCACCCGCCCCGATTCCTCCCTCGGGCGTCAAAGAGGAAGCGTTGGGTGTCGCAGCTGCGTGGGAGCCCCGGCCACTCGGGCTCTGTCCCGCTGCCACCCTCGGCCTGACCGTGCTGGTGATTATTTCAACCCACTCTCCTTTTTTTTCCTCTCTTTTTTCCTTTTTTTTAACCTCTTCTGAACGCAACAGGCCCCACTGGGGACCGACGCCACGCAGCTGCGACGCGCTCGCTCCGCCGTTGGTTTTGCTGGGTGTTGGGCGAGCCCTGTCCCAGGGGGGGATTTTGGGGTGCTGTGGCCAGGAGGGAGCTCGGGGGACGATGCCCAGCGGGGTCGGTGGTGGCTCTGCCCCGTGGGAATGGGTTTGTGGTGGAGGACTGGGAGCAGAAAGCAGCGCACGGGAGTTCCTGCTGCAGCTCGTTGCAGAAGTCACCCCGGGGACCCATCCTGCGCCGTGACTCAGTGCCTGCACTGCTGCGGGGGTGTCACTCGGTGGTTTTGGGGAGGAAACGTCCCATGGCTCATGTTTGTCCCCTCGATGCCATGTCCACAAACCCCACGAGCTCCGCTCTTCATGGCTCGCTTACAGCACCTGCCAGAGGTTAAAGCAGGGAGAGAGCCCTCTGAGAAAGGCTGGCCTGAGATTTCAGCGTGTCGAGGGGTCGTTTTGCTGCTTGTCGGGGTTTTTTGTTGCTTTTGGGGCAGGGGATGGGGCTGCGGTTTGAGGTAGGAGCCCCCCCGGGATGGACCCTTGGGGGCTGCAGCCGCTGTTGTGCGCTAAGCGGTGCCCTGGCCCTGGGTGCCGTGCTGGGGCTTATTAGCGGGTAACGAGCGCTTCATTAGTGTGGTCACAGCAACGTGGCAGGCAGGGGATTATTGGAGAGATGTGGGGATGGTGGAAATAGGCATTTCTCCCCAAAACAGGTCACTCCTCACTGCCTGATGCTGCCTTGCCACACGAGGCTTTGAGAACCTCAGGACCCAGAGGTTCAAGTGAGGCGGGAGCTCAGCTCTCCAACAAGTGAAATGGGGAGAATTGGGGTTTTTTCCTTACTCCTGCTTTTTGTTTTCCCCCCTGTGCATTGAGTGGTTCTCAGCATCCTCCTCGGGAGCCGGGACCCCTCGCTGCAGGCGCACTTGGCAGTGAAGCGTGCTCTGGCTGCCGGCTTTGATCCCGCAGCCCTTCGGCACTAAAAGCGGTGACCTCGGGTGCAGGGACCGGGCTGTCCCCCTCCCTCCTCCTCCTCCTCCTCCTCCTTTACAAGCCCGCTGCTTTATTCCCCCAGCCCATAAAGCCTCGCATGGCCACAGAAGAATAAGGAGCCCCGAGCTGAGCTTCCTCGCCCTTGAAGTTGATGGCAGGTGCCCTTTTCCACTCCAGGGCGCTGTGGGGGGCTTCGCAATTTTCAAAGCATCAAAAAAAAAAAAAAAAAGGAGGGGGAGATTCTGAAGAGGAGGAGGGGAGATGCCGGTGAATGGCTCCCACGGAGCTTGTCCATGCTCTGGTGGCAGCAGCTCACAAAGAGCGGCGGGAGGCAGAGCTCGGCGGTCCCGGCGGCATCGCGGAGCGCTCAGCCAGGCTCTGGACCTGCTGCTCCCCTTCAGCAAAAAGCAAAGCTCTGGGGGGGACTCGCACGTCTTCTCCTTCCCAGCAATGCTGCAGGCAGGAAAAGTATCTGGGAAAGGCTTTTTCTGCATATCTGGGAATATTAGAGGGAAGTTAGTGGCTCTTTTAGCTCCGTTGCGTGGCTCCTTCCCCGCGCGCAGGGTTGCGGGGTGATGCTGCAGCAGCCGGCACAGCTCGCAGCTTCCCTCAAGCCCCGCTTTTTGTGTGGGGTTTTATTTTCAGCGTGGGTTTGTGGGCTGGAGGCACTGGGAGGTGCCACGTGGGAGAGGCTCCGCTCGCTGGCAGCGATGCCAAGAGCCAGGCTCATTCGCTGCCCCGCCGAGAGTGAACTTTATATATCGCAGCCAAAGTGCATCCTGCTGACTGCGGTCTGGGAATTAACCTGCGGGTGTTTTTCCTCCTCCCCAGGCTAGCAGAGCGCAGCACGTCACCATGAAGCGCCTGGAGACCCCGTGTCCCTAAACGCACGTCGCTGACACGTGGGGAGGACGGCGCGGCCGCCCCGTGGAGGATGAAGCTCCTGCGGCGCCGCTACAGCCCGCTGAAGGTGGCTCTGGTGGGCGCCATCTTCGTCCTCTTCCTCTTCATCCTGCAGAGGGACGTCGGGGACAGAGACCCGAGCGAGGAGCCCTGGCTGAAAAACATCGTCCACGGGAAGGACCAGGTCATCGACCTGATGCTGGGGGCGGTCAACAACATTCGGGACTCGATGCCCAAGCTGCAGATCGGGGCTCCGGTGCAGCCGGAGGAGCCGCCCCGCAGCGCCCGCTCCTGCCTGCCCGGCTTCTACACGGCAGCGGAGCTGCGCCCGCTGATGGAGCGGCCCCCCCAGGACCCCAACAGCCCGGGAGCTGATGGCAAAGCCTTCAAGAAGGACCAGTGGACGCCGGAGGAGACCAAGGAGAAGGAGCGGGGCTACGAGAAGCATTGCTTCAACGCCTTTGCCAGCGACCGCATCTCCCTCCAGCGAGCGCTGGGACCCGACAGCCGCCCGCCGGAGTAAGAGCCCCCTCCACTGCCCTGGGCTCGTTTGAATCTTCATTTGCTCCTTCCAGGGCAGGTTTAAGGGGAAATAAAAGCGAGGCTCACTGCCTCCGCTATCAGTGGGGTAGCAGTCCGGCACAGGAGGCAGAAATTCACTGTTTTGGGGCCGGCGGGCTGGGGAGCCAGAATTTCCCCTAATTTCTGTCTGCCTCATGCTTGGTTTTTAATTGCAAGGGGTGAAAGCGTGCGGCGGCTCTTTGTGTCCCCAAGTACCTGCTCCTGGCCCCACGGCCGGCTGGCTCCAGCATCTCCCCCAGCTCCTCCCTTCCCTCTTTTATTTCGGCCAGCTCTGCCGTAATCTGACTTTTTCTTTTCTTAGCCGAGTGGAACAGCCTCAGAGCCGGCCAGGCAGGGGGGCGAAGGAAGCGGCCTCAGCTCCAGAGACTGCACCGCCTGCCCTCCGGCGCTGGGCCGCCGGATTAGAGCGTGCCCCCAGCCCCTGCCTGGTCGGGGGTGGGTCTGGGGGGGCTCCTGGAGAAAAAAGGCTTGAATAGGAGGTAGAAACCCAGCCCTGGTGCGCAGACCGGCCCCCCAGCCCCAAGCCGGCAGGCGATTATCTGTGCCTAGCAGGTGTAGCGGTGACAATGGGGGGACACCGGGTCTGGGGTGGGACGGGAATGTTATTCACTCAACCGGAGGTGGCGGCGACAGGGCTGGGGGGGAAGAGGTAGAAACCAAGAGAAATCAAAGCGATGGCAAGCCGAGAGCCGCGGGGGCTGCCGGTGCTGCTGCCTCGCCATGCAGAACGCCCCAGCAGGGGGACGAGGGGTATTTTGTTTTGGCATCCCTGCCCCGCTGGTTCTTCATGTCCCATCCATGCTGTGCTTAAATTCTGCTTTATTTATTTTTTTTCCAACCCCCACCCACCCCCCCCCTTAGGTGCATCGACCAGAAATTCAAGCGCTGCCCGCCCCTGCCCACCACCAGCGTGGTCATCGTCTTCCATAACGAAGCGTGGTCCACGCTGCTGCGCACGGTGTACAGCGTCCTGCACGCCTCCCCGGCCGTGCTGCTGAAGGAGATCATCCTGGTGGACGACGCCAGCACGGACGGTGGGTTGGGGCTGGCAGCGGGGGGACACGGGACGTTGCGGGACGGGGGGCGAGGAGCATCGCTGCCACCCCGTGAGCAGCTGGGAGCGGCGCTGAGCAGCTCTGAGGAAGAGCAGAAAGCTCTGATGGGTGGCTCAGGGCACGGACGGGTGTTTTTCCATCTTGTTTCACACCTGCTGTGAGTGCTGTTGGGTTTTTTTCCTTCCACGCTGCTGGTTCCTTTTAACAAAGCCCCCGGATAAACCCGGGCACTCCTCCCACCTCCTGCAAACACCTTGCCACCTCAGCAAACAGCTCGCTCACCCGCTACACCGCAATTTGGCAATCTTAATTAGTTACACCCAAAGCAAACTAATGACATGTTTCAATGTCAGGAGAGGAGCAGACTTTACCCTTGCCCTGTCCCGGAGATAAACGCTCCGTTTCCGCCCGTGGCAGCTGTGTGAGCTTCCAGGGCGCAGAAACCTGTGTGTGCCACGACAGCACCTTGGCATAAAGGGGTTTCTGCACCCAAAACATCCCCCGGGGCACGCGGACATCCTATGGGGCAAGAGCAACATCTTGCTCAGCAGGCAGCATCCCCGGGAAAAGCACTTTGGGGCTTTCTCACGCAGCAGCTATTCTTTCCTGGGTTTTCTTGCCCCAAGCACAGGTCGTCCTCTCCATGCTCTCTGCGCGGGGTGACACTGGGTGACACTGGGTGCAGCTGGGTGCAGCTGCCTTTCCGCCCCAGCGAGCTCTCGGCCGGTCCTTGGCCAAGAGGTTGTGGCCTGGCTGCATGAACGCGGGCAGCAGGTGTAAGCTGAGGGCAGGGCGGGCGCAGCCTCTCCCCGGGCTGCCGGGAAAAGACCTTGGGAAAGGCAAGGCGTGGGTCTGGGAGCTCGTTTCCTCGGGTCAGGGCAGCGTGGGGGTTTATCACCCACCTAGTTTTTAGTAACTAAAACCTCTTGGGCCGGGGGAATGGGGATTTGGGTTTCCCCAAGCTCGCAGTTGGACCCCAACCCGAGTGCAGGGTCCAAGCAGGACCGGGGAAGCCCCTACCCCAATTCCAAGGGGCAGGGACCCAGTGGGATGAACACCCCCGCTCACCTGGAGCCCGTGGCTCTCCTCCCTCCCTGACTCCCCCAGACTACCTGAAGGATGAGCTGGAGCACTACGTGAAGCAGCTGCAGATCGTGCGGGTGGTGCGGCAGGAGGAGAGGAAGGGGCTGATAACGGCCCGGCTGCTGGGGGCCAGCGTGGCCAGCGGGGAGGTGCTGACCTTCCTGGACGCCCACTGTGAGTACCCCCCTCCCTGTCCCACTGGCGGGTGCCCCCGGGTCCCCGAGGAGAGGGGAAGGGGACGGTGGTGCCCGCGAGGTCGGTTCACCCTTCCCCGTGCCCCCAGGCGAGTGCTTCCACGGCTGGCTGGAGCCCCTCCTGTCCCGCATCGCCGAAGAGCCCACGGCCGTCGTCAGCCCCGACATCACCACCATCGACCTCAACACCTTCGAGTTCTCCAAGCCGGTGCAGTACGGCAAGCAGCACAGCCGGGGCAACTTCGACTGGAGCCTGACCTTCGGCTGGGAGGTCATCCCGCCCCGGGAGAGGCAGAGGAGGAAGGACGAGACCTACCCCATCAAGTAAGCCTTGGCAGGGGGCGTTGGCGTCCTCTCCGGACCCAAAATCTGCAAAGTTTGCTGGCCGAGCAGGCGATGCTCAGGCGAGGTGGCAGAGCTGGGTGCGAGCCCCGGCTGCCCAGTGCCAGGAAGCTGCCGGCTCCTCCGGTCGCTTTTCCTCCTTTCCCAGCACGCTGGGGTTTTCCCCGGTGTTTTTCTCTCTGCAAGCCACAGCTTTGAGGCCCGGCGGGTGAAGCTGTGTGTTCCCAGGGGATCCCCCCCATGGGATGCTCGGGTCAGGGCCTCTCGGGCAGCTTTCCCCCAGCAGAGGATGCTCAGGGAAGGTCAGGGCCATGGAGGTAGCAGAGGGGAAACCTCAGGGAAGCTTTGGTGAGTGCAGAGCCACAAACATCTATGAAAAGAGCTTTTAAATCACCTCCAGCTGTATCTCGGTTCTTGCACAGTCTCTCATTAAGCGCTTAATTGCTGCCTTTTATCTTCTTGCACTTGGAAATCCTGGGCACCGGTGGCTGCCTGCGTTGGCGCAGCACCCAGGGGATGTTACCTGTGGGTCGGGCTGTGCACAGACACCTCGGGTTTTCTTTCTTCCCACCCCATCATACATGCAGAGAACCCCCCCAGCGCCCAGGCACGCTGCTTTGCTCGCAGGCTGCAGCCTGCGGGCCACTTCCATGGGGTTTTCTTCTCCCCGTGGGGTTAAACAGCAGGAGAAAAATCCTCCCCTCGGGGAGCTGGGGCTGTCTGCAGGCAGAGACCCCATGTGGGTTGGAAATAATGCAGAAAGGATGCCCGACGGGTCAGTGTAACCCCCTAAAGCAGGTCCCTGTTCATCCCGGCTGTTCAAAGCAGCCGGGGGGATTTTGGCAGAGCTGCAAGACCACAGGGGTGTTAGAGGGGGGGAGATTTCCCTCTGCATCTCCGGCCGGTGCCCCCAGCAGCCCCGCCGGGAGACACCCGACACTGTTTGGCCGTGGCCGCATCCTGCCCGCAGCAGGGCTGGCTTTGTGCACAGGTCACCCGGGCGACGTCCCTGCCCCAATAAAGGTCCCTTTTTCCGACGGTTTGGCTCCCAGCAGCGTCTAATCTCTCTCTGCTCCTCTCGGCAGGAACGCAGCCACTCAACAAGCCCCCCCTTTTTTTTCCCCCTCCTTTTTCCTGAATAAAAGCAAGTTTCTATTCCAGCCTCCCTCTTGTAAAGATCAGATGGAGCAGATTAGAAAAGCCGGAGGAGTGAATAGGGTGCCCGGTCACTGAGCTAATCTCTGCCTTTCTTTTCTGCGATAGGTTTTCGGTAATAAAATCCTCCTCTCGCTTTGGCTCGCAGACCAGCAGCGAGGCCCCTCGGAGTCATGCTGCCACCGCGTTCCTGCTGTCCCCTCCTGGCAGCGGCTCTGTCCTGGCCGTGTCCCCCCTGCCAGAGCTGTGGGAGCTGCAGCTGCTCTGTGGTGTCCCCAAAATTCAGACCTCTGCTATTTTTTTTTTATTTTTTTTAACCCATTTTGTGGGTGGAGGCGCAGGGGGGTGCAGGCAGCCTCCCTCCAGCCCCCGTTTTCTCTCTCTCTCTCTCAGATCTCCGACCTTTGCCGGCGGCCTCTTCGCCATCTCCAGGTCCTATTTCGAGCACATCGGCTCCTACGACGATCAGATGGAGATCTGGGGGGGCGAGAACGTGGAAATGTCCTTCAGGGTGAGGGCCAGGCACCTCCTTTAAGACACGGCTCTGGGGAATGCCCTTTATCCGGGGGCACCGATGCCCTCGGGGGGTGCTGGAGCCCCGCGTCTCATCCCCGCAGGTCTGGCAGTGCGGGGGCCAGCTGGAGATCATCCCCTGCTCCGTCGTGGGCCACGTCTTCCGCTCCAAGAGCCCCCACACCTTCCCCAAGGGCACGCAGGTGATCTCCAGGAACCAGGTCCGCCTGGCCGAGGTCTGGATGGACAGCTACAAGGAGATCTTCTACAGGAGGAACCAGCAGGCTGCGCAGATGGCCAGAGAGGTACCGTGCACGCCGGCGGGGCTTTCGCTGTCCTGGGGGCCGGATCCTGCACGGAGCTCAGGGCTGAGCAGAGGGAGATGCAAGGGATCTGCGTGCTCAGCCCGGAGCTGGGCAAACAAATGCGGGTGGAAGGATATAGCCCAAAAAAAGCCCTTTTTTGCCATACCCGTTTCCAGCAGAAAAATACACATTCTTTTACAACACCAAAGGGTTTTTGGCAGCTCGGCTTTGCTCTGACACCAGAACATCCCAGGTGTGAGCAGCCAAATCCTGCCTGGGACCAGCGGTGTCTCGTGGGACCCCAGAGCCTGTCTCGGTCCCGGCTGCTGCGGGACTCGGGGGCGATGTGACAGACGGTGGCAGAGCTGGGAGGACAAAGCTCTGTGCTGGCTCGGGGGGGGTTTCCTGGCTGGCTTCGGAGGTTAGTTTAATTTTCTCACGTGACTTTGTCGATAGAAGACGTATGGTGACATTACAGAACGGCGCAAGCTGAGGGAGCAGCTTCACTGCAAGAACTTCACCTGGTACCTGCAGACCATCTACCCCGAGATGTTCGTCCCCGACCTGACTCCCACCTTCTATGGGGCGGTAAGTAGGGGGGGTGTGGAGCTCCTGCCACCCCCTGGGCTGCTCCCTCTGTTAGAGTGGTGGCAGCAACGTCCCCAGCAGGCTGGGCTTTGCTTTCTGCATTTAGGGCAGCCCGGAGCAGGGTGCTGGAGGGGCCCCTGCCTGTCTGGTTCAGCTGATGGGGCTGCTTCAGGCTCCGGCTGACAGCGGAGAGGTGAAGCTGGGAGCTGGAATCCAGCAGAGCTGGTTTCGGGGCCCTGGAGGGGCCGTGGCATGGGTTAAATCAGGCAAAACAGCTGAAAATTTCCCCAGCTGAAAGTTTTCCTAACCCATGCCATCAGCTCTGGGCATTGACAGGCGGACCCCAAAAAAATAAATGAGCTGTGCCAAGAGACGAGGCAGAGGGGGACGGGCAGGACGTGAGGCACTGGCCCTGCCTGCGGGGAGGGAGCTGCCAAAAATCCCCTACTCCAAGCTGGCACCCGATGGTCTGTGTGTGTGTGTAATTCCTCGGGCTCGTGGGACCGGCTGCAGGGAAGCTGAGCGTGGTTACGTGTCCGCCGAGGGCTCGGCGCTGGCTCCCACCCGGGTTTAAATCCGCTTCTATTTCCTGAAACTTTGGCCGGGCGGCTCTCGCCCTGAGCCGCGGGGAGGAGGCGCTGCCGCGGGCGTTCCTGGTGTCCTGGAAAGGACGAGGGACCCGGACCTGGCACCGGTGCCAGCACCGTGTTTGCACGGCGATATTTAGGTGCCCTGCGACCCCAGCACCGAGCGTGGCTCCATCCGCTCTCCCTGGTCTTCTTCTTATTATTATTTTTTCTCCCTGCAGATTAAAAATGAGGGCACCAAAAGCTGCCTGGATGTCGGTGAGAACAACCACGGTGGGAAACCGCTCATCATGTACCCGTGCCACGGGATGGGGGGCAACCAGGTAGGCACCTGCATGACCCCAAGGAGCACTGCCCCTCTCGCAGCCCCTCCATGCTTCCCCCAGGGGTTGTTTTATCGGGGTGCAGCTGGCGAGGGGCTGACATTCCCCCTCCCTCACCCTGCTCTTGCCCCCCACAGTATTTTGAGTACACAACGCAGCGGGACCTGCGGCACAACATCGGCAAGCAGCTGTGCCTGCGGGCCGGCTCGGGGCTGGCCGAGCTGGGCGAGTGCCAGTACCGGGGGAAGCCCACGCGGGTGCCCCCCAACGAGGAGTGGGAGCTGGCGCAGGTGAGCAGCCCCCTCCAGCCCCGTCCCCGGGGAGCGCCGCGGGATGCGGGTGCTTCACCCCTCACTCCTGTCCTTTGGGGTGAGCTGAGCCAGGCACTGTCTTTTGTTTTTGGCCAGGACCGGCTGATTAAGAACCCAGCCTCCCGCATGTGTTTGACGGCACGAGGCAAGCACCCGTCGATGGTCCCCTGCAACCCCTCGGACCCCCACCAGCTCTGGTCCTTCACCTAGTGGGCGAGTGGATCGAGCCCCGGCCAGCCCCGACTGCGCTCAGGAAACCAGGATCCAAAACTTCCCCCTGTTTATTTTTATTTTTATTATTTTAATTTAAAAGAAGCAAAAGCCTTAAATATGCTGCATTTCACATCTGCCTTGAACTCAGTCCTGTGCCTTTTGACCGCTCCCGTTTGCGAATTTCGGGGGCACGGCAATAACGCAAGGAGCCTGGAAGGGGGTTGTGGAGGAGCCCAAAGGCGTTTTGGTGCCCAGATGTGGAAGGAAGGCGCTGGACTCATGCCAGGGCCCCTGGACTCCTTGGAGAGACTCCGAGCTTCACGTCGGGCATTCGAGAAGCTGCGTGTGGAAGCCGCTGGGAAGCTCCTGCAGCCAGGAGGAGGGCAATGACCGACGGCCACGCAACCCAAAAGGGCCGTGGGGTCAATCCTGCAGCGGGGCTGAACCAGGGGCTCAACCCAGGTGGAGAGGAGCCGGGTGCGTGGTGCCGGGACGCGCCTGTCGGCCGCCAGGATCCAGCCCTGCCTTGCTGCCAGCACCGGGCATCCCTGCTCCTGGGAAGGGAGAGGGATCTCGGGCTGCTCCTCGGGCTGTCTGCGTTAGATACCAGGCTTGATTTTG
Source organism: Anas platyrhynchos (assembly GCF_047663525.1). Lineage (NCBI taxonomy): Eukaryota > Metazoa > Chordata > Aves > Anseriformes > Anatidae > Anas > Anas platyrhynchos. The sequence goes on from NC_092622.1 coordinate 706,182, forward strand.
GGGGGGGGAAAGCATTAGATGATTTTTTTTTTAATTATGATTTCATGATTGTTATTTCTTGGTGAGGTTCTGCTCGTGCTGAGCAGGAGGAAGGGTCCCTGCCCGGGCTGCTCGCACCCCCAGTGAGGGTCTCAAAGGTGAGGTCTGGCTGGGAGCGATGCCCCCGGCGCTGCCCGGAGCCCCTCTTGTCCTACGTAGCTGCCAGAACTTTGTCACCATTCAGTTTACGGGAGAGAAACCCTTCCTGGAAGTAGAGAGGGAGAACTCGTCTTTGGATACACAACCTGAAATAAAGAGATGATTTATTTTACAGACAGCCCGTCTCTGCCTGTGCTTCCTCACACATTGCGGCAACAGAACCACCAAAACCCCGTGGGCTGCCCCAAAGCTCTGCCCCCACGCTCCCGCCCCTGCTCTCATTCCCTCCACAGCTCCCCCTGGGAACTTCCTTTAGCCAAAGCATCCGTCTCTAATTCCACCTGTGCAATAAGGTGTTGAACTGGGGGGGGATTCAGCTTTATTGTGGGAAGGGGAGGGTTTGGGGCAGGGCTGGGGGGTGTCCATCAGTGACACCAGTGACACTTCTGCACCAATAAAAATAGTAAGTGATTATTCAGAAACAATTTTCCGAACAAAATCTTTTTTCTTTTTTTATCCTGTAGAGATAAGAGCAGGTGCATTTTTTTCTTTCCTTTTTCTTTTTTTATTCTTTTCCCCTTCAAAACTGTCAAACCTGGGACAGGTGTTGGCTGCTATCTCCAATGCTGTTTTCCATCACCTGCTCCATTTGTGGAGGAAAACCCCAGCACTGCTGGTTTCATCAGATGGAGGATGCCCGAAGAGCAGCGTGCGATTGCCAACATGCCCCAGAACAGTCTCCTTTTTAAAGGGAATAAATAAATATGTACATGGGGGGTTGTTTGTTTGTTTGTTTGTTTTCTTTATTTGCCAGAATTCAGATTTTTACTACGCCCTGAAGCCATGCTGACATTTCATTTAACCTCAAACTGTCCCGTGTAGTTGTCTGGTTCCAGCCCCATTGCTGGCTGTGCTCAGTGGCATTTTTTTTTTATTATTTTTATTTTTTCTTGTAGGGGGTGAAGGTCTTGCATGGCATTTGTCTCCATTTTCCCACCCTGGGGTGTTGCAAGTGCTGCTGTTGTGCTGGGTAAAACAATCAGAGACACCCCCCAGAGAAATCTGATGCAAGAGCTTTGGGTTGGGCACCCACAGGGCTCAGGACTGGGATGAACGTGGGCTTTAGAGAGCAGAAGGTGAGAGCCCGTCCTTGTCTCCCCGTGGATTTCTGACGCCCGTACAAAGTCGGTGGAGGCTTGGGGTCAGGGCTCTGCATCCCGCTTTGCTGATGCCTTGGAAAGCTGCTGGAGAAGTGTGGCAGGGCAGCTGTGCCAAGCTGCTGCTGGCAGGAGCCAGGTGAACGCATCCTGCCTCGGTTGTGTAAATTGGGACAAAACCCACGTTTATAATTAGTAACTTGCCTAGAGGTTGTTTTTTTGTCCCTGGCACCTCTAGAGCTCCAGTCTGACCTTCGTGGCCCCGTATCTTTCGGAAAAAGGACAAAGGCTGCTCGATAGGGCCGAGCCACCTGCTTTCCTTCCCGTCCCTCCTTCTCTATCCCCTATAAAACCAGCTCTGGGCAAGGGTTTGGTCACACAACGGGTCCAGCTCCGAGGTGATCACCACGATGCTGCAGCTCCTGCTCCTCGCCACCCTCGCCCTCTGCGGTAAGTCCCAGCTCCCGGGCCCCTTGGGCTCGTTAGCGGCTGACGATCCCTCATTACAATTAACCCCCACTTGCTCTCGGAACCGGGGGGCTGCTGCCAACACCACCCCTTTGCCCGCAGGATGCCGCGCCGAGCCGGTGCCGGATGGGTCGGAGCGGGTGGTCGGAGGGAGCGAAGCGCGCTCGCACGCCTGGCCCTCGCAGGTGGGTCCTCGTGGGGAGCAGTCGGGGGTCCCGGTCCCCTCGTGGCCGCTTGGGGAGACCCCCACGCCTCACCCCACACCATGTCCCCCCCCCAGATCTCCCTGCAGTATTACTACAGCGGCGGCTGGCACCACACCTGCGGAGGGTCCCTGATCCAGAGGAACTGGGTGATGACAGCAGCTCACTGCGTGGACAGGTGAGCGGGCACGGGGGCCCGAACACCTCTAAAAACTGCCATTTTCCACCAAAAACCTTGCCGAGGGGAAGCGTAGGTTGACCCCACTCAAAGAGCAGCAGTTCTTGGGTGTCTTTGCTGACCTTTCTGTTAAGGAGGGCTGTCCCTGGGGAAACCTCCTTGTGTTGGTGATTCTCATTGTGTTAATTCTCCAAATAATAATAATTTGGAACCCAACCCTGTGCTGCCTTCCCTTCCTGGCAGTGACAAGACCTATCGCGTGGTTGCTGGTGACCACAACATCTACCAGAGCGAGGGCACCGAGCAGGTCTTCAGCGTCAGCAAGATCATCATCCACCCCTACTGGAACAGCAACAACGTCGCTGCAGGGTAACGCACCCGGGGAGGGATTTGCTGGGGGGGAGGCAGCACAGATGGAAATGTTTTTTTTCCCCCGTGCACCCCTCGTTTCCCTATCCTGGGGGGTCTCTGCAGTGCAATTTGCATCTTCTCCGCAGCTACGACATCGCCCTGCTCCGCCTGTCCAGCTCTGCCACCCTGAACAGCTACGTGCAGCTGGCGGTGCTGCCCCAGGAGGGAGCCATCCTGGCCAACAACTACCCCTGCTACATCACCGGCTGGGGACTCACCCGCAGTGAGTGCCACCACCATGGGATGGGATGCCCAGGGGCACATCTGCCCCCAAATCCCACAAAAAAAAAAAAAAAATGCAAAAAGAGGGGGGGTAACCTTTTTTTTTGAAGTCAGTTGAGGTCCCAGGGCGCAGAACCTGGGGTTATGCTCCAGGTATGGGGCTCCCTGGGGCTGGATGCAGTTGTGCAAAAATTTGGGGGCATTTTGTGGGATAAGAGGTGCTCATTCACTGCCTTGCAGCTAACGGGCAGCTGTCGAGCGTGCTGCAGCAGGCCTACCTGCCCGTCGTGAGCTACCAGATCTGCTCCACCGCATCCTACTGGGGCTCCACCGTCAAGAGCACCATGGTCTGCGCTGGCGGGGACGGCGTGCGCTCCGGCTGCCAGGTAGGGCCCCAGCACCCGGTTCTCCCACCCGGCACCCCACCAGCACCCCCTCTCTGACGGTTCCTCGGTCTGGCAGGGTGATTCGGGCGGCCCCCTGCACTGCGCCGTGAACGGGGAGTACCAGGTCCACGGCGTCACCAGCTTCGTCTCCAGCTTGGGCTGCAACTACAAGGGCAAGCCCACGGTCTTCACACGCGTCTCTGCCTACAGGACCTGGATATCCAATGTAAGAGCAAATTCTCAAATTTGTCGCACGTCACACTGCCTTTTCTGCACCCTCTGGGGCGATGCTAGCGAGGCACTGGGAGAAGAAGTAGATTTTGGGGGGTTTTGTGGCGGTGACCCCAGCCCCGTGGTGCTTCTCCTCCCAGGTGATCGCCCAGAACTGAGCGGCCGCGGGAGGAGGACCCGAACCCCAGCCCAGGTGATGGACGAGGAGCGTTTCAGTCGGAGGTGTTTAACTCTTGGAGCTGGTGTCAATAAATTCTGTTCTTCATCAAGAGTTCTGGCTGTTGTCTCTGTCCTTCAAGGCTGAGGGTGCTTTGCCCCACTCCTCCCGCATTTTTCCCAAACACACCGCGTCCTTCACCCTCCCGTCTTTGGGAGCATCCCTTTGGCCAGGTCCCTCTCCTGCCTTGCACAGAGGCTCAGAAGAGATCCGCAGGGAAGAAGCAACCAGCCCCGGGCAGCTGGAACGCCCCTGGGCCAAAGGGAAAAACCCTGAGCCACTCTGGAGCAGCGATGCTGTGGGGGGACAGGGCCAGGATTTCTCCCCGGCCCCAAGCTTTTTGTCTTCCAAAACTTTTTTGCACTGAGAGGGGACGGATGCGGTGTCTGCCTTCGCCTCGCCTAGGGCTGCAGGGCCAAAGCCCATTTACGTGCTGTTAGCACCAGGCTCACGGCGTCACGCCCCAGCCTGGCTTGGGGTGGGGAAAAAAAAAAAAAAAAAATCAAGAGAATTGCAGAACTGACTCCAAAAGCAAAATTAAAACCCCAAACAGAAACTCGTGCCGGGGTTGCCGTGGCTCAGCTGTGCCCGTGCCCCCTGCTTCGTCCCACCCTCATTTTTCGTGTTTTTTTCGGGGTGGCTCGCAGCGGGGGGTGCCCGGGTGCTCGGCGGATGCCTCGTTTCGAACTTCCGCAGCAAACACTCGACCACAAGTTGATGCCGAAAGCAGAAACCGCGCGGCAAAGCTGCAGCCATGGCAGAGGGCAAGAGCGGGGGAGCCGGGCTCTTCGCCAAGCAGGTCCAGAAGCGCTTCAGCCGGGCACAGGAGAAGGTACGGCCCAGCCCCCCCCCCACCCCCCCATCCCTTATTTCATCTTCCCATTGAGCTTCTCCCAGGGTGAGGGTAAGGGTGGCACCGAGGGGCTGCTCCTGCTGAGCACGGCACAGCACCCATGGGTGCTCTTGGGGCGTTATTTGGGGCACCTCTGCGCGCTCGCACGCATCCCTGGGCAGACTTCACCCTTGCTGCAAGGCTCCGGGTGTGCAAACTTTTCTCCAAAGCCCCTCAGGGTGATTTGGTAGCCTCCAAAAGCAGTTTTATTCCAAAAAAAAAACAACATCTTCCTGTGCAGGCTGCCAGGCGGTGGGCACAGGTGGCAGCGGGGTCCCTTGTGCTGGGGCCGTGTCCCCCTGTGCTTGGCAGCGCCGGTGACAGCAGGGACCTGGCACCAGGGTGGCCCCCCCAGCGCTGCAATAGTGGCAGGAAGCAGGGGGAAGGGCTGCGGAAGCAGGTCAAAACGGGGCGATTTGATGCTCTTTCGAGACCATCCCTTCTATTGTGTTTTTTGTTTTTCCCCCCAAAAAAAGCAAGGAGCAGCTCTGCGGTTCCTGGCGGGGGGTCAGGGCTAAATTCAGCCCTTCCGCAGCCGTATCAGCCCGGGCCAGGCCCCGGTCGCTTCCAGGGACCAGCCTCTTCCTGGCCTCCCCTCGCACTGCGCTGCGGGGATGGGGAAGCTGAGGGTGGCCTTCATCCACGGCTCCTCCTCCTCCTCGCAGCAGCGTCACCGGTTCCCAGTGGGGCAGCGCCCGGGGGCTTTGCCTGCGCCTGGATCCACCTGCAGGGATGTTTTGGGGAGCGCAGACCTGTCGGGTGTCATAAATGAGGGTGGTGAGGGCGCTGCGTTGGCCGGGCTCCCCAAAAGCCACTCTTTTCCCCCCAAAATAAAAACCACCACGTTGTTTTGTGCAGAGGTTTTGCAGCCCTAAGGCAAACCCCCAGCCCAGGTGGGCTCCAAGCTGGGGCCGTCAGGTCCTCAGGAGGGGCCCCCCCGGCCGGCAGAGCTCAGCCACGCTCCGTGCCAACGCGTCCCCCTCTCCCCATCGCAGGTTTTGCAGAAATTGGGCAAAACCGTCGAGACCAAGGACGAGCAGTTCGAGCAAAGCGCCTACAACTTCCAGCTGCAGCAGGTTGCACCGGGGAGCGGAGGGGACCTTGGGGGGGATGGGGGACAGGGCCACCCCGTGCTGTCCCCGTGCCCACAGCCTCTTGAACTTGTCCCCAGTGGGCTTTTGGCCCCCACCGCCCCTGCCCATGGGGTGCTGAGGTTCTGTTCCCCCCCCCCCCCCAATGCATTTGATTTGCAGAATGAAGGCAACAAACTCTACAAAGACCTCAAGGCTTTTGTCAGCGCGGTGAAAGGTAGGGTGCAAGCCCCCCGCCCGCACCCCCCAACCCCAGGAAATGCAGCTCAGTGGAATCGGGGGGGGGCCCGAGCCCCGCTGCCTTTCCACGCTCTGAATTTTTGCAACCCCACTGCAGTGATGCACGAAAGCTCCCGGAAAGTGGCCGAAACCCTGCAGGAGATTTACAGCGCCGACTGGGACGGCCACGCGGAGCTGAAAGCCATAGCAGATGTGAGCCCCCCCCCAGGGACAGCCCCCGCGGGTCGGGGGGCGCAGAGCCAGCTCCCAGGGGAGCCAGCCCGGCACGTCCAGCCGGCGGGGGGGGGGGACCAGGGGCTCTGCCCCCACCCATCCCCGTCCCCTTTTCGTCCCTGCAGAGCAATGACCTCCTGTGGGACGACTACGAGGCGAAGCTGGCCGACCAGGCGCTGCGGCTGATGGAGAACTACCTGGCACAGTTCGGGGACATTAAGGTACCCCCCGGGGGGGTGGCACGGCGCGGCACACAGCGGGTGGTGGCTGAGCCCCCAGTGTCCCCCCCCTCCACAACCCCTCAGGAGCGCATCGCCAAGCGGGGCCGCAAGCTGGTGGACTACGACAGCGCCCGGCACCACCTCGAAGCCCTGCAGAACGCCAAGAAGAAGGACGAGGCCAAAATCGCCAAGGTTGGAGCCCTGCCCGGGGGGGGCGGGGGGGTCGTGCATCGCGCTGGGACCCCCACGGCCCCCTCCTCGCCTCCCCGCAGGCTGAGGAGGAGTTCAACAAAGCCCAGGCGGTGTTCGAGGACCTGAACAGGGAGCTGCGGGAGGAGCTGCCCGTCCTCTACAGCAGGTATCAGCAGGGATGAGCCTGCTCTGCTCTGCCCAAATTCACCTTCTTGGGGGGGGGACGGGACAGGGCAGGAAATGAAGCCCCCACCCCAAAACCCAAGCAGACCCCTGGGCATGGCGTGGTGGGAGCGAGAGCCTTGCAAATTCCCGTGTGGCAGCTCCCCAGACCTTGGCCGATAACCAGCAGCAGTTTGTCCACTGCTGGGGAGAACCGGGGGGGGTCTCCCCCGAGCCCCCATGGGTGCTGCCGGCGGTGCAGTGGTTTGGGGACGTGGGGCTGTCACAGCCGGGAGATGGCAGCACTGCCCCCACCGCGGGGACAGCCCGGGACAGGCACCCAGGTCCCTCTGGTCCCCCCCCCTGAGGATGGGTGCTCGTGGCTGGGGGGGCTCCGCACCCCCTCCCCACCGCCCTCCTCCCTCCGCCTCCACCCCGGTTTGTGTCCCGCAGCCGCATTGCCTGCTACGTGACCATCTTCCAGAACATCTCCAACCTCCGGGACATCTTCTACAAGGAGATGAGCAAGGTGAGGCCCCCCCAGATTCCTCCCCCCTTCTGCTGGCGTCGCGCTGCTCGCTGGTGTCGGTGTTGGGGGGTGACGAGTGCTGGTGCCTCTCCCCCAGCCTCACCTGAGAGCAGTCCTGGGGCTAGGAAAAAAAAAGCTTTTTTATCAATTGATTCGGTGGTGGATAAATAGAGGGAGGGTGTGGGGGGGTGGGGGGGCTGCTTGCTTCGCGTTGATGTCAGCCCTGGGAAGTTGCACTGGGGTAAAAGTTTTTCCTGACTGCTGCCTCGAGAGCCGGGGAGAGGAAGGATGGGAGACGTGACTTCCTCGGCTGCTTTCCGGTCCCAAACCAGCCGCTTTTTAACTGAGATTTGCCCGGGGGCATGGCTGCGGGCTCCGAGCCCACGCGGGGTTCCCAGGGGGGCTCTGAGTTTTCTCTCCCGCCCGTGCAGCTCAACCGCGACCTCTACGAGGTGATGGGCAAACTGGACAAGCAGCACTCCAGCAAAGTCTTCATCATCAAAGGCGTCTCCAGGTACCGGGGGAGGCTCACGCGGCTGAACCGCCCCCTCCCCACGGGAGCAGATGGGTGCTGCACCCCCCAGGCTCTGCCCGGGGTCCCTGGGGATGGACGAGCCCCTCCCGGTGCAGGGCGCTGCGGTGCTGCTGCACGCACCCAAGGGGGACCAGGCTGCGTTCGGGGGCTCACAGGGACTTAAAATCCCCTCTGCCCTCCCTCCGTGCAGCAACCGGCGCTCCCTGGTCATCTCCTCACCCGTGAGCCCCCCAGCCATGTACCCATGCCCAGGGAAGGCACCGGGAGAGCCACTCAGCTCGCCAGCCCCGCGCCCGGACTGGGAGCCCGTGCTGGAAGCGGAGGCGGCCGCAGCATCCCCCGAGGACAGCAGCGACACCGCCGAAAGCATCTCCAACGGCCCTGCCGAGATGGGCGCTGCCGAGCTGGGTGCTCCCGTCCCTGGTCCTCCCCCAGCCTCCCCCGCGAGCATGGGGTCTGCGTCAGAAACCGCATCGGTGTCCAGCGAGGAGTCCCAGGAGCCCGCCCTCAGCCCCGAAGCTCCGTCCCCTGAAACGGGGGTGTCCAAGGGCACTGGGGCCCCTGGGCTCCCCAAAATCCAGGCTGAGAGCCCCGTGTCTGCTGGTCCGGAGGCTTCAGGGGCTGACGGGGGGGTGCAGGCAGGAGCCGAGGGCATCGCCGCCTCCCTGGCCTCACTGATTTTATCCGAGGCGATTGCCACGGCCACCGGCACCGCGCCAGAGGGGCCAAAAAGTGCCACAGAGGAGCCGGACGGCGCCGACAGCGAGGGTCACGCACGTCCTGAGAGCACCGGGGACAGCTCGGGGGGGGACCCGCCGTCCCCAGCCAGCACCCACGGTGCCACCGGGCCCACGGCAGAGGCAGGAGGGTGCCAGCTGGCTGGGGCCGAGGCGGAGCACAGCGACTCGGAGGAGAGCGTGGAGGTGGTGGACGTGTCGCCAAAGGTGGCCAAAACGCAGGTGAGAGCAGCGAGGGGGGGGACGTGCCATGAGCTGGTGTCCCGAGGGGGCAGGGGGGGCCAGGACGCCATGCTGGGGGCTGCTCCCAGCGGTTCCAGCCCCATCGCAGGGATTTGGGGCTGGGGGCGTGGAGGGGGGTGCATGGGGGTGAGTCCCAGCCCGGTGCGTTGCTCATCCGGCTGCAGATGGGGCTGGAGCTGACCCCCGAGGAGGGATCAAGAGGCTGCATCCAGGACAGCGCCGCCCCCCCCGGCCCCCAGCCTGAGGTGGGTGCAGCGAGGGCTCTGCTTCATCCCCACCGCCCGAAGCACGAGGTCTCCAGCCCGGCGTCACCCCGCTCTCTGTGTCCCCAGGAGCAGGGGACACCCGGGGCGCTGGAGCAGGACCCGAGCCAGGACCCCCCCCAGGACCCCAGCGAAAACCTCACGGCCCTGTGAGCCCAGCGCCTGCGGGCAGGAGGGAGGGGAAGGAGCTTTTATGGGGCTGCCTGCAGATAACTTTGTTTAACCGAAACGCGCTTTACAACCCCCCCGTCACGTCTGAAATAAAGGCAGAGGGCAGACACCGGTGCCTGAAAACGCAGCAAGAAGAGGTGGAATTTTCTGGAAAGGCGACCGAGGGCCGAATGTCAGCGCCGGGCATCTCGTCTCCATCCTCAGAGGCAGCTCGGGGGGGGGCTGCAATGCGGCACAGCTGGGGCAGCCCACCCAAAATTGCCAAAAAGCAGAGCCTGGGGATGCCCAGGCATCGTCTCCGGCTCACGTGGGGGCTCCCTGCCCGCGGGTTTAGGGCCGGATCCAGGTGGGATTTGTTTCCCCCTTCTGCCCCGGCACCGCCGGGCTGCCGCTGCGGTTTTGGGGTGACTCACAAGGAAGGCGTCGGGCTGGTTGCTTCACGCCAGGCTGGCTGCTCCTCTCCCCCAAACCTTCTGCCATGCAGAAAAAGAGCCCCAATTAGCTCTGAAATCCCACAAATTGAAGCGGACCCCTCTGGCCGAGCCCCGTGCGATGCGTGGCCGCTCTGGGGCGCACCCAAAGCGCTCGGGTGGCCACGGGGCTGCTGCGGGATCCCCGCTCCCTCGGCAGCAAGGGGTTAAGCAGGGAGGATTTGCAGCCTTTATCATCGGGGCAGTGGAACTGGAAAGGTGAGGCAGGAAGGGGAAACGCCTGGGCTGCGCCCTGCGAGGCTGCACAGGCAGCGGCGAGCGCACATGGTGCCGGCAGCCCCTCGCCGCGGCGCAGCGGGCACAGGTACGGGGAAACGTGGGGAGATTTGGGGTCCCAGGGGTGTTTCTGCACGCGTGGGTTTGCAACGCAAATGGGCACTCGACGAGGCACGAGGTCCTGCATCGGTGGCTCTCCCGTGGGGCTGCTGGGTGGTGAAATCGGCTCGGCCCCACTGCAAGGGGGCCCGGCTGCCGTGCCAAAGCATCGCCGCCTCGGTGGGTGTGCGGCCGCGGGATTTCAGCTGGGGAGCAAACGGGAAGCGGAACGGCCTCAGCCCACCGCGGCGAGAGGCGGGAGAAGCTGAAACTGAGCTTCAATCAGCAGAAACCCGAGCAGAAGCCCAGCAGGGCGCTGGGAGAGCACGAGGCGCCGTTCCCAGGATGTAGCGCGGTGAGACGGGGCAGGGATCGGGGTCACCCGGCGGGTGCGCTTCCCCCAGCCTCTGGGTTTGGGGTCTGGGGGCTGCGAAGGTGCCGCCGAGCATCCCCTGCACCCGCCTGCTCCCGAGCTTTTTGGGAGCTGCGGGACGGGGAGGGCTCCGCTGTGGGAACCGCTCTTGAGCAACGTGGAGGATTTGGCCAGCACGCAAGAATGAGGAAGATTCGGGTTGGGTTTTTTGGTAGCTTTTTTTTTTTTTTTTTTTTTCCCCAAGTCCCGCTTTAAAAGCCCATGGAGCTCTGTAGGGATCCGGTGCGCTGCGGGAGCTGGGTCAGCCTGGCTGCAGCACAGCTCCCTGCGTGCCCCCGACCCCACACCAGCTCGTGGCTGCATCCTGCTCCCCCCCAAGGTACCCCCCGTGCCGCGATCCCCGCCCTGTTGGGCCCCCCCATGCCGAGCACGGGGGCTCCATCCTGCGGTGCCGGTGCAGTGGGGAGGGATACGGGAGGGGTACGGGAGCGATGTGGGGTGGCCAGGCTCCTGCTGGGATGCGGCACGGGGTGGGCTTTGCTGTAATGGTTGAGTGATGGTGTTTGTTTTCCTGCCGGGGTCTCTTCCCACTTTTTCAGCTTTGGCTAAACACCTCACAGGGACCCCTCTCCTCAAAGCACCCAGCTCCCTGTGCAGTCAGCAGCGGTTTTTTCCTCCTTTCCTTGAAATCCCAGCAGTAGGCTCTTACGGAAATCTTATCCATCCCTCGCCCCAAAGCAGCCCAAGCTGCTGCTGCTCCACGGCCTTCGAGGCTGTGCGCTCGCAGGTTGTGCCCAGGCAAGGCAGGTTGAGCCCCAGAGATGGGCTCGTTCCCAGCCCCTCCGCCCAGACACCGCTGTCGGCAGAGCTTTAAAGCAAATTTCCTGCTTTAAATGCCATGCAAGCCTCTGCGCTGGGCTTTGAAACTTTGTCCCACATCGCTGGGCTCAGACGGGTTTTTTTGCAAGGCTGGATTGCAGCGGCGCTGCCAGCGGGGCCGTCTGGTCTGCATCGCACTGGAGAAACTGGTTCTGAGCTCTCCAGCCCGGCCGGGGCTCGCCTGAGCCCGGGGCAAAGTTGTCGAGGTTGGGGCACAGTTGTGGAGCTGGGGGTCCCGGCATCTCGGGGGTCCCGGGCCACCAAGCGGGCACGGAGCGAGCACCGCCGCACGGTGCCGGGCAGGGGGCTGGGTTCCCAAATTCACCCCGCTGGCGGCTGGGCGCAAACCCTGCTGCTGTCAGGGCTGCTGTGCACGCTCAGGCTGAACAAGCCCCGGCCCGGCAGCGCTTTGAGTCACACGGGCACACGGCAGGACGAGCAGAGAGCAGCTCCCGGGGGCCGCCGGAGCCTCGCCTGGCGTCTCCAACCCTCCCGGCATCCCCATCGTGCCGGGGGGGCCACATCCAGCAGCTCCCACTTTGGGCACGCGGCCAGCGCTCGGCTCGCTCCTGTGGTTCAATTTGCTTCTTTTTTTGTGTTTTTTTTTTTGGGGGGGGGGGGTGATTTATTTGCTCCTGACATCTAGCGGTGTCTCTCCGCAGAGCCGCTGAGTCACTTGTGCCCGAGCGCAGGAGCCGCTGCCCTGGGCCTGCCAGCAGCAGCAGCGACCACTTAATTTTGGGGGCTGCCAAGGTTGTTGCTCGTCCCCCGGCACGCTCAGGAGGGAGCTTTGCAGGGGCAGAGTTTGGGCTGCAGCAGCTCCGGGTGCCAGAGCCGCGAGGTTTTGCAAGGCTTTACAGGCACAGGCAATTCGGCTCCGCAAAACTTTAAACTTCTGAGAGCAAATTGCCAAACCTGCAGCCCCTTTCCTCAACGCACACCCATGGGCTGGGATTCACGGCCCCAGCACAGCTCCCTCCAACCCTCAGCACCAATTCCTGCCCCAGCCAAGCCCCCGCAGGGTTTCCCAGCTGTCCGGCACCACCAGTGCTGCCCCAGCACCGAGCCCCTCGCAGCCCCGCGCTGTGCCAGCCCCCGCCCCGCTCACTCACCGCTTTTCTTCCTTTTCTTGGTAGTCGTGCAGGAGCCCAGACCCTCGCCTGGAAGGAGCCGGCAGCGCCAGGGCCGATGCCATGGAAGGAGCTCAGCCCCCGCTAGCTGCAGGTAAGACCCCGGGACCCCCTTTTGTGCCCCCAAACCCCCCAGGAGCCCTCGCCCGGGGCCGCTGCGTGCCCAGCGCGGCTCAGGGACGGCCTCGCTCACTTTCCCCTCTCCCTCCCCGTGTCTGCAGAGGAGCTGACAACCCCAGGGCTGAAGAAGGCGCACACCCCCCCTCTGCATGAGGACGCCAACACGGCCGTCATCGCAGGTAGGGGCTCCCCACCACGGCCACCCCACCGAGACCGGGCGGCAGCAGCTCCGTACGGACCCCCCCGGGGCTAAACCCTGCTCCTCTCCGCCTTTCCCCCCCCCGGCAGTTGTCATCACGCTGGTGTTCATCACCCTGCTGACGGTCCTGGTGGTGATCATCATCTACCTGTACAGAAACAAAGGCAGCTACCTCACCTACGAGCAGCCGGCGGCCGAGACCGAGGTGTCGGTGCAGATGGAGGACGCCCCCTCCAAGGAGAAGGAGGAGTATTTCATCTGAGCCCCCCCCGGGGCCAGCGCGCACCCCTCTCTTGCACTCAGGTCTGATGCCATGTGGCCTAAAACTCTCAGAGTCTGGGATCTAGAAGCTTTTTTTTTTCTTTTTTTTTTTTCCCCTTAATTTATTAAGCAAACCTTTAAGATAAAGCCAGGCGTGGCAGAGCGCAGCCCGGCTCCGGCTGCTCGCAGCCTGTCCTCCTCCCTTTGGTGCTTTCTAATACAGCCCAGTGACAAATGCCTGAAGAATTGCTCTTGTTTGTTTTTTTCCTTATCTCCCAAAACAATTAAGTTATTCTGCTCTGGGTTGAGGGTTGGGGTAATCGGCATGGCTCATTTCGAGGCTAAGGGGGAGAACGCTTGTAAAGCAGCCCAATCGATCACCCAAGTCACGAGGGGCTGCTGGCAGGGGCAGTTCCTCCTTTAAATCAACCCCCCCCCCAAAAAAAAATAAAAAAACAACACAAACACAGAAGGAGGAAGTTTGCAAAACAGCAGCAAAGAGGAAACAAGTGAAGAAACCCTAAGGCGTGGGACGGGCAGGAGCCACGGGGGTTTATTGGAAGTCGAACAGCCAGTCTGCCACTTCATTCAAATTTTCAAAATAGTCTTTATTCTACTTTTTTTTAGTATAAAAAAATCCACAAGTTAAGTGCACCACAGTGTATACAGAGAGATACGTAATGCTGAACTTCCATAACAGTCAGTTGGATGGTTAAACACAACATATACAGGACACAGATTTAGATTAAACTGAAACCTCGAGATAAAATATATTTGAATCTGATATTTTTCTTCATAAAACAAAAACAAAAAAAAAAAAGAGAAAAAACACTGAGGATCCCTGAAATATTCTTCTTAACCCTACTAAGACTTCATTACACCCAAGTCATTTCTGAAGTATGCATTCGTAAAACAACCGATTAACCAAGCTAATTTGTGTGTTGATTGACAGTTGCTACACACCCCTGTGCAGATGGTGACCAGCCTCTGTTTGAACAACAGCCTTAAGGAGTTTTGGTGTCAGGACACCAGGTTGAGTTCAAAAAAAAAGAGGAAAAAAAGAGTTGGTTTATTAAGCGTCGTCCTAAAAGCCTAGTTAGCATTAATGAAATGTTCAAACATGAGTTGCATTGTGTTTCTGGCACCAAAGCATGGCTTTGATTAGATCTAATGTGCAAAGAAATCCAAGATTACTTGGAGTGTACAAAAGAAACCCCATGACACACGCCAGCTGCGCCTTCCTGGAGGGGAGCGAAGGGCGACGGTGAGCACAGAGCGCCCCGAGGGATCCGCTCTGCAGTGAGGTCGGGCAGGAAGCAGCGCCGAGGTGCCCCCGGCGTGGGGGGGGGAAGGTCGCCTCGCCCCCCACACAGCACCTCGGCTTCTCTGGAGGGGAAACCCCAAGGTTTTCGGGGCTGGCTCAGAAGGATCGCGAGGGGAAGGGGTCGCGCCCTGCCTCCAGCTCGCCCCCCTCGCCCTCCCCAAAGCAGCCGATCAGTAAAGCTCAGCGGCAGCGCTGCGAAACGCCAGGGAGAGGCTGAGGGCTGCCGTGGTTTGGGGAACCCGCCTCTCCCCCCCCCAAATCAGCAGAGGCCCCGCTCAGCATGGGGGTCCTGGCCAGGAGGAGCCCTGGCGTTGTGTCTGCGCTGCAACCTCGGGTTAATATGGACTAAAGCAGTTACATGGTGAGAAGTGCTGACGGGATGTGATGTCTTCCCTTACACAAACGTAGCCCCCCCACCCCTTCCCGCTCCCCCCCCGGCCCCTTTCCTTCTTCACCAGATGGTGTAGCCGCCGTCCGAGCCTCCCAGGAAGAAGTTCCCCTTCCGCTGCGTCACCAAGACGTTGGCTCCCTGCATGACGGCCAGCTGGGCGGCGTTGGGGGGGCACCCGGGAGGGGGGGGCTGCAAAAAAAAGAGAGGAGCAGGGGGCTGGAGGAGCGCCGCAGCTCCTCCTGGCACCCATCTGCAGCGGGGTGCGGGCACCCGGCACCTGCTGCTGGTGGCTGCCAGGCAGGGATCGAGGCCAGGGGGGGAATCGCTGGGCTTCCACGCCCTCCCTCTGCTTTTTAGGGGTTAGGGTTTTTAGGGGTTTTAGGGGTTAGGAGGCTTTTTGTGTGCGCAGAGGAGCAAAACCCTGGCGTGGTTGTGAGTCTGAGGAGCTGCAGGGCAGCGGGGAGTGAGGCTGAGCTGCAGGCAGGTCACTCAGCTGCTGCCTTGCCCCCCTCCGGGGCACCTTATAGCGGGGTCCCTGGGCTGGACTGGGGTCTGCGAGCAGACGGAGCCCCGGAGCCACCCGTTGGCAGCTCTCAGCTGAGCTCGGGGACAGCAAAACCCCCCCGCACGAAGGCAGGAGGCTCCTCGGCTCCCCAAAACGCGATGAATTCGCTCTGCTCACAAACCCAGGCTCGTCTCCGCGCGCCCCCACAGCCGAAGCAGCCGGGTTGTGGCCGTACTCACCGGGATGCTGGCCGTGCCGCCGGCCCCAAACCTGGCTCCAGCATCGAAGCCGCCTTCCACCAGCACCGTGGAGCCGGGGGGGTACACGGGGCCCACGGGGTAATAGGCCATGGGGACGGAGGAGCCGATGGGACCCACGGCCACGGACTGGGCCACGGGCAGGAAGACCGAAGCGCCCGGGTACGCCGCGGACATGGTGGGGACGGTGGCGGCCCCCAGAGGCACGAAGCTGGGCCGGTAAAGCTGCAAAAAAATAAAATAATAATTAAAAAAAAAATAAAAAAGCCACGCAGGCAGGTTCAGAGCTGGAGGACTCCCCACACCCACTGCGTACTCAGAGCCAGCCCTGAGCTCGACTTTCACCCTCCCGCCCGGCCAGGGGAGCGCTGCCCCGGGGGATTACCTGTGGGAGTCCCGGGGGGGGGGCAATTTCCCACTGCTGCTGCTCGGGGCCAGGTCCCCACACCCCCAGGAGCCCACCCAGGACGTTTCCACAGACGGGTTCTCGGCTGGGGATCCCCTGGGCTCCAAGGGAGGCTCCGAGCAACGCCCGGGGCTTCGATTCAATTCGAGTTGGGGCCAGGGGTAGGAGCAGCAAACCAGCCCCCCCGGTTAAAAATAATAATAATAATAATGATAATAATAATAATTAATAATAATAATAATTTAGCCCGGGATTGCTTTTTTGGGAGGAATCTCCCCCACCTACCTCGGAGTACGCGGGCGGGGCGTCCGTGTAGGGCGGCGGCTGGGGCAGCGGCAGGGTCTGCGGGTACACGGGGGGGTTGGCGGGGGGCTGCACGGGGTAGGCGGGCTGGGGGGGGAACTGCCCTGCGGGGAAAAAAAACAGAATTTAACCCGAGTCAGAAACGCGAGAATTCACCCCAAAACTGAAACGCGCGGCAGAGCGGCACCGGGGGGGCACCGAGACCCCCCCCGGGACACCGGGACCCCCCCCAGGGTCACTGAGACCCCCCCCCCCCCAGCATCCCCCCCCCGGGGGTCCTCGGGGCTGCCCGGGGGGGTCCCAGGCTCTGGGGGCGGGGGGGGGGGGGGGGCAGGACACGGAGCCCTCCCCCCGCCCCTTTTATTTTTGGGGGGCCTCAGCTGCCCCCCCCGCCGCCCCCCGGGTCCCCAAATCACCCCGGGGGGGTTTCCCCGTGCCCCCCCCCACGTGACGTCATCCCGACGCCCCCCCCTTGCCCCCTTCCCTGCGAAGCGGATCCCCGATGACGTCACCCGGGGGGGTTCCCTGACGTCACCGGGGGGGTCCCCACTCCCTGCCCCCCCCCCCCTTTAGGCTTCCCCCCCCCCGTCCTGCGGGGTCGTCCCAGGGACCCCCCCGTTACCTCACTCGCCCCCCGTGACGTCATGCGGAGATCCAGTGACGTCACCCGAGGGCTCCCCCCCCCCACCCCAGCGCTTAACGCCCCCCCCCCCGCCCCTTACGTCACCGGGCTTCACCCCCCCCCCCCCCACCGCCCGGCACACACAGGGTTAACGGCCCGGCCGAGCCGCTCGGCGCCATGGCAACCGCGAGCCCGCCCCCCCGCCCGCCCCGCTCCCATTGGTCCGCCCGGCCCCGGCCCGGCCGCGCGGTCACGCGCTGCGGCGAGGCCCTTAAAGGGGCCGCGGCCCCCGGTAGGGGGGGCGCCGGGTGGGGCCGGGGGGGGGGTCGCGGCGCGGCCCGGTCCTTGCCTTTGCCGTTCATGGCGGCGGCGGCGGCGGCGGCCCGGTCCCGGTGCCGGTCCCGCTGTGCCCGCGCCGCGCGCGCTCCCGCCTGCCTGTCACTGCGGCCCGCGGGGGCGCGGGGGGGGGGGGGGGAAGGGGCGGGGGCAGGAAGCGGCCGCTCCACGCCCGCTGTGGCGTCACCGCGCGCGGGGGCGGGGCCGAGCGCTCTTAAAGGGGCCGCGCCCCCAATTTACAACCAGACCTGGGGGGGGGGGGCTCAGGTTGGGGGAGGGGACCTGAGGTGGGGGGGGGGCTCTGGAGAGAGCCCGGGGGTAAAAGGAACCGGGGGGGGGGGCAGAGTTGGTCTGGGGGGGTCTTGTATGGCCTGGGGGGAATTTTGGGGGGGGGGCACCCTGTGTGGCCCATTTGGTTTGGGGGGGGTCACCCAGCATGGCCCAGGGTCATTGGGGGGGGGGGGCACCCTGTATGGGCCAGAGGTGATTTTGGGGGGGGGGTCACGCTGTATGGCCCATTTGTTTTTGGGGGGGGTCACCCAGCATGGCCCAGGGTTTTTTTTGGGGGGGGTCACTGTGTATGGGCCAGGGGGATTCGGGGGGGTATAACCCTGTATAGCCCGGTGTGATGTGGGGGGGGGGGGTCACCCTGTATGGGTACGGCCTGGGGTGATTTGGGGGTGCCCCAACCCAAGGAGGCTGCTCCAAAACGTGTCCCACGAGACACGGCGACGTTTGGGAGCCTCACGCGAGTGCCTCAGGAGTTCCCGGTGTCCCAGTTCCCCGCTGACACCTTCCACCGCCGTGTGGAGGTGTCCGGGCCCATTTATTCAATACCAGCCCCATTCAGCAAAACCCCGGCACCCGCCTCTGATCCCAAACTGGGTTAGGGAACGAGAGTGAGGCTTCCTGTGAAAACACTTAAATTTGGTGGGAGTTTAGGGCTGATTGCCACTCCAAAAACCTGTTGGAAGCAATAAACCGCTGAAGATCCAGGAGCAGAAGGTTCAGCCAGGGGGCTGGAGCTGCGCTTCAAGTGTGGTGCAGTTCTGTGTGTGAAGTCTTCCTTTAAAAAAAAAAAAAAAAAAATTTAAATATATATATATAGTAATGCGTATGGGTGGCAATAAAAGAGCACAAAAAAAAAAAAAAGCCCTTTCCATTCCTTTTGTGATTTTGATGAACTTTCTGGCTGCGTTTTGCCCAGCGTTTGAGGGCACAGCCGCCTTTTTCAAGCCCAGTCCCAGGCATCTCAATCACCAACATCATTGTTCTCTCCCAATTTCAGCGAGCCTCTCATGAATAATGTACCGGCTGCCTGATGAATATGCACGCTGGCTGCTGTGCCTGGGAGGGCTTCATAAATAATTCATGCCCAGAAAATGTTCTTCACCTTGTAACAGCACAGGAACTGTAAAAAAATATTTACCCTTTAAAGTGGGAGAGAAGATGGCTTGGAACTTGCCCGTGGAAATGCAGAGCGAGGGGGGTGAAAGCAAGGGAAGGGGAAGGAGCTGCACTGGGAAGATTTCCGAGGGACCAAACCCTGATGTTTTCTCCCCAAACCCAACCCTGCAAAGCCCTGGAACCTGCTGGAGCAGCCGGGGGTTAAGGCTGTTCAGCAGCTCCTGATTTATTCTCAGAAATGTGCCTTTTTCTGCTCCCCTGATGCCGTTATAAGGAAAACTTCCTTGCAGAGGACAAGTGGAAATGCTCTGCGAGGTGTGAAAGGCGAGGAGAAAGCGTCTCCAGCCAGCAGAGCCGGGCTCCTCTGCAAGCACCAGCCTTCAGACGCGCTGGGATTGTTTCAGTTGTGGTTTTGTCACCCATTGCCTTCGTTAAGGGTCTCTTGTGACTCCAAGAGGAAACCTCCCATGAAATCCCCAAGCTGTGTAAAATCAGCTCATGGCTCCTCATGCCCTGCAGCCCTGGGATGGAACCTGGAGGAGGTTTCGGGATGCCCGCCCACGGACTTTGCTTCCCAGGCCGGGCACGGCTGGAAGGCGAAGGGGCTGCTGCAGATAACAGGAACCAGATAACGCCCGGACAGAGGCCTGGGCTGGGAATCCTTATTTACACAGCACGAGGTTGTTTGACCGCTATTAAAAGCCGAGCTGGCTGGGGTAACGTCTGCTTAAAGCCTAAAAAATGTGCTGGTGACATCCGTGGCCTTAAAATCAGAGCTGTGGTTGTGAAACTGCTCATGTGAGTGACTGGGGGCCAGAGGCACTTTGAGACAGGAGGCACGCTATGGGTGCAGGCCTGTAGTTAATTATATAAAAGCAATGAATAATCATTTGCTAATTATTTAATGATGTCTCCCACCTGGAGAAAATCCTGCCCTTCCTCCCCCTACCACTGAAATCGAGGGGATTTGTACTTGGATTTGCCGGGACTGGATTGCGTCCAACACAACAAAGTGGCCTGGAAAAAAAACACGGAAATTTTAGAGTCTATTTCCAGCTCTAAGCAGAAAAGCAGAGCAGAGGCCGGATCTATCGGAGCACCAAAGAAATCGTGTGCTTAACTCAGGGGTGTGGAGGGTTTGGGGGCAGCAGGAGTCGCTTTGCAGTGCGGAGGCCAAAATAAAACCTGGCTCCCTTTTTCCTGCGCTCCCAGTCATGAAGTTCTTGGAACATCTGGACGAGGCTGGTTTGTGGTACACGCGTCCCTGGCAGGGCTGGAAACCTTTCCGCAGCAAATTGGATGTGCCAGAAGCAGTTGGGTCAGGTGCAAACCCTTCCCTAACCCATGGCTGCGTGTGCTGGGAGCAGCGAAAGAAGCGCGGGCAAGAAAGCTGCGGTGTTAATTTGGGCACCTACCAAGAGTTCTCGTCGGCAGAGCGAGCTCTGGAACAAAGGACACATTCTTGCAGTCAGCATTTTAGTTTTGCCAGCTCTTCCTGTCAAACAGTTAATTAAAATCCACCCCCCTCTCCAAACAAGCTATTTTCCCGGGGAAAAAAAAAAAAAAAAAAAAAAAAAAAAAAAAAGCTTTTCAGCACTCATAAAATCAATTCCTCTTCAAGAAAAATTAAAAATGCAATGTGCACCCTGTTCCCCGTATGCATTATATTAAGCAGTATGCCAATGTATGTAAATGAGCCTGCAATTCAACTCGATGGAGGTATTTAAATATTCATAATCACAGCACAGCATATGCAAACCAGGCTCTCAGCAGAATTGCGCTGCAGCCTCAGATAGCAGCTGTATGCAAGGGAAGATGCTTTCACCTATCCAGTTCTGTTTTTAACAAAAATGTGGCCGGTGCCGGCTGCCCGTTGGCAGCATTTGTGGGCACTGCCTCGGCCGGGCACGGAGCTGTTTAATTCCTGTTGAATGTGAGCGTGAGCCCCCGTGCCCCCTGGGCTCCTCCAGTTTGGTGTTAACCAGCACAAAACATTGCCACGGTGTGTTGCGAGATGAGGCTCGCCGAGGGTAGGTTGCAGTAATTCAGGAAACCTTCCTGTACACCCAGGAAGGGACGAGGGGCAGGATTTTAGGCTGGGAAGAACCGCCCGTGGCATTTACACTTGTTTTTTTTTTTTTTAAACAACAACCTAATACAAACTTCAAATACTTTTTTTTTTTTTTTTTTTTTTTTTTTGCATTCATCAGAAGTGCATTTTGGAAAAAAAAAAAAAAAGTTATGAAATCTTACGATGGACTGAAAAAGCCGTATTACAAGAGAAAAATATAAACCAGCCCACTGTTTTTTTCTGCAAGGCCAGACGGAAGGTGTAATTCTTCCAGCTAACATAGATGTGAAAGAAAAATAATTCAGCCTTGTCAAGCCGTGCTCGTTTTTAAGCGGCACCAATAACTGAGTTGCTAAGTTGGAGATTTTGTCTTTGTTTTCCTCCTTTTTTCCTGCTGGGAGGTAAGAAGAAAGTCGCAATTTAAAAAATTGTAAAAGACACAACAGGCAGGAGAATGCACTTCGCTGCCTTCCCTTCTGATGGTTCCAACCAGGCTGTAATTGGTCCGCAAGTTGGCTTGAAAAGCCACAGAATTGCACCTGTGCTCCTAACGAGCTTTGCAATTACAGGAATAGTTTTCCTCCTTCTTTTAATTGCGTGGTGACAGGGTTCACACTGCACCTGAGTTCCTTTTGTGTGCCTTTCCTCGCTCCTTCCCCCGGTGCCCCCCAAGCCTGGGTCCCCCCGAGCTGGCGGAGGGGCCCGGGGAGCGGCACAGTTTTGGGGCACATTGCACGGCTCTGCACAGCTGTGAGCAGAGCTGAAACCTGCCGGTAGGATCCCAGAGCCTCCGGTGTCCTTGTTCCCGGTCCCCAGCGGGCAGAAATCCAGCAGTGACCCCAGCACAGGGCGCTGGCACTGACCCCATACCCCGTACCCCCGCGCTCCGTGGCCGGTGGGCGCGAGCAGCCAGCAGCATCCTCGCTTTTGCCCCCTAGGACAAAACTTCCCCCCCACAGCCCCCTCCCAAGGCTCCGAGCGGGTGCCCCGAAGCCCCCCGACACCCCCCAGCCCCAGGGAGGGGAGGCTGCGAGAGCCGAGCGTGGCTCCGAGCTCAGCCTCCTGCATATTCCAGCGGGAGGCTGGATCTGAGGCTAATGCTATGCCGCGAACATGGAGCCTCTTGAATTATTACTGGGGCTTCCCCGGGCCTCCAGCTCCCTCCTCGCAGCCTCGGCGAGGCTTTTTGGGGTGGTTTTGGGGCAAAGCCCTCGAGCCCCGTAAAGGGTTTGGCCCCGGGGTTTTATCCCGAGACGCAGCCCCCAAAAGGGAAGTGGCTGACGGGGGGCACCCTGTTTGTGCTGCCCCCGGGAGCTGCGCGTTAATGTGACAATTAATTTCTGGTGATCAAATGCCGAATTAGGGTGACGATGAGCCGGCTCGGAGCCAGAGGGATTGAGGGGTGGCGCAGAGTGGGGGGCTCCCCGGCTCTGCAGGGGGACACGGCTGCTGGGGGGTTGCAAAGGGTGACCCCAAAGCGTGGGGGTTGCTGCTGGGAGTGGGGTCGGGGGGCTCTGGTTTTGGGGAGAGGTGGGGATTTAATGGGGTTGGAGAGGCTGGGATTGGGGTTCAGGGGGAATTTGGGGTTTTAGGGGTCGGTGGTTTTGGAGGAGTCTGGAGGTGGGGGTTTGGGGGGGGGTTATGGCACTTAGGGGTCTCAAGGTTTGAGGGGCTGCGGTGCGGTGGACTTGGGGGGCTCTGGTTTGGGGGAGCCCTGACTTTGGGGGTCTCGGGGCTGAGGGGGGGGGGGGCTCCGTGCGCCCCCGGCGGCGGCGAGCAGCGTGGCAGCCCGGGGATGCGGCAAAGGCCTGCGCATAAATTATGTTCATGACGCAGCAGCTAAAAAATCCCACCGAGGGAAAGGAAAAAAGAAAAAAAACGAAAAAAAAAAAATAACACCAAAAACCCCCCAAAACCCACCCCAACCTCCCTTTTTCCCCCCCAAAAAACCACCACCACCTCCCTCCTCGGGTTGCTCCGGGCCGGGGCCGTCCCCCCTTAATTTTATTTTTTATTTATTTATATTTTTTTTTTCCTTTCCCCCCCCCCCCTCCTCTTCCAGCCTCCGGGCCCCGCTCGCCGCCTCCCTCCCCTTTGTGCCGCCGCCGCCGCCGCGATGAATTTTTAATTCTCGCCGGCAGCGGAGCGGGAGCGGGGCCGCGCGGAGCCGCCGGTGAGTGCGGGGCCGGGGCCGGGACCGGGGCCGGGGCCGGGGCGGGGGGCGGCGGGGCCCCGGCGCGGTGAATATGCAATGCCGTAATTAGCATAATTTATATATTTATGATAAAGAGAGCCCGGGTGAGTTCGGGCCGGGGGGGGGGAACGGGGGGGGGGAGAGGGGAAAACGGGGAGAGGCGGTGGAAAGAGGGGAGGGGGGGGGCACCGGGGAAAGTGGGGGGCACCGAGGGGAAAAGGGGGGGGAATGGGGAGGGTGGGGGGGGCACCCCAAGCGCCGGGACCCCCGTGCCCCCCCCCTCCCGCACCCAGCGGGGAAAATGTGATCGTAGCGGGGTTGGGGGGGGGACACGGTAATAATTTGGGGGTGAGGGAGGTGGGGGCTGGGGGGGCAGCAGGAATAAATCGGGGGGTGAAGGGTGCTGCGGGGGGGGGGGGGCGGTGTTGGGGTGCTGGAGGTGCAGGGCAAAGGGAGCCCCCTCCCCGGGTGGGAGGGGAAGGGCCCCCCCCAGCTCGGGGTGAGGGGTCCGGGGGGGTGCAGGTGCTCGGAAGGGATTTGGGAGCCCGGGGGCTCCGGGGGGGGGCGAGCAGAGCCCTTGGGGGGGGGGACACGAGGGGGATGCTGCACCTCGGGGAAGGATGGAGAGTACAGCTGGGGGGGGGCAAGGACATTCGGGGGGGGGGGGGCATAGTGTGGGGCTGGGCACAGCGTGCGGCAAAGTGGAGGGGGCCGCGTGTCCCTGCGGGGGGGTCCCTGCCCCGGGGACATCTCGCCCCTTGGGGGGGGGGACAGCTCGTGCTGCTGCTCTGAGACCCCCACTTGTATTTTTTTTTGTTTTTTTGTTTTTTTTTGGGGGGGGCACTTTCCATGGTGCCGCAGAGCCCCAGCTGGAGGAGCCGGGGATGGGGGGGCTGCCTCCCTCCTCGCCCCCCTCCCCATCCCGTGCCGCCGTCACGGGCTCCATCTTCACCCAGGAACCCCCTTTTAGCCCCCCCCCACCCCACGGAGGGGCAGAGCACTGCCCCCCCCCCATTACATTCCACAGGACCATAGTGTTATTTTTTTTGTGTGTGTGTGCGGGGGGGTCCTGTCCCCCCCCAGACCCACTGTGCCGTCCCTCCGAGACATCCTGGGCCCCCCCAGGGTGCCTCTGGCGTTGGCAGCCCCGGGCAATGGATGCTGCGGGCGCTATTTTTGGGGGGAGCCAGATGGGAGCTTCGAATGCAGCGGCTCGGGGGACGGGAAATCTGCTCCTGGTTTTGCCACCCTCCTCTGGCATGACCTTGGGAGGTGAACTTCATCCCTCGCCTCCCCGGCGGCGGCGGCGCAGCGGGAATAAAAATCCTTCTCCCGGCTCTCCGGGGAGACCAGCGGGTCCCTGGGAAGTCACCGCGCGGCTGCTCCCAGTGCCGGGGGAACGGGGGATCCCCATCGTCCTCCGAGGTTTTATTTGGGGTCAGGACGGGTTTTTGACCCCCAAGCCCCATGGGGGTGGAAGTGATGGGAGGTGAAGTGATGCAACCAAGGTCGTGCGAGCTGTCGGTGGCGGAGGTGGGCGCAGGGCTCGGGGCTGCCCCGCACCTTCCCGGGGGCGTTTTAGGGCAATAGTGGCCGGAAAGGGTAAAAGCACAACGCAGCCAGCAGAAAAATCTTCATTTTCAACGGCACAAAGAGGATTTTGCGAATAATGGAGTTAAACCCCCAAGCTGGCAGGAAGCTCTGCTCGACTGATTTGGGGTCTTTCCCCTGCGAGGTTGTGCTTGGGCTGGGGTCCCGCAGTGCGCGGTGCCAGCACCGGGCTCCCTTTGGTGCCCCGTCCCACGCAGGTGTCTGCACGCCAAAACGCAGCCCCGGGGCGAGGGGCTGCAGGCTGGGACGTGCCGGGGGCTCCGTTTCAGCCACGCAGACCCCTCCCCACGCTCGCTCCTGCCATGGTGCCTGTGGGCACGCAGCCAAGCTCGGCTCAGCCCCGCTCGCTTCGCTCAAAGTGGCTCTCGCTGGCTCCAGGCAGCCCCTGCGTCTTTCCGCTCGCCTTGGCAGGGCTCCCCTTGGGCTCGTCGATGCCTTTTCCCGGACTCGTCTTCAAGATTTGGCCGGCCCAAGCCCTGGCATGGGTTTTTCCAGGAACGAGCTTGACTCAAGCCATGGATGAGTAACCAGGAGCACCGGGAAGCTGCTCCAAAGCCCTCCCAGCAGAAGCAGCCTCTGTCCTGAAGCCTTCGCCGTCTTCCAGTTACGGCTGACGCCAGCTTTCCCTCAGAGCCCCAATCTCCAGGAATTTACAGCTGGCTGTAAAACCTCGCTCCCTGCTGCTGCCAGCCCGGCAGGGCTTGGACCGGGGACCGAGGAGCTGCTCCTGTAACGGGACAGCAGCGTTTTGCAGTCCTGCGCCAGGAGCCGGGGTCCTCGTGCTGTGCCACGCTGGGGTCTGGGGCCTGATTTTGGGGTGAAATCAGCTCAGCAACCTGGGAACGCAAAGGGATGTGCCGGTGGCTGGAGCCCTGTGCGCCCAGGGGCCGTTTCACCACGACCGAGCGATGCCAGCGGGCTGGCCCGGAGTCCCTGCGGCGCCAAAATTATGGGGCAGAAATCAGATTTGCATCCTGTCGCTGCTTAGTGGACAGATTTTGATTAGGGCACGTGTTTTTAAGCACAGCCGAAGGAATTAGAGGCTCATCTCCTGGGGCTCCGGGTCCCGTAAGCCTCTTTGCCCGGCCAGGTTGCGTTAAGGAGCCGCGTTCAGGTCCGGCAGCGAGATGCTGCGGGGCTGAGCCTCTGGGGTTCAAAGAGAAAACCCCAACGGCCGTGCTGTGCAAACCAAAGAGGTTTCAGGGGCCGGATTTCCCCTTTGCAAAGGCCGGCGGGCGCACTGCGATCACCCACGATTGAACAGCGGGTCAGCCCCGCACTGACACGTCTCAGGGGCCATGAACTTCAAGAAAGGGTCAAGAAAGGGGAAAAAGGCGCGCTGGGTCCTGCCCCGGCCACGTTGGGGTGCGAGTGTGAAAGGCCCAGCTGGGGGGGGATCGGTGTTACCGCGGTTTTGGGGCTCGCCCACCTGTGGCAGGGCCTTTCCCCCGCCAGGGAGCTTGGAAAGTCCCGAGCCTGGGGCAGGAATGGGCGTCCAGAGGAATTAATCTGGGGTGATGACAGCGAGTAATTAGCGAGCTGGAACCGTGTCCAAAATGTCTTCTGTCCGGACCGGCCCTAATTAAGCTCTGAGGGTTCCTCACCTGTGGCAAGTTTGTTCAAACTTAGATTTCTGCCCACTTGGGATCCGAGTGGCCACGTTTCTGACTCATCAACGCTTGTAATTAACATGGCAATTATATTCACAGTGAGACTCAGAGCATCTTAAATTATCCTCTCCTTTTTTACCCCCCTCCTTTTTTTTTTTTTTAAATATTATTATTATTTTGTGCATTTCATTTCCTTGTCGCCATCTGTTGCGAAATGGCTGTCTTCTTGCTGCGTGCACTTAACACCACCATCTGGACAAATTATTTGTCCCATTAATTGCGAAAAATGTGTGAAGAAGGAAAATGAAATGGTAGTGCCGACCTGCAGAAGGGCTGCTGGAGGAGAAGCAGCCCGCTCCCAAACCCAAAGCGCCGCCAAAGCGCGCCGAGCCTGACATGATGAAATGTCTGTTTAATCGTCTAGCGCACTAATTGGTCTCTTTGCACAGCACCGAGGAAAAAAAAAAAAATATCTCTCTCTCCTCTTCTCTCTGCGTTATTTGAGTCTTCCCCCGCGGGGCAAGCCTGAGCGGATCGAAGCCCCTCGCGGCGATCGAGGCGGTGGCTGGCGCGGGCGCGATGCCCTCCGCAGCCTCTCGCTGCTCCGGCCGTGCTGGGAGAAACCCAGGGGCTGGAGAGGGTCCCGGCATCGCCTCCCCTCGTGGGGCTGGGGGCTTGGATGGGTGGAAACGAGCCCTGGTGCTTGCGGGGGGGTCCCTGCGTCGCGACCCCCCAAGTCCCCGAGGGAGGCGAATTCGTGTCTTAGCTTTTAGCTGCTGCGCGTGCTGGGGACGGTGCTGGGGACACTTCGCTTCTTGGGCTCGGGGCTCCTTGTCCCAGGGCTCAGCCCCCCCCTCCCCTCCAGCCCTGCTTTCTCTCTCCCCACAGCACTGCGTGAACCCGAGGACCGGCCCCGAGCCCCTCCAGGAGCCTGACTGCACCCCGAGCAAACCGTGAGTGAGCGCCGGCGTCCCCTTCCTAAAGGCAGCCCCGGTGCCCCCCCGGGGACACGGTGACATCCCAGGCGGGGAGGGGACGGGATGGGACCGAGAACCTTCCCCAGCTCCTGGGTGCCAGGGGACACATCGCGACATATCGCGATATGCAGCACCCAGACTGCAGCCGGAGGGGGGAGTCCAGCAGCAGGCAGGGCAGAGCCCCCCGACCAGCGCCTGCCCACCCGCTGCGAGTTTTCCTTCCCCCTCTCGCCCTGCACGGAGCAGGACCCTTCGCACCTCGGGTCCAAGAGCTTTCCTCCCCACCTGCCCCTCACAGGCAGCACAAGCATCCCCTGCTCCGGCTTCCTCACCACTCGCCCAGCTCTGGCTGCCGGGGAGCTCATTAACTTTTAATTACGCCAGCTGCCTGCGTAAGCCGCTAGCTCGTCCCTCGCTCTGCTCTCCGTTGCACCGGAATAAATTGTTAATTAAACCGTGCGCTGGCATCCCAAGGTGTTTGTGTGCTCTGAAGCTCGGGCCAGGTTTAAAAATTCGCAGTGGGTACCGGGGAGCAGTCACCGGGTGTGGGGATGCCCCCCCCAAATCCGGCCATGGGGCTGAAGCTCTGCAGCCCCCCAGCCCTGGGTGAGGTTTTGGGATGAGCCCGGCAGGACCATGGCAGGGGCAGGCGGCTGCCGAACCCCGTCCTGGTGCTGTGCTGGGCCCCCCGGCATCGTTTGGCTGCCGACAATAAATGATGAGCAGTGGCTGAAAAGCCTCAGGGAGCGAGATGCTCGGCCCCTGGTGAGTTTCAAATGAGAATTTGGCTCCTAATTCCATTTGGGCACCCTTGGAGTGACGGGATCCAAGTGATGTTTAGGAACTGCAGATGCTGGCCCCAGCTCAGGACGCAGGGCAGAGGCAGGATCAGAGGGCAGAGGGAGCTGCAGGACCCAGCGTTTTGGGGCATTTTGGGCAGGTTGAGCTGGGGTCTGGCTGCTCCCACCAGGATAAACACGCCCCAGGCACCTGCGCAGCTCCACAAACAAGGACACCTTCGCACATGCATCAAGTAATTTTGAATGTCATCCAGGCCGGCTGGTTAAATGCGTCCCAGAGACATTCCTAATAAAAAATTCATAAGCCTCTTATAAAGGCAATTATGCTCCTGTAAGGCGGCGAGGGGACACTACGTGACCAAACGGGATAATGAGGGGCGCTGGGGGAGGAGGAGCCGCCTGCCAACAGGTGTGCCGAGCCCCTGCCATCGGCAGCGACTCATCTCATCCCCAAAAACATCAGCCGAAGCACCACAGCGCCCCAGGTCCCCTTGGGATGGAGCAGGTCATGGCTCCTGCTGCTGATGTTCGGCACTGGGGGCTTGGGAGAGCCGGGGGTGTCACCGAGACCCCTGGAAACCCGCTCCGTGCCCAAGCAGCCGTGGGTTCACAGCTGCTTTTTGAGGGTTTTTGAAAGGGGATGCAGGAACCCTAACCCTAACCCTAACCCTAACCCTAACCCTAACCCTAACCCTAACCCTAACCCTAACCCTAGCCCTAACCCTAACCCTATTCCTAACCCTAAACCTAATGACCCTAACCCTAACCCTAAACCTAATGACCCTAACCCTAACCCTAGCCCTAGCCCTAACCCTAACCCTAACCCTAACCCTAACCCTAACCCTAACCCTAACCCTAACCCTAACCCTAACCCTAGCCCTAACCCTAACCCTAACCCTAACCCTAACCCTAACCCTAACCCTAACCCTAACCCTAACCCTAACCCTAACCCTAGCCCTAACCCTAACCCTAACCCTAACCCTAATGACCCTAACCCTAGCCCTAACCCTAGCCCTAACCCTAACCCTAATGACCCTAACCCTAACCCTAAAACGGATCTAACCCTAACCCTAACCCTAAAACGGATCTAACCCTAACCCTAACCCTAACCCTAACCCTAATGACCCTAACCCTAACCCTAACCCTAATGACCCTAACCCTAGCCCTAACCCTAGCCCTAACCCTAACCC
Organism: Anas platyrhynchos; assembly: GCF_047663525.1. Classification (NCBI taxonomy): domain Eukaryota; kingdom Metazoa; phylum Chordata; class Aves; order Anseriformes; family Anatidae; genus Anas; species Anas platyrhynchos. Next base: position 735,054 of record NC_092622.1, read on the forward strand.
TAGCCCTAACCCTAATGACCCTAACCCTAACCCTAACCCTAACCCTAACCCTAACCCTAACCCTAACCCTAACCCTAACCCTCATCTCCCCAAGCACGGTGGGAGAGGAGAGGGGAAGAGGCTTGGCCCCCGCTGTGCGTTTTGACCCTCACCAAACAAACTGGGCTAGCCCCACAGCCCCAGCCCCTCCTGGGGGGGGGACACCGACTCTTCCGCAGCCTCCTGGAACGTTCTCCTCCAGGCACGTTCGGCTCCCAGCGCGTGGCCCCGCGGTGCCCGGTGGCTCGGGGACAAACTGCGGTGTCCCTCGCTTGCAGCATGAGGAAGGTGTGAGCCGCCTCCCCCTGCCCTCTCCCGCCTCCCCGGGGACACCATGGACCCCGAAGCCGTGCAGACCCAGGAGGCCCCGCTGACGGTCAACGAGCAGGTAGGGGCACACAGGGCAAGGTGGGGGGGGGCAGCAGCTGCAGGAAAACTGCTCCACGCCTCGGCTCCCCGCAGCCCTGGGAGCTGCTCTCGGTTGCTTTTGCATCCAGAGGAGCAAAACTGCAGCTGCAGGAGCAAAATTCCAGCCACAGGAGCAAAACTGCTCTGGGCTCCCCACGTTCCCGTGCAGGAGGTGGGGTACCGGGGGCTCGCCCAGCCCCAGCCCCATGGGACGGGGGGAGCCCAGCAGCCGGGGGCCAGCCCCTGGAGCTGATGGGTGTTTGGGGACACCTCTGCAGGTCATTGTCATGTCCAGCCACGAGACGATCCGCGTGCTGGAGGTCGGCGTGGACGCCCCGCCGCCAGCCGAGGAGGACAGGAAACCTTCGGAGATGCCACCCGGGGAGGGCGCACGGGGCTCCCCGCGAGGGAGCGGCGACCCGGGCAGAGAGGAGGTGCCCCCCAGCACCGAGACCTCGAGCAGCACGGAGGCGGCCGGTGAGATGTTCTCCTGCCCCGCTCCGGCCAGCCCTGCAGGCAGGCTGGGCTCCGGGGCGCTCAGTGGGACGAGCAGCTCCCATCCCTCACTCCAGAGCATCCCCGTGCCGAGCTCCATTAGGGTTCAGCAAAATAATTCCCCCTCCGGCAGCTGCGAGAGGGGAGGATCCTGCACCCAGAGCAACGCTCAGACCTTGTCTTAGAACCGCGGCAATTTTGCTAAAAAAAAAAAACCTTCGTGGACCTGTAGCTATTTCTGGGCAGCGACCCAAATCTGAGAAATGCCTGGCTCGTAGATGAGAAAAGTATTTATTTGGTAAAAGTTTTTTTTTTTTTCTGACGAAGGAGAAGACAGGAAAACGGTGTCTTTCTTTTTACAAAAATAGAAGAGGATTATGAGGATTTTGTACCCAAGGGCTGCCCTTATTAGAAGTTGTGCAGAATAAATACAGGAGGTTGCTCAAAAAATAAACAGGTCTTTCAAAAGTAATAAATAAGGATTAGGAACGAGGTTTCCTCTTACCTGGATGTTAATGATAGCTTAGAAATCTTACCATCTCCTGTGCATTTGGGTTGGAAAATGCAAATTAACTGAAACAGCTTTAGCAGGAGAATGCAAGATTTCAGCCGCGCAGTGAATTGCCTCCATTTTCTGGGAACTGTTTTTGTGTAGTTACAAAACTTCCACCGCCCCAGGGTGCCCCCGTCGGGTGCTGGCACCGCTGCAGCCGCTGCTGATTTGGGCTGGGGGGGGGGGAACAGGCGCATTGTGCACTCCCCCAGATCTCCTAACCCCTTCCTTCCCCCTTCTTGGGTCCCTGCCCCGTAATAAGCCCCAAACTCCCTTTTCCTGCATCCCATAACCAAGGCGACGACCCCCCCAAATCCCATGGGGGGGCTGCTGCTCCGGTGCTGCCCCAGCACCATCCCCGGGGGGGGGACAGGGACAGCCCTGGGAGGGCCGCTCATCCCCGGGGGGGCGTTGTGGCTGTGATTTGGGTCCCCCCCTTATCCCAGCGCCTCTCGAACCCTCTCCTCTGCCCCCCCAAGGCAAAACCAAGCCGGCAGCCGGAGCATCCCCCAGCAGCGGCCCCCCCAGCGGCACCTTCGGCCACGCCGCCAGCCAGCAGCCGCAGCCCTTGGCCCCGCTGGCTGCCCCGCAGGTAACTACCCCGGGGGGGGCATGGACGGGGCTGGGGCACTGGGGGGGGGCTGGAGGGGCAGGGGGAGCACGGCAGCTTGCAGGGGACCCCGGGGGGAAGGGGAAGGAACCCAGGGATGGGACTTGGGGGGGGGGGGCACCCGTTGGTGGTGGGCACCCGGGGCAGCGACGGCGGCTGCTGGCACGGGGCGCAGGAGCTGCCTCCCGGACCACGCCGCCCGAGGTGCTGCCAGAGCCACGGCCGTGGTGGTGGTGGTGGTCTGGGGGGGGGGGGATATGGGGGGCATCTCCCCCCCTCGGGGGGGTCGTGGGGGGGGGCTCCGCGGAGCTGGGAACCCAGCTGCTGAGATGGGAGGGACCCCGGGCCAGCTGCGCGCCCCTTTGCTCGCTCTTGCCTCGCTGATGCTGTCTGCAGTGGCGTTGATTTTTGTTCTTTTTTAAATCTTGTTTGCTTTTGCAGGTCTTGACTCAGGAAAACTTAGCAACAGTTGTGACAGGAGTAATGGTTCCAGCAGGGACAGTTACTCAACCTCTTCTTATCCCCATCAGTATTGCAGGTCAAGTGGCAGGTCAGCAGGGGCTGGCTGTGTGGACATTTCCTACAGCAACGGTCGCTGCCCTTCCCGGACTGACGGCTGCTTCTCCTACAGGGGGAATTTTCAAACCACCTATAGCCAATCTGCAAGGTAACCGCTGCTCTTCTGCTTTGCAGCATCCTTAATTGCACGCCTGGTCCTCCCCGGCTTGTTGCCGACCCGAGGCCGTCCTCTCCAGGAGGGGTCTGAAACGGTGTTTAATCGCGGGCGCTGGAAGAAGCAGGGTTTGTGGCGACCCCCCCGAGGCCGAAAGGTGCTGGGAGCGTCGGAGAGGGGCGGCGAGAGGGAGGGAGGAAGGAGACGGTGAGGGGGAGGAAGGCAGAGGTTGTGGGGGGGAGGGGAGATGAGGCTACAGGGACAGTGCTGGGGGTCTGGGGTCCGGGGCAGCTTTGGGGCTGTGGCCGTGTCACACCACTGCAGCGGGTGCAGGTCCCCAGGGCTGTGACCCTCCCCAAGGGGCAGCGCCGTGGGGGCTCTGCGGTGCCCGGGCAGGGTCTGTGCCCGTCTGCAGCGGGGCATCGCCTCCTCTCCTCTGGGCCGTGCGAGGAGCACCCGGGCGATGCGGTTCCCTTTGGGTGGGGGGCAGACCGGGGACCCAGCGAGCCTCGGGTCCCATCCTGGAGCCTCCCCGCCGTCCCCACTGTCCCCTGCTCCCCCCGGCTCACGCTCTCTCTGTCTCTTTGCAGTCGCCGCCGTCCTCAACACGGTGATTCCGGCCCCAGTGCAGCCTGCCCAGCCGCTGCCGGCCGCGGTGCAGCCCCGGCCCCCCCTGCAGCCTCAGAGCGTGTTCCCCCCGGCGCCCGCCGTGCCCAGCCAGCCCCCCATCCTGCCGCAGCCCGCTGCAGCGCCCACGCCGCCCGTGGCGAAGCCGCTTGAGCCGCAGCCCCAGCTCGCAGCAGTGCAGCCCGCGGGATTTGCCTTTAACCCCGGCATAGTAAGGAGCTGGGCAGCCCCAGGCCCGCGCCCGCTCCCCTTTCCCGGCACCAGACCCCGGCCTCAGTTTCCCCATCCCCGTTGGATGCTCGTCCCCCTCCGGCGGCCTCATGGGCAGCCCCCGAGTGGCTTGGGGAAAAAAACCCTCGGGTAAAGGACTGGGAGCAACCGCTTCCCATCACGGCAGCGAGGCGGGGGCCGCCCTGCCACGGGGGGGGACGCGGTGACCCCGGGATTAGCGGTGGCCCGATGAGGGGGGGGACGAGCAGCCCCGAGCCCCCGTCCCTAACCCCTGCCTTTCGGTTCTCCGCAGATCAGCGCCGCCTCCCTGGGGGGGCAAACACAGCTCCTCAGCTCCCTGGCGGCCGCCCCCGTGATCGCCAACACCATCTCCAGCGTGCCGGGCATCACGGGGCAGATCCTCACCAACGCCCAGGGCCAGGTACCGCCGGGGATGGGGAGGGGGCGTCCCCAAGGTGCCCCCCACCCTTACAGCGGCTCTGGGAGGGGCGCTGGAAGGACGTGCCCCCCCCGCAGCCCCCGCTCTCCTCCCTCACGCAGGTGATCGGGACCCTGCCGTGGGTGGTGAACCCCCCCGGCATCGCGGCCGCCAGCCCGGTGCCGGCCCCGAGCCTGCAGGAGCAGGCGGTGACGCCGCAGCTGCTGCTCAATGCCCAGGGCCAGGTGATCGCCACGCTGGCCAGCGGCACCATCCAAGCGGCCGCCATCAAGAAAAGCGGCCCCCCCGAGCCCCCCACCAAGAGCGAGGTGAGCTGGGGCTGCGCCGCGAGCCCTTCTTCTACCTACTTCTCCTTCCCCCTGCACGTGGTGGGCTGCCAGTACGGAACTGGGGCGTCCCAGCACAGAACTGGGTGGCTCTGTACTGGGTGGCTGGCCGGCCACTGGGACACGGTGCCAGATTGGGGACACGGTGCCAAATTGGGGACACGGTGCCGGACTGGGGACACGGTGCCGGACTGGGGACACGGTGCCAGATTGGGGACACGGTGCCGGACTGAGGACACGGTGCTGGATTGGGGACACGGTGCCAGACTGGGAGCACGGTGCCGGATTGGGGACACGGATCGGGGTGCCAGCCCCGCTGCTGACCCTCGCTGCCCCCCCAGGTGCAGCCCATCCAGCCGGCCCCAGCTCTCCCGCAGCCGGCCGTGGTCATCGCCAACCCTGCGCCGGCGGCGAAGGCGGCCTCGGCACCCGTCCCCATCACCTGCTCCGAGACGCCCACCGTCAGCCAGCTGGTGGCCAGTGAGTCCCTCGTGGGGGGGGGTACTGGGATTTGGGCTTCCCTACTGGGGGAGAGGATCCCCCGGGGGGGTCACCGCCGGCCGCCTTTGATGCCACCCCTCCGCTCGCAGAGCCCCAGGCCCCCAACAGCGGCGTGGAGGAGGACGGCATCAACCTGGAGGAGATCCGGGAGTTCGCCAAGAACTTCAAGATCCGGCGCCTGTCCCTCGGCCTGACGCAGACCCAGGTGGGCCAGGCCCTGACGGCCACCGAGGGCCCTGCCTACAGCCAGTCGGCCATCTGCAGGTACCGGCACAGGACCGGGGGTGCCGCGGGGTGGGGGCAGCGATCCAGGAGGAGGAGGAGGAGAGGAGGGAGGTCGGGACGAGGCAGCAGCCCTGCCCCCACAACGCCTCCTGCTCTGTCCCCGCAGGTTCGAGAAGCTGGACATCACCCCCAAGAGCGCCCAGAAGCTGAAGCCGGTGCTGGAGAAGTGGCTGAGCGAGGCCGAGCTGCGCAACCAGGAGGGGCAGCAGAACCTGATGGAGTTCGTGGGGGGGGAGCCCTCCAAGAAGCGCAAGCGCCGCACGTCCTTCACGCCGCAGGCCATCGAGGCGCTCAACGCCCACTTCGAGAAGAACGCGCTGCCCACCGGCCAGGAGATCACCGAGATCGCCAAGGAGCTCAACTACGACCGCGAAGTCGTCCGCGTGTGGTTCTGCAACCGCCGACAGACGCTCAAAAACACCAGCAAACTCAACGTCTTTCAGATCCCCTAAGGGAAGGGGGCCAAGGGGGGGCCCCCCATGCCCGGGTGCCCTCCCCGAGCCCGGGCGCCCTCCCCGAGCCCCCCTATCCCCCCTCCCCGCCCCCAGCCTCCTGCCATCAGCACTTTGTGACCGACTTTCCCCGGCCCCCGCCCCCTCTGCCCGGCTCCGGCGGGGGGCTCGGGACCCCCCCAGACCCCGCGCCTTGGTGTCCGTGCCCCCCTCCCGCCCCACACGTGGCCCAACCGTGTTCGCCTCCCGTGTGCCTCGTGGCCCCGTTCTGTGCGTGGTGCCGGACCCCCGCCTGCACTCACCGTGTCCCTGGGTGAGGGGGGGGCCGCCCTCCCCGCCTTTCCATGTCAGGTCTCCCCCCCCCTCCAGGAGTGATTTTTCATTTTTTTGGGGCCGTTTTCTCCCTTCTCCGCGCCTTCTCTATGTTTCCGAGGCCCGGTAGCGGTGAGCCCCGGTTGAGTTTCACCCCCTTTTTATTTCATCGCCCCCCCCCCCCGGTTCCCAGCCCTCTCCCCTCGGAGCAAACAGAGCCGCGGGAACCCGAAAACGAAGGCGTCGAGCCCCCGAGGAGCTGCTGGACCTCCAGAAGGGTGGCCCCGTGCCCGTGCCCCCCCTGTCCCCGTGGGGACATTGCACTATGGGGGGGGGACCGCGCGGGGTTAGCGGGGGGCAGAGCGAGCCGGGAGGAGGATTTGGGGGTCCCGCAGCGGGGGGAGCGCCCCCTCCGAGCCCCCCGCCCTGAGCCTGGGGACAGACAGACGGATGGGGAGCGCGGTGGGGGGGGGGGGGGGCAGGCCCCGCCGGGGTCACGGCAGCCTGATGCACTTGATGTAGTGGTGTGAAATAAACAGTATTTTTCTTTTTTCTTTTCCTTTTCCCTTTTTTTCGGAGGGGTGCGGGTGGGGGGGGGGGGCTCTCCCTTGCCCTGGGTGCACTCCCACTGCCGGGCTGCTCCCCCCCCCCGCCCCCCCCCCCGTGCCACCGGGGCCTGGGTTTTGGGGGAGGGGGGGGCTCGGAGCAGCCCCGAGGCCGGAGCGGGGCCGTTTCCATCGGGTTCCCCCCCCCGGGCTGAGGCCGCGCAGCTCAGCGCACGAATGAGCCGGGCCCGGGCCTCGAACCCGCGGCCTCAGCGGCTCCGCTCCCCGCCGGGGGGACCCCGAGCGCCCCGCGCCGCGCCGCTCTCGCCCCGCCCCCCTCCCCCCAACGACCAATCGCAGCCCACCACCGCGGCCCCCTCCCTGCGTCACCAGGCCGCGCGGGGCTCCTATTGGCTGAGGGCGGCCGAGGGGGCGGGGCCGGCTCCCCGCTGGGGGCTGGAGCGGGGGGTCCGCGGCGCCGCCGCCTCCATTTTGAGGGGGCCGCGGCCCGGGGCCCTCGGCGGGGCCGCAGCGGGGCCGGGGGGGTCCCGGGGTTGGGGGGGGAGCCTGTGGGGGCTTGGGGGGGTTGCAGCCCCTCGGGGGGGGCTCGGCGGGGCTGGGGGTGCAGCTCCTGGGGAGGGGGCTGCGGGGCGGGGGGTCCCGGGAGGGTCCCAGAGGGGACCGGGGGGGCTCGAGGGGGTCCCAGAGGGGTCCCTGGGGGGGGTCCGAGGGGCCCGGGGCTGGAGGAGCCCAAGGGGAGGGGGCTGCAGGGCTCAGGGGGGGTACAGATAGGTGGGGGGGGGGCGCTGAGACCCTGAATTGGGTCTGGGGGCGCCCCAAAGCGGCCCGGGGGGGGGCTCGGAGCCCCTGAGGAGGGAGCGGAGACCCCCGGAGAGCCCCCGGCCGGCCCCCGCCGCCTGCCCCTTACCCTAAGGGACCGGGACACCCCCCCCAAACTCGCCCCCTTACCCGGGGGGGGGTCCACAGCCGACCCCGGGGCCTGCCCCCCATTTGGGGGGGGTCAGGATCATGGCCTGGGCGCTGAAGCTGCCGCTGGCGGACGAGGTGATCGAGTCCGGCCTGGTGCAGGACTTCGATGCCAGCCTCTCGGGCATCGGCCAGGAGCTGGGCGCCGGGGCCTACAGCATGAGGTAGGAGGGCTGGGGGCTTGTGGGGGGGGGGGGTCGCCCCTGTGCCCCCCCCCCAGGCTCCTGGCACACCCCAAGACAGCGCCCGGCGCCCCCCTCAGGGCGGTTTTGTGCCATTTTGTGCCTGGTTTGGGAGGCTCGGGGGGGGGATCCACGCGTCCTGGTGCTGTGCCAGCCCCTGGGGGTGGTGGGGACGTGGGGGGGGGGGGGCTGCAGCCGCACCGGGACCCCCGGGAGCCACAGTTGGGTTCATCGGGTTTGGGACTGGAAGGGCTGAGCTCGGGGTAGGGCTGGGGGTGGTCGCTGGAGGTGTTTTTGGGGGCCGTGGCGCTGCCAGGTGGGGGTTGAGCAGTGCACAGCCCCCCCCAGCCCGCGGCTCGTAGCGGGACCATGGCACCGGTGCCGTGCCTCTGGTGCAGGGGTCGTTGGCAGAGCCCCTTCCCCATCCCCTGGCTTTGTGTTCCTGCCCTGACTGCCCCGGGAGCTCTGCCTTGCCACCAGTAATCCCCTCCGGACCAGCTCTGAGCAGAGCCGGGAGCCCAGGAGAGCACCGGGACCCCCGGGGGTCCTCGCGCCAGGGCAGGGAGCAGCAGCAGGACCCCCGGGATCGAGACCGAGCTGCTCCAGCACGTGGCACGGGCTCCGGAGGTGGCTTCGTGCCCGCTTGGCAGCTCTGCCCGGCTGCCCCCAGCTCCGTTCCTGGCCGGCGGTGCTGGGAGCTGCAGGGACGCAAGGTTTGGGGCCAGGTGGGATTTTGGGGTGAGCTGGCACGGAGGTGAAGCTGTGGGAAGCTGCTCCGGTGTCCCCTGCAGCCCAGAGGTGCAGCCAGAAGGAATTCCACGTAAATCTTGGGCCGTGCCCCCCGTGAGAGGTTTTCTGGGACGAGCTGACGCAAGGCTTGAGTTTTTTGGGAGTGATGCAGCTGGAAACGTTGGGATTAAAAACAAGGCACTGGGAGAGGGGGAGCCAGGAGGGAGGAAAGGTGGTGGGGAGAAGGAGCTGCTGGCTTGGTGCCCCCGGCCTTCCAGAGACAGGGAGAGGCAGCGCCTTCCCCGACTGTTCCGAGTCCCCTCCTGGGACCCCAAAATCGTTTGGTTTTGTTTAATCGAGGCCCCCCCAGGCTGCTCGCTGGCCAAATCGCAGCCAGGCAGGAGCTGAGGGGAGCACGCCCGTCCCCTCTCCATCACGGTGGCCGTTTGGGATCGCTTCCTCCACTCGGGAGCACCACGAAGCCGCCTGAAACCCGACTCTATTTTTTTTTTTTTTCTTTCCCCGAGACTTTTGTTGACCTCAGCTGCCCATAAATAGAGCGCGTACCCCCCCGGAGGTGAGCGTGCTGACCTTTGTGGGGCCTGACCTCTGGCATTTTCCTCCCGTCTCTCGCGGCACCGCGCTGCAGGACGGGGAGGGGGGGACGTTTTTCCACGGGACCCCCCAGTTTCGGTGCCCACCCGGGGCTCTCCCCATGGAGGAGGCACGCTGCTCCCTCGGGGCCGAGCGCTGGTAGGTGGCTGCCTGGCCGGCGTGTGCAGGAGCCTGGGGATTTGGGGGGAGAAGCGGTGTTTTGGGGGCGATAACGGGGCGCTGAGCGGGCGCTTCCAGCTGCAGGGCTTGGCTGCAGCTCCTCTGCTCCTTCTGCTGCAGGAGCTCCTCTCCCACACCACGATGGGAAGCGTGGAAGCGGAGGCTTCCCCCAAAAGCACGTGGGGTTGGCAGGGAGCTGATGCTGTGGTCCAGGGAGCTGTCCAGAAGCCTCTCCCGGAGAAGGAGCAGGGCTTAACCTGGTGGCAGAGCTCAGCGCTTCGGTGCCACCCCAAAAATGGGCTCCGGGGGGGCTCTGCCCCACGCCGCCTCTCCCCGTGTGGCTCCCGTTCCTGTGCCGTGCTGCCCGAGGAGCTGGGCTCGCTTCTGATGGAGCTTTGAAGCAGGAGAGGTGTGACAGGGGGACAGCTTGAAAAAGCTGCAGCAAGAGCAGGAGTCAGGGCCTCTCCCCAGATCTCCTTGGTCTGCTTTAATGCTCCTCTGCAGCCCTGCAGGGCTGTCACAGCTCGTGGTGGTGCTGTGCCTTGGTTTTGGTTTAATTTAAAAGCCCAAAGCTCTTCCTCGCAGGAGGAACTCGACGCCTGCCACCCCATCCCTGGAGCCAGGGCCGAAATGAATGCCCGTCACCTCTCTTTTCAGTGACGTCCTTGCCCTGCCCATCTTCAAACAGGAAGAATCAAGTTTGCCTCCGGAGAACGAGAACAAAATTCTGCCCTTCCAGTACGTGCTGTGCGCGGCCACGTCCCCTGCGGTGAAGCTCCACGACGAAACGCTCACCTACCTCAACCAAGGTGGGCGAACCCCGGGGGCTTGGTTTAACCCCGCCATGATTTAACCCTAAAGCTCTGCCTCTGGCTGTTTCCCCAAACCCCACGCTGCTCCTGTTTAAAACCACCGGCTCCTTCAATGGGGTGCAGCCAAGCTCTCCAAGCTGCTCCGTGCTGCCAGAGCTGGGCAGCAGTGTGCTGGGCTGCCCTGCAGTGGGCACACGTTGCAGTTTCCAGCTGCAGCCATCACTTCTGGGTAGGATCAGGAGGTCGGGGCTGGTGACTGTGACCAGATGAGGCTGAGTGATCGATTTCTGCCCCGTGCTGGGGCTGCACGCGGTTGGTGAGGGTTTGCCAGGACATCCTCCAGCAGAAAGGGAGAGGATTGCCTGTCGCTGGAGAGGGTGTGGGGCGGTGAGACGGCTCCTGCTCCTGGGACCCCACACTGAAACGTGGCAAGGAGCTGGGGTGGCGTGGTGCAGCACCAGAGGGTGTCAAAACGCGAGGGAGGGAGGCAGCAAAGGCTCATAACGTGGTGAACAACAAGGAGCCTTCGTCTTCCTTCCCTCAGGGCAGTCATATGAAATCAGGATGCTGGACAACAGGAAAATCGGGGAGCTGCCAGAGATCAATGGGAAACTGGTGAAGGTAAGCGGAGAGCCTCGGTGCGTGAGTCCAGCTGGGGCTGTCGGGAGCAGCACGCGAGGTCTTGTCCTGGCAGGGGTCCTGCTGGGCTTTGTTTTGTTGTCCTGGCTTCTCCATGAGGCTTCAGGTCCCTCCGGTTCCCTCTCTGCTCCTTTTCTTGTGCTGGGAAATGCCCTGAGGACGGGGGCTTTGCTGGGAGAGCCGCAGCTGCTGATGGTTTGTCCCCTCCAGAGCATTTTCCGGGTGGTGTTTCACGACCGGCGCCTGCAGTACACGGAGCACCAGCAGCTGGAGGGCTGGCGGTGGAACAGACCCGGGGACAGGATCCTGGACATCGGTGAGTGCCCGGGGCAGCACCTCGGGGTCTGCCTCCGAGCCCCCAGAGCTCTGCCGCGTTCTGCAGTCGGTCCCAGATTCCCCGTGACCCCTCTGCTTCTCCTCCTAACAAAACCTGGCTCTCTGCCTGTGCTCCTGCAGATATCCCCATGTCCGTGGGCATCATCGATCCCAGGGCGAATCCAACACAGCTCAACACGGTGGAGTTCTTGTGGGATCCTTCCAAGAGGACCTCGGTGTTCATCCAGGTGAGGGAATGGACGGGGGAGCTTCCACTTGCAGGGGTTTAGGAAAAAAAAAGAAAATTATCCTAGGGGAAAAACAGAGATGGTTTTTGACTCAGAGCTCTGAAATAGCAGCCAGATGCTGCAGTGGCAGAGGCTGCAAACTGAAATTGCCTCGCCTCTACCACAAGCAGTGCGAGAGGGCAGCAGCTTGTGGGTTGGCAGCAGACAAGCTCGGCTGGCCACCTGCGAGTTGTTCCATTCGTGTGGTGGTTTAGGCCCTGCTGGTGTGGGTGATGTGCTCTCCATCCTGCTTAGATGCTTTTGCAAATCTCCCCGGCTGCCTCAAACACCTCCTGGCCACATCCCAGCCCCGCTGCCCAGAACGAACAGGCTGCGGCGCGCAGAGGCTGGTGCAGCTGAGCTCTCTGCCCCGCCGAGCCGGGGGCTGCTCCTCACAGCCAGGAGCTTGCCAAACTCGCTGGAAGAGCTGGAAGAATGCGGCTCCACCTCTGCTGCTGCGGCCCCTTAACTCCTTACCAACCCTGGTGCTCTGTGAGCTCTGCCTTGGGCCCTTCTCACGGCACTGACAGCAGGGCGCCGTGCCTCCCCCCAGGTTCACTGCATCAGCACGGAGTTCACCATGCGGAAGCACGGCGGGGAGAAGGGGGTGCCCTTTCGGGTGCAGATTGACACCTTCAAGGAGAACGAGAACGGGGAGTACACGGAGCACCTGCACTCGGCCAGCTGCCAGATCAAGGTCTTCAAGGTACCTCTGCCCCGCTGTGCACCCGGCGTCTGCTGCATCCTGCCCCTGCTGGCTGCAGCCCCAGCGGGACGTGGCCGAGCTTGCAGGCGGTGAAAACCCTCGGTCCTTCTGGTGGCTCCTCCTTTCCTGGCCTGGTGGAGCCTGGGCGCAGTTGTGGCTCCAAAATCAGGAAGCCAAGGACAACGCAGTGGGGAGTAAACGGGTTGTGGTGCTTCCCTCCCAAAGTTCCCACATTCAGCTTTGAGTCTTACCCTCCTGGGAGGTCCTGGGGGGGTTTTGATGTCCCTCTGACCTCCTCACCCCATTATTACCAGTTCCCGTTGTGGCTGCTGCCGGTCTGTGTGCGTGCAGCCCCTCCAGGCCTTCCGAATCCTTTGCAGGGCACCCAAACCCACATCTGGCCGTGGCAGCACGTGCCAGCGAGGTGACTGCAGCACCACCCAGGCATCGTGCCTCGGGGCACTGACATTGTCTGGAGGAGCCTGCCCTGTCCCTGCCCTCCCTCCAACGCCACGCAGCCTCTTTGGCCGTGCTCCCTCTGCCCTGGTCCCCCCCCAGGGGTGCTTGGCTCTCTGCAGGTCGGCTGCCTGGCTGGGAGCCTGCAGCACTCGGCAGTTTTATCGTGAGGTTGCTGTAGGACGTCGGGCAGCGTGCCCTGCTGCTGGTGACTTGGCTTCTTTCCCCTTCTCTCTCTCCTGCCTTGCTTGCATTATAAAATTTCGAAGGCAGGGAGGGTGATTTGTTAGGGCTTGTTGGAGCTCTGGCTCGTGTCTGGATGGAAATAGCCCCGCGAGGGTGGCAGCGGAGCTGGGAGCTGAGAGGCTGAGGCTGGCTGCAGACGAGCACCCTGAGCACAGGCAGTGGCATGGCCAGCATCTGGCGCTGGGTTTCTGCTGAGCTGCAGCTCTCTTCCTTCCCCCCCATAAAAAAACAGGAGGGAGAGCAGGAGGCTGAGCCCCCTCCTCACACCGATATCTCCTCCCCAGCCCAAGGGAGCTGATCGGAAGCAGAAGACCGACCGGGAGAAGATGGAGAAGCGAACGCCCCACGAGAAGGAGAAGTACCAGCCCTCCTACGAGACCACCATCCTCACCGAGGTGGGGCGCGTCCTCCTGCGGGGGGGGGACGTTGTTTGAGCAAAGCCTGAACTGCCCTGGCCATGAGGGGCTGGCTGCTCTGCTCTGAGGTGTTTGCCTCAGTTGTTTGTGGCTGCAAGATAAATATTCTAGGTAGAGGAGGTAATTTTTAGCAGGCCTGAAAAAGGGCTCTTGTGCCTCGAGTCTGATCTCCCTGCACTTGAATTTGGGGGCTTTGGGCTTTTTGAGATTAAGGACTGCTTGGCCTGAGGCTCCTTTAGGAGCGGGGCTCCTTTTAATCCCCGACTTTGTTCTTTAATTCTCTTTTGTCGCCAGCCAGCAAACGGCTGTAAACCTGCGCTGAGCAGAGCGGCCGCGTGGCCTTGTCCAAAGCCACCTGTGACCCTTCTGGCTTTTTCTTTCCAGTGCTCTCCCTGGCCAGAGATAACGTACGTCAATAATGCGCCATCCCCTGGCTTCAACAGCTCCCACAGCAGCTTTTCCATCGGAGAAGGGTGAGTGTGGAGGGGAGGCTGCCTGCCTGCCCGCTCCTGGCTCGCCGGAGAGGTCGATGCACCCCAGCTGGCAGCAAAAGGAAGAAGCTCCCGGTGCCAGGGCGCAAGGAGGCAGAAGCAGCCCGCACAGAGGCAGCGTCAGGGTGGAAAAAAGGAATGAAAACCCTCGGAGCTGAGCGCTCTGCCCTGTCCTTGCTCCCAGAGAGCTCAGCTCTTGCACGAGGAGCGTGTGCGCGCTCCATCGGCAGCCCCCTGCTTTCGGCTTCCAGCCTGCTTCATTTTGCCTTCCCCCGTCGCGTTACTGCTCTGAACCCGAGCCATTTGAGCTTGTGAAGTGTCCCAGCTGAGCCGTTTGTGCTTGCAGAGTGTTTTGCTGCAGCAGTGGTGGTGCTGCCGGTGTGGGGCTGCCTGCAAGCAGCGGTGCCCCCGTGCTTCCGCGGTGTTGGAGCGGCACTGGCACCAACTGGGCGCTGTGCTTTGCAGGGCGGTGTTGTTGCCTGCGGGCATCCCGTGCCAGGAGGGGAAGGGCAGTGCTAACCACGTGTTGTGCTCTGTCTGGCTCTTTCCCCCATCTAGAAACGGCTCCCCCAACCACCAGCCCGAGCCGCCCCCTCCGATCGCAGATGTAAGTCACACTTCAGAGCTTGTGCTTGTGGTAAGGATGGGACACAGGTCGCTAAAGGGGCTTTGCTGTGATCGAGTGGTGGTGGGCTCGTGGGTGGCTGTGCTGCGGTTTGCCTGGGATTAGACTGCTGTAGTTTAACGTCTTTGGGGACTTACAACTTCATTTTTATTCCTATTTATAAAGAAGAGGTGATAGTGATAAATGTCCAGTACGGCAAGGCGGAGCTGGGAGCAGGCTGCTCGGAGCTTGCTGCGATCTTTGCTGATCCATTTATCTTTGTTGATGCTCTCCCTGTTGCTTCTTTCCTCCCCCTCTGTCCCTCTGAAGCCTTTTAAACCAAAACCCATCCAGGCTGCAGTCCTTATTGCATGTGCACGGTGAGCCCAGCCCACTCTGCTCTCGATGTGCAGTTACAGACACCGAACCAGCTGGCCTGTGCTCGTTCCTTGGTGGAAACGTCCGTGCCACCTCTGAGGCTGTGACCCTTCTTTTCCTGCCTTGCAGAACCTCTTGCCCACGAGCACCCCGCAGGAGGCCCAGCAGTGGCTGCACCGGAATCGCTTCTCCACCTTTTCTCGGCTTTTCCGAAACTTCTCAGGTAGGTTCCAGCGGCCCCTCCGTGTCCGTGCCGAGTCTCTCTGCTTCCTCCTGCTCCCCAGGCCACCTTCCTGCCCCCGTGCAAATTCGTCTGTTTGAAAAGCTCCTGTCTTTGTAACGCAATAAAGCTTGGCTACCTGAAAGCTGTCGGCTTCATTTCTCACCTCGCTCTCAACTGACAACGCCGTGGGGATGGTGGAGGCTTCTCTTCCAAAAGCTCGCAGCTTGTGGTCTTAAAACAAGCTGGGAAATGCTGATCTGGGGCGCTGTGTGTAAAGGACTGCTCGTATTTATCTTCCTCTCATTCCCTGGTGATGCAGTCTCCACTATCCAGGGTCACCGAGGCACTGGGTAGCAGGCTGTAAGAGGGAAAAGGCTGATCATGCCCGCCGTGGGGTTGTACCAAAGCACATTCTTGCAAAACCAGCCTGCAAAAACATGCAAATGTCCTTCTGTGGGAAGCGGGGGGGAGGTTGTCAGCAGAGGGCTGAAGGCTTTGGGGTGGGGTGAGCTCTGCAGGGGGAGCTGCCACAACCCTGAGGTCCGGGGCCCCCACCCCAGGAGCTCTGGGCTGCTTTTGTGACTCTCCTCTTGCTGTCAAACTGCAGGTGCAGATTTACTGAAGCTGACCAGAGAAGATGTTATCCAGATCTGTGGCCCTGCGGATGGCATCAGGCTCTTCAATGCCTTGAAAGGACGGTGGGTTTGCTCTAAAAGCTGATCGTGCGTGGCAGGGAAGCGAGGTGAATTCCTTAATCTGCTCGGTTGTTTCTGAGGACAGTGGGGAGAAGAAGGCTGCTGGCTGAGTGCCTCGGGCAATCCTGCGGGTGCTGCGCTCACTCGCTGCTCTGTCCGTAGGATGGTGCGGCCCCGGCTGACCATCTACGTGTGCCAGGAGTCCCAGCAGCTCAGGGACCTCCAGCAGAAGCATGAGGACGGGGACACCGTCACCAGCACCTTCTTCGGTAAGGGCTCTGGGGCACCGCTGCGGGCACGCACGCCTGGGTGGTGGCGAGGAGGAGGAAGCAGCAGCAGGGCTCGGCAGGCAGAAACGCAGCAGCAGTGGGGCTGCTCCCCAGGCTGCTGTCCCTGGGGTTTTGAGCTCCCCTCGAGCATCCCCAAACAAACAGCCGGGGCTGTCCATACCTTACCAGAACACGCTGAGTCTGCGTAGCAGCTCAAGGAGGGTTTGTGGCTTTGGCTGTCAGCTCCCGTGCCTCGTTTTGGCTGCTTTCTCATCTCCCTGCAAGGAGGCAGAGAGTTCCCCCGCAAGCTAATGCAGGCTGTGTGTGTGAGCCAGGGCGCTGTGCACGCTCTGTTGACCAGGGTGGCCCAGGATTGCAGGGAGCACTCCTCTTACTTGCCCCAGTCCTACCCAGCTGAGTTTTTTTTCCCCTTGCTGACCAAACGGGTGGCTGCAGACTGCGACTGTTGGCGTGCTGCCTGCTCTGAGCCGGCAAATGATAGCTCCTGCGAGAACCCAGCCTTGCCCAGACAACAATGAGTGACCTACATTCGTGGAGCAGCCAGGCGCCGGTTTATCCACCTCTGGGATTGGAGCAGCAAGCACAAAAGCCAGCGGCGGGGCCTCTCCTCGCCCTGCTCCTGTCTGGGTCCTTTCACATCCCCCCAGGACCCGCTGCAGGAGTGGGAGACCGAGGGGGCTCAGGGGTGGCTTTTCCACCCTGCTGCGACTGCAAACCCTACCAGGAGTGGTGCAAAGTGCTGCTTAGCTGGTGGCAATTAAAAGAGAAGCTTTTAGGGGTGAGGACTGCATGAATGCAGATTGAGCATTGACGATGGCCAGGTTTTATAGCTGGGGGCACGTTGCAGCCACGTAGCCAAAGCAGCCACCGGAGAGCAGCTGCAGTCGCATGACAATTTAGCAGCTTGGGCTCGGGAAGCTGACAGAGCAGGTAGCCCACTGCTGAGAAGGTGCACGGCCCTTCCAGGGGGCTGGGGTGTTCCTGCTCGCGGTGCTGCTCTGCACACCAGCAGCCCAGCAGGCAGGGTGCAGGCGCTGAGGCTGCTCCCTGCCCTCTCCTCGCAGTGTACCACGCCATTTACCTGGAGGAGCTGACGGCGGTGGAACTGACGGAGAAGCTGGCCCAGCTGTTCAGCATCTCCTCGCAGCAGATCAGCCAGATCTACAAGCAAGGCCCGACGGGGATACACGTGCTGATCAGCGACGAGGTAGCAACCTCACAGTGCTCCTTATTCCCTGCCTCTTGCCTCCGCTGGTTTGTGGCTGATGCTGCCCAAGCAGGTCTTTGGGAAGGGCCCTGCTCGGCTGTGCTCTGGCTTTGCTGTGAGAGCAGGGTGGGGAGCTGCTGTGGGAGGACTTTGGTTCACTTGGCTTGTTGGTTCGGATCTTCAGCTCTGGAGAGCTGGATGAAGGAATAAATATTTATGGCTGGTGCATCTCCTGCCTCCCAGAGCGCTGAGCTCCTGAGCAAGCAGCTTCCAGCCCTTTGTGTGAAACTTGCCGTGTTTAAATACAGCTTCAGACTCAGCTGCTTTTCATGGCTTCTTTCAGATGATTCAGAACTTCCAAGACGAATCCTGTTTTGTTCTGGACACCATGAAAGGTGTGTAAGTGCCCGGGCTTTGTGTGCTTCCTGGGGAGCTCTTGTGTCAGATCCGCTGAATCCAGTGGATCCCTTTGCTCTTAGGAGTGTCTCATGAGCTTTTTCCTTCTTTTGCAGCTGAAACCAATGATAGCTACCACATCATCTTAAAATAGAAGGAGACGGGATAAGAGACATCTGTGATCCTTCTGTCACGCATGAAGACCCCTCACTTCCAGCACAAGGACACGAGCAGAGATCTGGACGCTCCTGGGCACCCTCTCAGCCCCGAGCTGTTGGTTTCTGGGCTGCCTTTCTGGCAGGGGAGCGCCTTGCTCTTACAGCCTGCGAGCTGCCGGTGATGGAAACGTGCTGCTTGGTCGCTGGAGCTGCGAGCCCGAGGTCACCAGGCTGCACTCTCCTGGAGCTCTTGGTAGAAATTTGTCATCGGGACCTAAGATTGTGAGGGCTTTTCTCTGGCAAGCATGCTCTGCTTTTCGGAGAGGCACCAGCTCCTGTGACGCTCACAGACAGGCAGGAAAACATGAATTGAAGTGGTCCAGCACACCCAGCTGGCCCTCTGGCACGTGCTGAGCTGAGCAGGTCTCACACACGCTGTGTGCTGTGCTGGCAGAGCGGTAGGCTAGGGCTGGGAGGGATTTCCTTAAAGATTTTGTTAAGCTTTCATTTCATATTACAACGCATCTGTTAGACAGAGGTGGTGACTTCTTTTTTCTCCTCTCCACCCACCCTGGAAATGTGTGGCCGTGGTGCCATCCTTCCCTCGCAGGTGTGAGGCTGTCACGAACTTTCTCTACAGATTTAATTCATGTGGACGTGTAAAGCTGGAGCAAAACGTGGAGTGAAGCAAAGCTGGATAAAGAAATCGCTAACGAGCTCGGTCTGTGGGATTCCTTTCTGCATGTCTTAGGGGTTTCAAGGGAAAGGGAGAAAGACTTGGATACCTTCATTGAACATTGGGGTGATCTCTGTGTGCTGCCGTTTTCTGCCCCTGCGCTTCCCCTGCCTGGCCTCTGCGGCTGACCCAGCGTTGGTGGAGCCCTGCATGCACTGAGGAGGAGTTAAATGAGTTCAGGGGATCTGATGGAGACGAAAGTGCCTGTGTGGAGCTTCCCAGGACAGCGGCTGCGCCTCTGGAGTGAAGGGTCTGCTGTGTGCTGCGGTGATGGATCCTGCTCCCCACCTGTGAGATGCCCTGGGTGACACCTGCCTGCCTCCTAACCCCGTGGGACTGCAACACCAGAGTGGTTTTGGCCAAAAAAAAGTATCTTGGAGGGAAAAATACAGCATAAAGCAGACCTCTTGCTTTAAATCGGGCTTCAGCAGCACCCAGAACAAGGCGGATCCTGGAACAGGCCGGGGGGAGAAGGGAGGCAGCGGTGTGCACGACAATCCCCTCACCTCCCTGCTGCTTCTGTGTTCGTAAAGCCATAACCGAGCCTGTTCCCAGCCTGCTCCCCTGGCTCCTGGGGGCGGCTTCTCGGAAATTGGAACCAAACCCCGGGGCTGGGGGGCGAGAAGCGAGGAGGGGCCCCGGCACCCCCAGCACCCAGGGCAGGACCTGGGGCTGCAGCTCTGCAAACCCCCTGCTCCCCTGAGCCCCCAAAACCTCCCCCACTGCAGGGATGGAAGGAGCCTGGGGGATTTGGGGTAAAAACCCCTTTTCTCTGTGTTTTAATTCATCCTGGGCTATTTTAACCCTGTTTTTTTTTTTGTTGTTTTATTTTTTTCTCTGTTAGTATGCGCCAAGTGTAACGGATGTGTACGGCAGCGACGCGGGCTCGGTAAACTTTTTGTATGGATGCTTCTGGCTGCGTGCGGCTTCTTTTAATTAATTAAAATTAATTGCGGTGGGGTTTTTGGGGGTCGTGCAGGGCGGCCGCGGGAGGCGATGGAAGCCCCCAGCTGGAAACAAGGGGGGACGAAGTGCTTGGAGTGGGGGTGAGGAGGAGGGTTTTTAATTACGGAGCACATGATTAAAGGCGCCTAATTAATAACTCAGGTAATCAACCAGGCCAGGCCCGGCGCCCACTTCCGCACTCCATTTCCCATCGCCCCCCGCGGCCCTCCCCGCTCCCGGCTCCCCTCACGCCTCTTTGGACTCGCTTTCCCGACACCCCCTGCGGCGGGCGCGGCGGGGGCGGGGGCGGGGCCGTCACGTGACGCGGGGTATATAAGGGGCGGCGCGGGGCCGGCGGCCCCATTGTTGTCGGCGAGCGGCGGCGGGGCGGGACCGCGCGGCCGCAGCCCCAGCGCCGAGCCGCCCCGGGGGCCGCCCCCGCCCCGCCGGCCCCGCCCCGCCGCCGGACCCTGGCCTCGGGGCCCCCCCACGGACCCCTCCCGGGACCCCCCCATCCCGAAGGCCCCGCCGCTGCCTCGCCCCGGGGAGACGGTGAGTGGGGAGGGGGGGGGGCGCTGGGGGATGGGGCCTGGGGGGGGGTAGAGGGGGTCGGGGGGGGGGCTATAGGGGATGGGGGGGGATGTATGGGGTGAGGGGGGGCTATAGGGGATGGGGGGAATGCAGGGGATGGAGGAGCTATAGGAGATTGGGGGGGCTGCAGGTGGGGGCCTGTAGGGGATGGGGGGGGATGCAGGGGGCGAGGGGGGGCCTATAGGGGATGGGGGAGCTATGGGGTATTGGGGGGATGCAGCTGGGGGCCTACAGTGGATTGGGGGTCTATAGGGGATGGGGGGGATGTATGGGGTGAGGGGGGGCTATAGGGGATGGGGGGGCTGCAGCTGGGGGCCTGTAGGGGATGGGGGAGGTCTATAGGGGATGGGGGGCTATAGGGGATTGGGGGGGGGGCTGCAGCTTGGGGCCTATAGAAGATGGGATGGCTATAGGGGATGAGTGGGGGATTATAGGGGATGGGGGGGCTCTGCAGCTGGGGCCTTATAGGGGATGGGGGACCGTATAGGGGATGGAGAGGGGCTATCGGGGATGGGAGGGGGCCTATAGGGGTTGGGGGGGCCTTTAGGGGATGGGGGGGCTCTCTGCAGCCGGGGGCCTGTAGAGGATGAGGGGGGGATATAGGGTATCGGGGGGGGCTCTGCAGCTGGGGCTGTATAGGGGATTTGGGGCTATAGGGGATGGGGGGGCTCTGCAGCTGGGGGTCTGCAGCTGAGGCCCTATAGGGGATGGGGGGGCTATAGGGGATTGGGGGGGGTTCTGCAGCTCGTGGCCTCCAGGGGATGGGGGCAGCTGGCATCGTCCCTTTGCTGTCTGGGGGCCTGTAGGGGATGTGTGTGTTTGGGGGGGCTGTGGGGTGGGGGGGTCGTGGCTGTCACCCCTCAGAATTGGGGCACCAGGGGAGCCCTGGGCTTTTGGGGAGCCCCCCAGGAGGACCCCGAGTGGAGGGGACGAGGTCATGGAGGAGACCCCAGGCAAGGAGGGGCTGGGGGCAGCTCAGGGGGGTCCTTGGGGTCAGGGGCTGCCCGGGTTCCCCCCCCCGGCCGTGTGGGTGCCCGGTGGGGTTTCGGGGGGAGCCGTGAGGGTGGGGGCACGGCTCCGAGCCCCTCGGGGTGCCCTTGGCCTCGGGGCGAGACCTCCCGGGGTGGCCCCGGGCTCGGTGCTCACCGGGCGCAGGCCCCGCGGTGCTTTTTGGGGTCAGCCCTTCCCACCCTGCCCGCTGAGCCCGGCCTGGAGCCGCGATTTTGGGGCTTTTTCTGCTGATTTGGATGCTCGTTGCGTAAGGCGCTGCCGGGGGGGCCTTGCCCGGATTGATTCGCTGCCTCTGCTTTTAGGGTGGGAAAGAAACCGAATTTGGGGTGGTCTGGGGGGTTCCTCAGGACACTGTGACCCAGGGGGGTTCCCCGGGGCACAGCACCCCTGGAACGGGGTCGGCTCGGGGCGCAGCGGGTCCCTAAATCTCGGGGCCAATGACCAACCCCTTTGGGAAGGCTCTGAGTGGTGCCCCCCGAGCTCCTCGCCCTCGCCGAGCCCAATTACCCCGTGGGTGCCGGCGATGCTCCCCGACCACCCCACGGCCCCGGGGGTGCTCCTCAGGCTTGGGAAGGGAGCTCAGCGCCCCGGCATTTTTGGAGGAGCTGCGGAGCGGGGTCCAAGGGTTTTTTTTTTTTTTGGCCCCCCCTTGGCCTCAAGCAGCCCCTCTGGGGGCGCGTGGGGGGCGCGCGCTCATCCGGGCAGCCGCCAAGGGCGCCCGCAGCGTGCCACGGCCGAGCTGCGGGGCTGCTCCCGGCCTCCCTCCATCCGATCCCCCCCCGTCCGTGTGTCCGAGCCCCCCCTGTCCATGTGTCCGAGCCCCCCCCGTCCGTGTGTCCGAGCCCCCGGCTCTCTCTGCAGCTTTGCTCCGGGGCCGGCGGCGCTGCGGCTGCTCTGCGGCGCTGCTGCCGCGTCATCCCCGGCTCCTGCTGCAGCGCGGCGAGCGCCGGCCGAGCCCCTGCGGGGTGGGATTCCAGCCCGGGGAGCAGGAACCCGGCCCCCGGCGGGGCCCTTGGCCCCCTGCCACCGCTGCCCCTGCTCCCAAAGGAAGGGAAATGGCCCCAAATCCGATCCCCCGGCAGCCGCGGGGGATGCTGAGCCGGGCGCCGCAGCGGAATGAAATGGGAAAATGGGCTCCTTGGGGTTTTTCTCCTCGCTCCCGGCTTTTTTTTCCCCGTTTCTTCATCCCTCCCGCCCTGCTGCGGCCTCAGACATCAGCAGTGGGGTCGGGGTGCTTTTGGGGCATGGGGGGGCTCGAGGGCTGCGCGCTGCCCTCTGCTCCTGCGGGGCCGATGCCCGCCTGAGCGCGCCCCCAGTGACCCCAGTTCATCCTGGGCTGCTTTTTCCACTGGTGTCAATAAACCGGGGGGGGGTCTCCCCGCTGCTCACCCCTCCCCCCCCGTCCTCTTTCCGCAGCCCCCTGCGGGTGTCTCCGTCCCCCCCCTCCCTCCCTCCCTCTTCTCCCCCATCTGCTGAAACAATCGGCTTTTGCTGCCTCGCGGCCGGCCGAGGAGCTGCTCTCTGCTGTGGGATTCGTGGGCAGGGGGTGGGCGGACGGACAGACGGATGGATGGACGGACGGACGGATGGACGGACAGACGGACACCGGTGTCTCTCTGGTGCCGGGCTTTGTGCAGGCTCAGCCCCCGGGAGCTGGGAGCAGGAGGGCTCCTTCCCACGCCCGTAGGTCAGCAAAGGTCGTCTCCCTTCCAGGCTGGAATTTGGGGTTATTCCGCGCAGATTGGGTGTCGGACACTTCTCAACATCATAAAACCCAGGAGGCTGTGCGGGTTTTGGCCTCTTGCTCTTTTCAGGCCACTTGAGAACCCAACCCGGCCCCCTCCAAAACCCCGGTGCCGCTGCACCCAAAGGCGCTGCTCTCACTCCAGCCCTGCGAGGTGCTGGGCTCGAATTTCTGCTTGCCTCCTGCCCCAAAATGAAGGAAACCTGCAGGGGATGGCAGGGAGCACGGGGGTGCCACAATGTCACCCCCACAACACCCGGGCAGGGTCCCAGACCCCACGGGGACGAGAAACCAGCAAGGCCAGGGGCAGGGGGCTGGTTTGGAAAGGGACGTGGTGGCACGGGGGATTTGGTGCTGGTTCGTTGGGGCAGGGGTGCTCGAGCCGCTGTTTTCTGCCCTCACTTTAATTTTGGGGCTCATCCACATCCGTCTGCAAGCACCGCGCTGCTCCCAGAGCTGCTCCTTCCCCCTCCCCAGCACCACGATTACCCAATTCCCCTAAAAAAAAAAGCTGATTTTAAGCCTGGGCTCAGCCAAGCTGGGGCAAATCGTGCTCAGACAGTGCTGCCTTTTTGGGGCAGAAAACGAGATCCTCTGCAGTGCTGGGGGCTCCTTGGGGCGCATCCACTCCGGCTGCACCTTCCTGGTGGATGGATGGACGGACGGACAGACGGATGGATGGACGGATGGATGCAGTCTCCCGGAGCCGTTTGTTCCGTTGCCATGAGAACCGGCGCTGCCGCACCGAGGGACGGGGATGGAGCCACCCGCATCCACAGCAGCCTCGGCTCTGCCTTTCCCCAGCCGGGGGGCTCCCCAAAACCCCCCCTTGCCCAGCCCCTCCAGGCTTCCCAGTGAGATCCAGCAGCTCCCCGTCCCTCGGATGCGTCCGGGTGCTCCCAGGCAGGGCTCTCCCTCTGGTGGGGGCTACAAATGGGGATGAGCCCGGCTCTCGGCCGGTCTGCGGCTAGGGGGAAGCGCTGCGGTTGTTTAAATGGGAATAAAACGTGTTAAATGGGAACGAAATGTGGGCAGGAGGAGCTCACCTCTGCTCCTGGGCCCTCCCCAGCTCTGGGCTGGGTTCCTCCACCCCGCGGGTCCCTGCGCCCTCCTTGCCAGGCTCCATCCCGAGGGCTCTGCCTGAAAATTGGCCGTTTTTTAGCAGCTCTCGGGGCCTCTGAGCCGGGTCCTGGGGGTCTCGCAGCTCTCCTGCCTGTTTGGGGGAAGCTTCGGGGCACCCCAGGTGTCGCTTTGCTTATCCACGAGCGCTGCCAAAGCACCGCAGCTCCATACCCCTGAGAGCAGGGCAGTGGGGCTGGGGACCGCCACCCTCCCCGGGCTCGGGGTGCTCTGGTGAGGAGGAAGGGATCGGGATGGGGCTCGGTCCCTGGGTGCTGACTTTCTTTCCCCGTGCCCACAGGTCCGTGGCGAGCCCGCCGGCAGCTGGGGCTGGCGCCGGGGAGCCGGTGGCAGGTCCCCCCCCCGCCCGCTGCGCACCCCCTCTCCATGCGAGCCGCGGCCAAATGGATGCGATCGCGAGCGGCGGCCTCAAGAGGAAGTTCGAGGACGCGGACGTGGGCTCCCCGGCCTCCAACTCGGACGATGAAATCTCCAACAGCGACAGCGCCGACAGCTGCGACAGCGTCAACCCCTCCAGCTCCACCGGCTTCATCCGTGAGTGGCCTGGGATGGGGACGGGGACAGGGACGGTCCCTGGAGGTGCCGCGGTGCCACGCTGCTGGCTCAGCTCTGCCCACGCTCAGCCCTTTCCAGCTGGGAGATGGCGAGCGTCCGTCCCTGAGCCTTTATTCCTCCCGCTCCTTTCCCAGCCCCTACCCAAACCTTTGGGTGTCTGAACGGGGCGAGCAGCCCAGGGCTGCTGGCACGAGCGAGGGGCGCGGAGACGCCGCTCTCCGGGGGTGGGAGGCCAGCACGGGGCACCGAGGGGGCTTCTCTTCCTGCTCCAACCCCTCCTGGGGCTCGTCCTCCCCGCAGCCACCTCCATCCTGAAGAGGCAGAAGCAGCTGCGCAGGAAGAATGTGCGCTTCGACCAGGTGACGGTGTACTACTTCGCCCGGCGCCAGGGCTTCACCAGCGTGCCCAGCCAGGGCGGCAGCTCCCTGGGCATGGCGCAGCGCCACAACTCGGTGCGCCGCTACACGCTCTGCGAGTTCGCCCAGGAGCAGGAGGTGAACCACCGGGAGATCCTGCGGGAGCACCTCAAGGAGGAGAAGCTCCACGCCAAGAAAATGAAGGTACGGCCGCGAGCTGCAAAGGGAGCACACGGGGAGGGGGGGACCCAGGCTGCTGCTTCGTCTGGATTTTGGGGTAGTTCAGCTCTGTTCTGTGCCTTCTTTTTTAACTTCTGTTGCCACTGCTCTTGCTGCCTGGTTACTCTGATGCTCCCCCCTTCCCTCCTGGAGAGCCCGGACAAACCTCTCCAGGGCTGTGCCGGTGGAAATTCCAGTCTGGGAAGTGGCTGTGCCCGGGGAGGATCCGGATCCAGGTCCGGGTGGCTCTGCCCGTTCCCGTTCCCGAACCCGTCCCCAATTACAGGCGCAGGGTGCGCGCCCTTGGGCGTTGCCTCGGGGCCGGGCTTCGTTTCGCAGCGATGCTTCGTTTAGTGCCAGCCTTTAATCAGGCTGCTGCTGCCATGACAACGCGCTTGGCAGAGGGACGCAGGCCCAGCCGGCCGCTTCAGTTTTATCATTTTTTATCATTTTTTCTTAGCATTTTGCTTTGCTGACGGCTCCACGCGCTGCCCATGGAGCCACGGGGGCCAGAGGGGCTGGTGACAGCCCCTGGGTCCGGCTGCATCTGCCCAGGGAGCAGCGGGGCTGGGGTTTGGGGGCTGAGAACAGGCTGGACCCCAGCAGGGAGGCGAAGTTGTGTCCTCAAATTCCTCCTCTCCCAGGGCCCAGGTATTTTTAGGAAGCGGCGACCTCCTTTTGTCGTGCTCCTTGCAGGGAGGAGGGAAGGCGGCGGAGCCTCTGCTCTGATCTCCTTCATGTTTTTTTTCTTGTAAACTGCTGTGGGACCAGGGGGCTGGGGGTGGGCTCGATCCTTCCCGCTGGCTCTGCCCCGAGGCGCGCAGTCGGGGTCGGCGCTGCCCCCCAGGGGACCCACAGCCCCCCCCCAGCATCGCTGCGGGGTCTCAGCCCTGTCCCCCCGCCCCGCAGCTCACCAAGAACGGCACGGTGGAGTCCGAGGAGGCGGAGGGGCTGACGCTGGAGGACGTCTCGGACGACGACATCGACGTGGAGAACGTGGAGGTGGACGACTACTTCTTCCTGCAGCCCCTGCCCACCAAGCGGCGCCGGGCGCTGCTCCGCGCCTCCGGCGTGCACCGCATCGACGCCGAGGAGAAGCAGGAGCTGCGAGCCATCCGCCTCTCGCGGGAGGAGTGCGGCTGCGACTGCCGCCTCTACTGCGACCCCGAGGCCTGCGCCTGCAGCCAGGCGGGCATCAAATGCCAGGTGAGTCGGGGAGGGAGCTGCCAGCACCCAGCCTTCAGCCTGCCCGCGGTGCCGGGCTCTCCGTGAGACGTGGAGAGCTGAGAAAAGGGACTGGAGGAGAGGGGTGTGCGGCCCCAGCCTTGTTTTGGGGACCCCTCGCAGGGAAAACCTTCCCGGGGGTCGAGCCCCTGTTGTGGGGTGGCGTTTGGGCAGCGGTGGGGCTGGTTCAGGAGGCAGAAATCGGCGTCATGCAGGCTCCCGGCGCCGCCGTCCTCAGCTGCGGCGTCTCCCTCTGGCAGGTGGACCGCATGTCCTTCCCCTGCGGCTGCTCGCGGGACGGCTGCGGGAACATGGCCGGCCGCATCGAGTTCAACCCCATCCGCGTGCGGACTCACTACCTCCACACCATCATGAAGCTGGAGCTGGAGAACAAGCGCCAGGGAGCCCGGCCCGCCGAGGAGGAGGCGGTGGCGGCAGCGGTGGCGGCAGCGCAGGGCTCCGGCAGCGCCTGGCCGGGGACGCAGCCCCCGGAGACGCAGGACTTCCAGGAGTTCATGGCGGAGAACGAGACGGCCGTCATGCACCTGCAGACGGCGGAGGAGCTGGAGAGGCTGAAGGCCGAGGAAGACTCGAGCAGCAGCTCCGGCGTGGAGAGCTTGGGCGTCTGCATCCTGGAGGAGCCCCTGGCCGTGCCGGAGGGTTTGTGCCCCGGCCTCGCCGCCCCCATCCTCATCCAAGCGCAGCTGCCGCCGGGTTCCTCCGTCCTCTGCTTTGCCGACGGCGCCGAGCAGGCGGCTGCGGCGGGCAACCAGCCCTACCTGAACGGTGGCCCCGTGGTCTACTACCAGGTGGAGCAGCGCTCCGTGCTGGGCACCAAGGGCGAGAGCGGCCCCGAGGAGCTGGAGGTGCCCCCGACGTACCCGAGCGAGAAGGACCTGGGCGTCATCTCCGTCCCCGTGGCGTCGCTGGTGACTTGCGGCCGCGCCGCCGCTGCTCCGAGCAAGGGAGAAGCGGCAAAAGCCCCGGCTCCGGAGGCTGCAGCCCCGGGCGAGGGCTGCCGTGGGGCCCCCGCCGCCCCCTTTGGCACAAACTCTCCGTCCCCTGCACCCGAGCAAGCCCCGGAGCACGCACGGGAGCCGCCCGCCGCCGAGGAGCGCGCGCTGGGAGCCGCCCTGCCCGTCTGAGCAGCGGCGGGCGCCCCTTCCTCTATTTATTGACGGTTTTTGACGGACCAGCAGTGGCCACGTGAGGTTATTTAATTGGGGGGGGTGGGAGGGGCGCGGGGCTGCTTTGTACAGGGGGGTTTTAGACGGACCCAGGCGGGTGCTGTGCGGAGGTGGCTCCTCGCGCTTGGCGCTGGGCGCGCTCCCCGGGACCACGGCGCGGAGCAGCGGACTCGAGGCCCCCGCGCTTGGCTGCTTCCAGGTGGCAGCGGCCCCGCTGCTCCCCCCCCCCATCCCCAGCCCAGCAGGGACGGTTTTGGGGGACGGTTTTGGGGCCCGGCCACCGCCCGCGGCTGCTCGGTTGCCGTCCGCATGCGCACGCAGCCTCCTGCTCCCCCCCCCCCGTCCTCTGCAGCTCCCCGCTGCAGCGCCCGCCTGGGCACCTTTCTCCCCTTTTAACCAGAAGACGCCGTTTTTAGTTTTTTTTTTTTTTTTTAATGTGTTGAATGTTTACGGGGCTGGGCCGCAGCCAAGCAGCTCTCCGGGGGCCGCGCTGCCCCCTCGCACCCCAGCAGGGACGGGGCGGTGAAGACCCCGCACCGCTGGGAGGGGGCCCGAACCCCCCCTTCAGCTGCACAGCACGGGGCGAGGACGGCCCCCGGCCCCCCCCAGAAGGTTTTTTTTTTTGGTTCCTCACCTCGTTGCTTTTATCGACGCCGCGGGGGCAGCGTGGCAGGAGGAGAGCCCGGTCCGGCCACCAGCTCCGTCCGTCCTGCAGGAGGGGCAGAGGCGAGCGCGTCCCCTCCATCCCCTCGGCGGGTGGTGAAAGCACTTTGCAGCCCCCCCCTCGGGGCTTCGTTCCTTCGAGCTCCTCGCCCCAAACCCCGTGGGGCGTTTGGCAGGTGGGGGGGGGCAGGACCCAGCGTTTTCCAGCTGTCCCCCGGGGCTGCTCCCCAGCCGGGGGGGGGGCACGATGCCATCCCAGCTCGGGATGGGCCCCCCCAGGAGCTCGGCGCTGCTCCAGCCCCAGCCACCCTTCGAGCACCCCCTGCCCGAGGGGCGCCATCCCCTGACCCCCCCGTTGGGCACAGACGGACTCCAGCTGAGCAAACCTCGCAGCGAGGGGGAGAAGAGGGGCACCCGGACCCCCCCCAAGACCCCCCCCCCAGGACCCCCCAGCGGAGGAGAAGCTGCCGAGCTCCGAAGCTGTTCCTGATGGGAACCCAACGCAGCCCCCGCGCCACCACCGCCAAACGCTGCTGCTGGCAGGAGCCCCCCCCCTGCTCCAAAGGGCCGTGTGTGTCCCCCCCCCCAGCCCTGGGGAGCGGGGGGGGCGGCCTGGGACAGACTGCGTCCTGCACAAGTGCTTGAATTGCTCGGCCTTCGTTCGGTTTCACGGCTCCTCTCCTGCTTCTGCTCCGCGGCCGCTCGCTGGGGTCCTGGGGGGGGGCACCTCCGAGCTGCTCCCCCCCCTTGGGACCTTTTGGTGCCCGTTAGGGTTGGGGTTAGGGTTCTCTGAACCCGTTCTCTGAAGCTTTGTGCAGAGCCCGGGGGTTGCAGCTTTGGGGGGGGGGGGGTTTGGGGCAGACCCCCAGTGACTGGGGGGGGGCTCCAGCTTTGGGGCTCGGTGCCTCCTGCCCCCCCCCGCGCTCCCTCCAACCTTACCCAAGGGCTACGTCCCCGCGGGGGCTCTGGGGGGAACGAAGCCTTACCCGGGGCCGTGCCCCCCCCCCACCCCCAGCTCCCCGTCCTGGGGGGGCTGCCGTGCCCCCCCTGTGCAAAACTCTGCCAAGGCAGAGCAAACGCTGACACTTGAACAGGTTTAAATCTTCTGAGATTTTTTGTTTTTTGGGGGGTTTTCTTGTTTTCTTGTTTTTTTTCTTCCTTTTAAACGAATTCAGCGCCCCCCCAGCTCCCACAACGCAGCCAGGCCGGGCTGGGGGGGTCAAGGGGGGGGTCTCTGCTCCTAGGAGTGACTCTGTTTTTACAGCTCGTTCGTGGTGCAATCAAAGCGTTTCTGCCTCCTGCCCCCTCAGCTGCGTGACGAACTGGTCAGCCCCCACTGGTGCTACTGGGCTGCTCGGGAGCGGTGGCACCGGCGCCCGGCCCCCCCCCTCCCCCTGGCCCCATTTAAATCCTATTTAAATCCCGACCCTGCTCCCCCCGCCCTCGCCCCCCCCCTCACACTGTACGCAGGTGGCATTTCCCCCCCCCCCCATTTCCAGTGTGAATCCAAAGCTTGTCAGGTCCTCAGCATTATTTTGGTTTTTTTTGTTTGTTTTTTTGTGTTTTTTTTTTTTGGCCTTTTACGTTCTTTTCATGGTGACAATGCTGTATTTAAAGAGAAATATTTAAGTGTAAAAATAAAGAAATGCTCAAACTTGCACCGGGAGTCGCTTTGGGGCTTGGAGGGCGCCGAGAGGAGCCCGGGGGGGGGGGGGGCAAAAGCAGAGCAGGGGCAGGGCCGGGGGGGGGCCAGGGGGGAGCCAGGCGAGCCCTGCGCTTGCTTTTTTCTTTAATAAAACACAAAAAGCGGGGCCGAAACTCACTCCGGAGTCTCTCATGCACAGACCGCGCTAGGACAGGTGGTGAGGGGCTGGGTTTAATCCCTCGGGGAGATGGGGGGGGCACGGTGCAGGCTGCCCCCAGCCCCCCCAAATCCTTTCCCGAGGAGCCCAGAGTGGGGCAGGGCACGGAGGGCACCAGGCGCTGCTGGGGGCTGCGTCCTCACCACCAGTACAGCCCAGTCCTTCCCAGCGCCGCCCGTGGCTGCAGCCCTGGAACAAAACACAGGGACCACCCCCACACCTAGGGGGGGCCCTCACCCCCCCCAGGAGCTGTTTGCATTAAGACTTCAGTGACACCCCCGGGATCCCCTCTGCACAGGGAACAGAGCAGCAGGGCCCAAGCTGAGCACAGCCCACCACAGGAAGCTCCCAGGGGCAGGGGGGGGCACACGCCTGTTCCCCCCCCCCCATCCATAAAGTGCCGCAGTTCAGGAGGTGAAAGGGAGCCGTGAGGGGCAGCGGGGACAGCGCGGAGGGACGGGGACCCCCCCTTCACCTGCGTGGCAGCGCCTCGGGGGGCAGCGGGGCTCCAGGCTCTGCCCGAGGTGCCGGGGATTGGGGGGGGGGGTTGCACGAGCCCCCCCCGGCGATGCCGCAGGCGAGGGGTCGCAGCCGGGGCCCCCCCCGTGCTCACTCCTTGGCCCTGAGGTAGTTGAGGCTCAGCAGGACCATGCTGTTGGCCAGCAGGGACACCTCGGACACTGCACGAGAGAGAGAGGCTGAAACCAAACGGCTCCCGGCACGCTCAGCCCCTCCCCGGGGGGGGGGGGCTGGGGGGGGCTCCCCAGGGCCTTTTTGCTCTGTTCCCAGCCCTTTATTTCCCCCCCATCCCCATTTTGCCTCCCCCCACCAGGACCCCTTCCCACCACAAGCTCCCCAGGGGCTGCGCCCTGAGCCTTTTCCCAGCCAAATTCCAGCGAAATCTCCCCAAAACGCGTGTCCCCCCCCCGCCTCACCCCCACCCCAGCAGGCAGGAGCTGCCTCTGCCCCCCCCTCACCTTGCAGCTTGCAGGAGAGCTGCAGCCACTGCTCCAGCCACGCTCTGCACTCTGCCAGCCCGAGCTGCGTCGAGTTCAGACCCCGGAGGTAGCAAGCCTGGGGGGGGGGGGTGGAAAAACAGACAGGGGGGGGCAGAAACAGACCCCAGGGTCACACAGGGGACGGCCCTGGGCCCCCCCCGGGCACTGGAGCCTTCCTCACCGCCCTCAGCTCCTCCTCGGAGAGCTGCCCCAAGCCCAGGCGCAGCAGGGCCCGGTCCAGGTGCCGGATCTCCAGGACGTGGCCGCGCAGGCGGTGCCTCAGGACGAAGGCGGGCAGGCGGGGGGTGAGGAACAGGACCCGGCTCAGGGCCCTCTGCAGCAGAGAAAAAGGCACCGAGCCCCCCCGTGAGACCCCCCCCCGGGCACAACCCGAGCCACCCGATGGGAGCCGTGAGCACAGCCAGGAGGAAAACCAAGCAGGGAAGCGTTGGGAGCGCTTCTCCGAAGGAGAAATTAAAAAAAAGGGGGGGGGAAAGGAGAAATTAAAGGGTCAGAGGAAAAAAAATCCGCAGCCGTGGGGAGGAGGAGGGGGGGGCGCTCACCACGTGGGACGCGTGCAGCTTGCTCAGCCCCAGGGGGGGCCCCGAAAAAAGGCTCCTGAGGGCGTACAGCTCGGCCACCTGCGGCTGCGCCCCCCGCTGCACCTGCAAGAGCCCCCGGCGCTCATCACCAACACTTCCCGGGGGGGTGCCGGGCGCTGCTGAGCCCCCGGGGGGGTGCTGAGCCCCAAGGGGGGGCCGCAGCCCCCCACCCACCTTGGTGCAGAGCTCCTGCAGCTGGGTTTGGAGCCGGGGCTCGGGCAGGGAGCTGGCGGCCAGGGCCAGGCTCTGCAGCACCTCGGTGTAGGCGGCGCTGCGGATGGCGTGGTAGGCGGCCAGGAACTCCCGCTGCTGGCTCGGCGTCCAGAAATAGCGGATGAGGAGCTGCCGGGGGAAAAAATACCTGGGGGGGCACAGGTGGGGGGGTCAGGGGGGGCAGCCTCACGTGTGAATGAGCTGGGAAGGGCCTCGCTCGCTGAAGCAGTGCCCTGAGGGGGGGGGGCAGCCCCTCTCCCAGCCCCTCTCCCTGGATTTGCTCCTCCAAAGGCCACGGCGAGCTCCTGAGCTTCACGGGGGGGGGGGGGCACGGTGCTGCGGGGGGGCTGCAGCCCCGTGCCGGGGGTGTTTGTGCCCCCAGGGCACGGAGCTGGCCGGGCCCCGGGCACGCAGAAGGGCAGGATTGCGAAAACGAAATGCCAGCCAAGCCAAAACGCCAGCAGGGAGAGGAGGAGCCCGCAGCGCCCCCCCCGGGAGGTTTTTTTTTTTTTTTGGGGGGGGGGGGGAAGGGGGAGGGGGGGGTACTCACATCAGGACGATGACCAAGAAGTTGGCGAAGGGCGGGATGGCGAGCAGCCCGACCGGGATGGCCTTGAGCACGTCCCTGCGGAACTGCGGCCGAGAGTGAAGCAGCAGGAAAATCAAAGAGCTGGGGGGGCTAAAACCACCCAGCCCCCCCAAAATCCACCCAGCCCCCCCCAAAAAAAACACCCAGCTCCCCCAAAACCCACCCAGCCCCCTCCAAAACCCAACAGCCAGGCACCGAATCCCACCCAGCTCCCCCCAAAAGCAGTGTCCCGGCCCTGAGCACAGCTCCCAGGCCCTGATTTTGGGCAGGAATCACTCATACACGTCCCCCCCCCCCCAAAAAAACCAGCCCTGTTCCCCCCCCCCCCCCCCGTACCTGCCGCAGCCTCTCCATGTCCCTGTAGGGCAGCTGCTGGGGGCTCAGCCTCTGCCGGGCCATGTCCTGCCGGATCCTCCGCACCTCCCTCACCTCCAGCAGCACCGACCGGACCCCTGCGGAGGCGGCGTTGAGGCTCCCCCCGGTGGGGGGCACCGGGCAAGCTCCGGTGGGGGGGGCCGTGTGCTGGGGGGGGGTCTCACCGTGCCCCCACCTCCGGTGAAGAGGGCGTAGAGGCCGTAGAAGCGGGGGAAGGAGCGCTGCAGGAAGCGCTCGTAGCGCCCGTTGAGCCGCTTCAGGCCCCGCAGCACGGCCGCCAGGGCGCCCCGGGAACCCGCCTCGGCGGAACGGCAGCGAACGGAGACCCTGGGGGGGGGAAAACGGAGGGGGGGGCAGCCGGTTTTGGGGCGGGGGGGGGGGAGGAGATGGCCCGGTACCGGGCTGCTGGTACCCGGCACCCTCCCTCCTCCGGTGCTGGGGGGCGTGGGTGGTAACCGGGGGGTGGGGGGGGTCTGGGGGTGGTACCGGGGTTGGGGGGGGGGCACCGGGGCCGGTAACCGGGGGGTGGGAGGGGGAGCAGGGGCTGTACCGGGGGTCTCAGGGTCGGTACCGGGAGCTGGGGGGGGTACAAGGGGCACCACGGCCGGTACCGGGGGGGGAGTCGGGGGCCCGGGGGTGGTACCGGGGTGGGGGGGGGGGGCACGGGACACGGCGCCGGTAACCGGGGGGTGTTGAGGGGCCCGGGGGTGGTACCGGGGGTGTCACGGGAGGTACCGGGGGCTGGGGGGGGGGCACGGAACACCACGGCCAGTACCGGGGGGGTGTCGGGGGGCTCGGGGGGGCACCGGGGGCACGGGGGGCACCGCGGCCGGTACCGGGGGGAGGCACCGGGGAGGGGAGGGGGTCCCAGGGCCGGTTCCCAGGGCCGGTACCGGGGGTCCCGGCTCACCTCAGCGCCCCCCGCGGGGGTCGCGGCTCCAGGAGGCCCCAGGCGGGGCTGGGCCCGGGGCCGAGCCTCCAGAGAGCCCCGCGGGCCCCCGCCCGGCTCAGCGCCATCTTGGCGGCCGCCCACGTGACGCGGCGGGAGGCGGTGCGCGGAGCGGTCACGTGAGCGCCGCCGGAAGTGGCCGCTGGGCGCCGCCATCTTGGGGGCTTCCCCGTGTGGGGCCGGCCCGGGAGGAGCCGGGGGGACCGGGAGGGGTCGGGGGGGGATGGGGAGGGCTCGGGGCTCTCCTCCGACTCTCGGGACCCCCCCAGCGAGGCGCGGAGCCGCTCTGTGGGCCTGTTCCCCCCGCCCCGGGATGCTGCCCCTGCTCGGTACCGGCCCCGGTGGCAGCGGCCCCGCTGACCTGCACCGAGGCCTCCAGCCCGTCAGGCCCCGTTGGGCCCCGGTGGACGCTACAAGCACCGCAGGGACCGGCCCTGCTCCACCACGGCTGCTCCTGGCCCCCCGGTGCCTTCCCCGTCACCCTCCCCAGCACCACCGGCACCGGGCCCCATCCCGGCACCCCCCCGGGGCCCCGGGCGAGGCCTTCCCAAAGGAAACGACGTCCCGGAGGAGGGCCCGGAGCCGCCCTCGGCCGCAGCCGGTGTGCGTGGGGCCGGTCACGCACACCAACATCTCCTACGTGCTGGCTGCTGCGGGGCTGCGCACTCAGCGCTTGCTTATCGGAGGCACCGGGGGCACCGGGGCCTTTTGCCGGTGTCAGAAAGCCGGGGGTTATCGCGCTGCACCCCTGGGCTTCAGGCCACTGGGGCTCGGTGATAATTCCCCGTATTGATCCGGCCCCGGAGGGATAACGCTTTATCAGCGCTGCACGTCCCGGCAGCTGGGGAACGCGCGGCGGCGGCGGTTGGGTCCCTAATCGGTGAAACAGCCCCGGTGGAGCAGAGTCCAGGTCCCGCTCACTAATTACAGCCGCGCTCCCGCTGCTCCACCAAAAACCCTTTCAGTTGTGCCGGGAGCCGATAACGCCGCCCGGGAGCACACAAGGCCACCGGCAGAGGCCCCGCATCAAAGCTGGCGGCCGCCCGGGGGGCGTTCGGCCGGCGATAGCGCGGGCATGGCCGGGGCTGCTGGGCCCACAGCCCCCCGGGGGACTCTGCCCGTGGGGTGCAGCAGGGCGGGGACGCCTCTTATAGCCGGCGGCCGCGCGCCCGGTAGCAGCAGCGGCGTCGAGCCTCGCGCCATGCCCCACCGGCACCGCCTGGAGCCCGGCCCTGCCGCCTGCGAGCTGGGTGAGTGCCCCGCGGCTGGGCCACACGGGTTTTTTCTCCAGTTCGGGTGTTTTTGGGGATATTGTTCGGGCAGAGGTTGGACTCGATGGTCTTGAGGTCTCTTCCGACCTAGACGATTCTGTGATTCTGTGGATGGCATTTTTGGTGCCTCTGCAGCACAACCCGTCAGAGCCTTTGGGAGAACTGGGCGACTTTCCAGCCGGAGTGCTGGAAACGCGGCGTTTCTCTGCTGAAAAACAGCCAGAAAAAAACAACAGGACCCAAAACTGGGCTTTTTTTTTATTTATTAAAAAAAAAAAAAAAAAAAAAGTTAAGAAAAGAGCATTGTCTGATGGCTCCGGGTGACTTGCAGCCGCCGCATGGGGCGGGCTCAGCCTCGGGACCGGGCCGGGCCGGTGCCACCGGGACCGGGACCCGCTGGTGTCACTGTGACCGGGACGGGCTGCGGACACCGGAGCCGAAGGGAGCCGAAAGGAGCCGAAGGGAGCCGAAAGGAGCCGAAGGGAGCCGAGCGCTCCCGAGCCGAGCGGCGCCGAACAGAGCCGAGCGGCTCCGAGGGCTCCGAGCGCAGCCGAAGGGAGCCGAACGGCTTCGGTGTTTCCGAGCCGAGCGTAGTCGAAGGGAGCCGAGCGCTCCCGAGGTCTCTGAGCCGAGCGCTGCCGAACGCAGCCGAACGGCTCCGAGCGCTGCCGAGCCGAGCGGTCCCGAAGGGAGCCGAGAGTTCCCGAACGGCTCCGAGCGCTGCCGAACGGAGCCGAGCGGCCCCGAGCGCGGCCGGCCCGCTGTGGGGGCCGCGGCCGGGCATGAGGCGGCGGCGGCGGCGGGGGCGGCCGGGGGCGGCCGAGGCGGTGAGAGGAGGGACCGGGCCCGGGGGAACCCCTGGAGGCCCGGGGGGGGGCTGGGGAGGGGTTTGGGGGGGTTGGGGAGGGGTTTGGGGGGGCTGGGGAGGGGCGTGGGGGGCCCCCCCCTCAGGGTGCCAATGGGGGGGGGATCCCTGAGGGGAGCGCTGGGGAGGGGGGGGCCGGTGGGGGCCCTGAGGGGGCCCTGAGGGGGCCTTGGGGTGCTGGGGCTGGGCTGGGGGGGGTCTGGGGGTGCTGGGGGGGGCTGGGGTGCAGAGCTGGGGGTCCCTGTGGTGCTGGGGGGGGGCTGGGGGGTCCCTGGGATCCCCCAGAGCAGGTGAGGGACGGGGTCAGGCCGGGGGGGGGGCTGATGCCCCCAGACCCAATTTGCTGCCCCCCTACCCCCCAATCCCTGAGCCCCCAGCACCCCCACCCAGGGACCCCCGCGACCCCCCAGCCCCGGGGGGGCTCCCCCTGGGTGTGAGCAGGGCGGGGGCCCCGGCACCGCCTCGGGACGGGGGCTGGAGCCCAGCACCAGGCCGGGGGGGGCCGGAGCTGATGGGGGTGACCCCACTGGGTGCTGGGGACGACCCCAGTGGGTGTCGGGGTGACCCCATGGGGTGCTGGGGGTGACCCCGGCGCCGCAGGGGCCGCGTTCCCGTTGTCCTCCCGGCCCCTCGTCTCTTCGTTTCGTCCTGAACCGACCCTGCCTTCCTTCGGCCTCGTTTTTGGAGGGCGTTTCCGAGCCCTGAGCCTCGCCACCACCTTGGGGCTGCCACTTTTCGGTGGGCTGGGGGCGGCTCGGTGCCCTCCTGGCCTTGGCCACGGCCTCTCCCGGTGCAATTAGCAGGGAGGAGCTCGACTCATTAACCCGGCAGGCAGCCGGGCGACCTGGTGGCGCGGCCGAGGGTTGAGCAATGCCGAACCTGCGGGTGAGAGCTCTCACCGGGGCGTGCAGGGCATCCCGCAGAACCAAAGCAGGCAATGCCATAGGGTTTTGCCCAAAAACCCTGGTTTTTGGCCCTAGCTGGTGCTGCCGTGGCACTGGGTGGGCACAGAAGGTGGTCAGGGGCTGGGGCAGGAGGGTGAGGGGTTGGTTTCCAGTCCCCTCTGCTGTTGTGGTGATGCTCTTAGGGCTGTAGCATCCGTAGGGAATGAGGCCGGGTGCTCTGCACCATTGCACGAAGGGCTGGCCCCATGGGGGTGCTCCGGGAGAGTTAACGGTGCCCGAGGAAAGCTGCAACATCAAAGCTCGACAGCAAATGCCACAACCTCGGCGGCAGGAACTGCTCCCAGCGTGGGACTGGGGCTGAGCGATAACCGTGCTGAGCGTGCAGCCCTCGTGACAGAGCACGGCCCTGCCTGCGGGGAGAACGGCCCCAAAGGGGGGCGAGTTCCATCCGCAAAAGGACGGGCATCAAAAGCCCGGGCAGCAGAAGCAGCAGCTTTGCCTTTGGAGCAGAGCAACAGCGCGATATCCTCGGCTCCTTGCCCCGTTTCCAAGCGGGTTTCCTCCTGGGAAGGCGGCCGCCGTGCCTGGGGGTGAATCCGGAGTGAATCCGGAGCCAGACGGTGCCGGTGAGACCTGCAGGGACCAGGGTTAGGAGCGAGACCGAGCCCCAGCCCCCCACATCACTTCCAAACCAAGGAGCTCGCGGCAGAGATAGCGGCGCCTGTTTGGCCCCCGCCTGCGCGGGGCCGCGTTTGGCAGGGAGATATCGGGGTCAGGCAGCGCCGTGCCCAGCCTTCGCCCTCCTCCTCCTCACCAGTGCCCGTGCAGGGAGCATTTGTGGGGCCGGCAGCCGAGGCAAGAGCTGCTCCTCCACGGGGAACCGGGGAAAAGACGGCTCGGTGCCGAAGGCTGATCTGAGGAGCCCTCAGGGCAGCGCTTTCAACGTGAGCCTAGAAGGAAGGAAATCGTGGAAGCGTGCGCGGGAGGAAGGCTCCGTGGCTCCCCCGGGCAGGAGGGGTCTCGCTGCCCTCCCCGGGTTATTTTTGTGGTCAGGCTCGCTTGCTAATCGTCTTTGTAGCCGGGGGTTTGGTGCTGCTGGGGGGAGCAGCAAGTGAATCTTCACAAACCTAAAATGGGTTGGAATCACTTAAAATGAATTGTTCTTGAATGTTGTCCTTTGATGTCTCCGTATTATGAGGAAATCCCCCGTTAATGCACGGGGTCGTTGGTGGAGATGAGAGGCGCTGGTGGTGCGTCGAGGTGTCCGTGGGGCTCCGCGGTTGACTTTTGGGGCCAGCTTCGTGCGTCCTGCCCCAGCTCCTGGCACCTTTCTGCCCGGATCAATGGTGCAAGGGCCGCGTCCTGCTCCCAGGACAGCCCGGGATGCCTGTGAGGGCACGGTGTGGATCCCACACCCCTGCCCGGAGGGAAGGAATGCGGTTTTTGTGCACCCTGAGGGAATTCCCCTCTAGTTTCCGTAGCTGGGGTTTCACAAGAGGCGTGCAGAGCTGCCAGGTGCTCCGCTCCCTCCTCGAGCTCCCGGGGGAGGTAACCCTGTCCCTGCCGGCCGCTCTCCCGGGGGATTTCGTTCTCCTCCTCAGCACCTGCAGTAACCAAACCCTCTCCTCTCCTTGCAGCCAACAGGACCCATCTAGACCCGGGGCACCAGGAGGGCTCAGCCATGGG
Source organism: Anas platyrhynchos (assembly GCF_047663525.1). NCBI lineage: Eukaryota > Metazoa > Chordata > Aves > Anseriformes > Anatidae > Anas > Anas platyrhynchos. Next base: position 773,227 of record NC_092622.1, read on the forward strand.
GACCTCCGACACGGACCTGAGGACGCCAGACGGTAAGCACACCCCGTGCGTCTCCAATCACCCCCTGCTTCACAAAAAAAACCCAAAAAAACGAAAAAAAAAACCACCGAGAGGTCAGCGTGTGCCCGTTTCTGCCCCCATTTCTGCCCCACCGGAGCTCCTGGGGCTCGCCCAGCCTTGCTCAACGCGGGCAGCCCCGGCACCGTCGGCTCTCCCCACGCTTGGCTGGCTCCAGAGGCATTATGCAAACGTGCCGCGAGGTCTTTGGGAGGCCGGGAGGAGGCCGGGAGGAAGGAGGAGCTGCCGGGCTGCAGTTTGCTCTGATGATGCAATAGGAAAGTTGGTAAAAGAGCGGCCGGTGGCGGCCGGCCCCTTCCAAGGGCTGCGAGCTGGGGAGCAGGAGCAGGATGCCGCGCACGGAGAGCAGCAGTGAGTACGGCCCCGCTGTGCTGCTGGGCGGGGGGGGGGTTGGCTGATGGCAGGGGGTCTTCACGGGTTGTTACGTGTCTGAAGGGCAGGAATTTGCAGTTTCTTTGCCAAGGTGACCCCGCACACCCCGCTCACAAGTAGAAACTGGCCCAAAAACTCTCCTGCCAGGGCAGCTTGGGGCGAGGTTCTCCATGGAAGCAGCGGCGGCTCCGCTCCTTGAGGTTTCCTTGCTCCTTGCTCTTGGCTCTGGCTCCCCGATGATTCCGGTCACGCGCTGGGGCTGCCCTGGTGTTGAGCAGTGCCCCCAAACAGCTGCGTGGCGAGGGATTTAAAAAAAAATACGTGGGAGGGGGGCGCAAAGAGGCAGGTTTGGAGCCCGCTGCTCTTTTTGTTGATTGTCTTCACAAAGAGCCCGCCCCGCGCCAGGACACGCAGGGTTTGCTTTGCGGAGCCTCTGCCAAGTTTCCCTGGGAGGTTTTTCACTCTCTCCTTCCTTTCCTCCTCTGTTCCTCCCCCCAGAGGATGGCTCCATGGACGGCATCAGCACCATCTCTGGCAGCAGGAACCCGCTGCAGCCCGCGGACACCTCCTCGGAGGAGCCCTTCACCACCTACTTCGACAGCAAGATCCCCATCCCCGAGGATGAGACGGTGGGTGCCTCCCCAGCGGGAAACGGGGTGGAAAAAGGCCTGCAGGCGTTGGGTGCAGGCGTTGGGTACGTTGGGAGCGTGCCCCAGGGGGGTCTCCAAGCTCGCCCTGGGGTTAATGATTCATCCCAGGTGATTTGGCTCAGGAGCTGCCAACGAGCAGAGAAATCCCTGGGTTACAAGCCCGAGGGAGGGGAGGTTGGCTCTTTGTTCCCTTATCAGGGAAAGGGAGCACACAAAAATGGGGCTTTGTCCCCCTCTTGGAGCACGGGGGTGACATTTCAGCTTCATCTCCCTGCTGGGTTCTGCCTGGGGTGATGAACATCCAAACTTTTGGCCCGTCGGTTGCTCTGGGGCACGCCACATCCCTGTGGCAGAGCTGGGCACCGATGTCCCCGTCCTTCCCCGTCACAGCACTCGTGCTTCAGCTTCCGCAAGCTCTGGGCTTTCACCGGGCCGGGCTTTCTGATGAGTATCGCCTACCTGGACCCGGGCAACATCGAGTCGGACTTGCAGTCTGGGGCCGTCGCAGGATTTAAGGTCAGCAGGGAAACCGGGGAGGGAAGCGCTGGAAACGGTGCCCCTGGTTGGTTTGGGGCAGGGGTGCTGGGCTGAAAGCAGCCTGGGGGGTGTGGGGAAGGGGGAAACGAGGCACCCACATGCCCTCTGCAGCATTTGGATCCTTCCCGTGCCAGCTCCAAGCCCGAAAAAAAAGCCTCCAAATGCTCATAATGTATATATATATATTTTTTAAATAAAACCATTCTGATTCAGCAGGCGGGTGTGGGATGCAGGGACCCCGCTGCGCCCAGGCACCCACTGCTGCCCTCCTCTCCCCCCAGCTGCTGTGGGTGCTGCTGATGGCGACGGTGATGGGGCTGCTCCTGCAGCGGCTGGCCGCGCGCCTCGGCGTGGTGACGGGGCTGCACCTCGCCGAGGTCTGCCACCGCCAGTACCAAAAGGTGGGTGCTCCACTGCCCGGGGGCTCTTCCACCTCCCCCTGCCACCATTCACGGTGCCAAATCCTCCGTGGGAGAAGGTCTTTGGGTTGCTAAAATACGTTTTCAGTCTCGTCTCTTTATTGTTCGGGGAGCTGGGGGATTAAGTGGATTTCTTCTGCATGGTTGGAAGGAGGCAGGTTTAGAGAGAGGCTTTCAGCGCAGCCCGAGAGCTGCCCTGGTGAAGGAGAGCCTGGGTGGGTGGCTCAGGGACACTTGAGGTCCCGTCGGTGTTTTCCCCGTTTGCAGGAGGAGGGAGGTGTGGTGAGTGTCCTGGCACTTGGCAGTGAATCGCAGACAGAGCCTGAAAAAAAAAAAAAAAAACACCCTGATTTCATTGGCTCTGTCTGGATCCTCCCTCCCGAAGTCCTGGAGGCAAGCTGAGATCCGTGTCGGTTAGATAAGCACAAGGCATCACGAGGAGAGAGATGGCATTTGTAGCAGCAGACCCTTTTCTCGTGGCACATCCCCCTGCTGCAGGAGCCGGCGGGGCCGTGCGTCGCCCTCCGCTGCGGCTGGGGAAGTCGGCGGCGTCCCCAAACCCTCGAGACTGCGGCGTGACCGTGCGAGAGGGCCCCCGGCTCCTCGGCAGGCAGAGCCGGCTGGTTTCACTCTCGCAACGCGCCGTATCTGTTAGGACGAGTAATTGGGGTTATATAAGTGACCCGGGAGCCTCCCCTGGGGATTGCCACAGGTAACCTGCATTTCTGCCCCACACCAGCCCCGAGTGCCGCTTGGCAGCGTGTTTCCCGCACCTTCATTCGGTGTGGAAGAAGCAAAGCTGGGAAAAAGCAACAGGTCCCGAGTGGGCAGGCCCCATAATCACACATTCCTCGTGGAAATGACAGGGAGAAGCGAGCTGCTCCCTCTCGTTGTGGATGCTGCTCCCTCTCGTTGTGGATGCTGACGTTTCTGCCCCCCCAGGTTCCTCGGATCATCCTGTGGCTCATGGTGGAGCTCGCCATCATCGGCTCCGACATGCAAGAAGTCATCGGCTCGGCGATCGCCATCAACCTGCTGTCCATGGGGAAGTGAGTCGGGTTTGTCGTCACGGGGACGCAGGAAATGAGTGCCCCCCCTCTAGGATTAAGAAAGGGACATCGTGCGTGCCAAATGTGCTCGGTTATTTCCTATAAAGCTCCCGAAATAAGCTGTTTGGGGAGGGTGATTCACCCACGCTGTGCTGGCTCTCTGTCCCAGATGACTCAGCCGCTGGTGCCCGATTTATTCGGGCTCGAAGGAGAGCTGTGGGTGGCTGCCTTTTATTTGAGCTGTAATTGATACATGCCAAAAACTGGGCTGCAGCCTCCCTGGCAAATTTTGTATTCCCAGTAAAGGACCGCCAGGAAGATGGCCCTTTCTGGCCACAAAGGTGGGAAGTCAAAACAGAAAAGGAAGCTCCCTTTTTGTACCAGCTTGCTGCTGAAGTCTCGCTCGCTCCTGTCCTTGCTGCGGACGTGCAGTTTGCTCGCTAGATTTGGGGAAAAAAATCTTATCAGAGCTATGCTGAGCTCTTAGCTGCTTATTTGCTGCTTTGTGCAGAAAATAAACCTCTGGGGTCTTGTCCCATGTAGGCAAACTTCTCATCAGACTGCAAACAAACCCCTTCACAACGTGGTTCCTTCCCCAAACAGATGACCTAAGTTAGAAGAGATTTTTGACCCCGAAGTGCTGGTGGGGGAGGTGGGGGGGGGTTCATCAGCTGACGCCTGCTCTCACCGCCTGCAGGATCCCGCTGTGGGGCGGCGTGCTCATCACCATCGCTGACACCTTTGTGTTCCTCTTCCTGGACAAATACGGTAATTCCTCCGGCGGAATCCTGGAAGGGAAATCGGCTTCGGCCCTCCCGAGCACGCTGACGGCCTCTTTCTCTTTGCAGGTTTGCGAAAACTGGAGGCGTTCTTTGGCTTTCTGATCACCATCATGGCTCTGACGTTTGGATACGAGGTACTTGAGTGTTTTCAGACGGGCGGGCCGAGGTCCAAGCTGCTGCGTGCTGCACCTCGCGCTAAAAATCCCCCTTCCTTGTGTTTGTGCCCAGTACATCACGGTAAAACCCAACCAGGAGCAGCTGCTGAAGGGGCTCTTCATCCCCTACTGCCAGAACTGTGGCACGCCGCAGCTGGAGCAAGCCGTGGGCATCGTGGGCGCCGTCATCATGCCCCACAACATGTACCTGCACTCTGCCTTGGTCAAGGTGAGCAGCTGCTCTGCGCCGTGCAGAGAGGGGAACGCCGTGTGCGGTGCTGAGCGGTCACAGCCACGGAGCTCTGCGGGTCAGCACGTGGGGACGCAGAAACCTCAGGCTGGTTGGGTCCCGGGACGTCGGATGTGTCCGGTTCTGAGCTAGCACAGCCACGCTGACAAGGCTGTCAGCATTTTAGTTGCCGACTCATTGCTCGTTCTGCACATTTTGTAGTTTTGCTTCCCTTCAGCATGTTCTCCATACTTTCGGTGACCTGTGTCCCACTGCCGGGCCCGCAGAATGTACTCAGAGTTAGCAGCAGTGGAGGATCCAGTTCCCATTTCTCAGACTTGCTGTTGTCACCATCTCCCTTTCAGTCCCGCCAAGTGAACCGTGCAAACAAGAAGGAAGTCCGAGAGGCTAACAAGTATTTCTTCATCGAGTCCTGCATAGCCCTCTTTGTCTCCTTCATCATCAACATCTTTGTGGTGACCGTCTTCGCCGAGGCTTTCTTTGACAAGACGAACGCGGATGTGGTGAGTGGGGCTGGGGCACGGCTGTGATTCCTGGGCCGATGCCGAGCCGTGGGGCTGCTGCAGGGGGTTCTGAGCCTTCTCAGTGCCCCCGTGTCAAGCAGAGCCCGCTTATTCTGCGTGTTGCTGGGGGGGGGAAGATGACAGGTGCTGAAGCTGCCCGTGTAAACCAGCCCAAGGGGCCCCGGCGCTCCTGCAGAGCCGGTCGAGCCGCCTGCCCTTGTCTCCTTGCAGCACGAGGTCTGCGCCAACTCCAGCAGCCCCCACTCCTCCCTCTTCCCCAACAACAACGAGACGCTGGCGGTGGACATCTACAAAGGGGTGAGGAGCTGCGGGGCGGGACAACCTTGGCTGTTAAGAGCTGCCCCTCCTGGGTAAACAGAGACGGGAGGTTGCTGAAAGCAGAGCTGGAAGAGGGCTCAGGAGGTCCTTGAGCCTCGCCCTTTGCCCAAGCACAATTATCAATCCCTTTGCTAATTGTGCTGCATCTAACCTGACCCCAGAGACACCCCCGCTCTGCCTCTTGCCCTCTTTTATTAGCTTGGCCATGACAGAGTTTTCCCTTAAATCCATCCTGAATCCCCGTTCTTACAATGGGAGCCCGCGGGGCGTTGCCTAACTTGCAGCAGATGTGGGGAGAGCTTTTCCTTCTCCAAATGGATCACTGCTTCTCCTCCAACTCCATGCCCATGATGGGAAGCGCTGGCCACGGGGGATTTACTTGGGACTGAGCAGATGGGAACCTGCAAATCTCTGTTCCAGGGCGCTGTTCTGGGCTGTTACTTTGGCCCCGCTGCTCTCTACATCTGGGCAATCGGGATCCTTGCTGCAGGCCAGAGCTCAACAATGACCGGGACGTACTCCGGCCAGTTTGTCATGGAGGTAATGAGCACTCTAACAGCTGCCTCTGTCCCTGCTCTCCCTCTTCGTGAACCTTTAGAGCTAATTTTGGTCATTTCCCTTCACTGAGCACACGGAAGCTCTGTGAAACTCCCTTACGCGCCTTTCAAACCAGTCAGCTTTTCATCCTGCCCTCACTCCCCACACACACTTGATGTCTCCTTGCTCTTCTCACCCACAGCTGCTCTTTTTCTCTGCAGGGCTTCCTGAATCTGCGCTGGTCCCGCTTCGCCCGGGTGCTGCTGACCCGCTCCATCGCCATCACCCCCACCCTCTTCGTGGCCATCTTTCAGGATGTCCAGCACCTGACGGGCATGAACGACTTCTTAAACATCCTCATGAGCCTCCAGGTGAGGGACGGGGCTCAGAACAGCGCGTGGAGCCCTGAACACCTCGGGCTCTGGTGCTAAGCCGAGCAGAGAAGTTGGCGTTGATTGATTCTGGTCTGCGGTGGGAGGTGAAGACGTTCCGCCAGGGTTTCAGATTGCTTCCTTTTTCCAGCCAGGGGAAGTCCCTTTGACTCGCTTTACAATAGCCGTGGGGAAATGCTGTCAGCTGTGAGCGGTGTTTGTCCGCGCCGAGATAACCCAAACCATTTCCACTCTTTCTTCTGCCTTTTGTTGCATGTTCCAGCTTCCTTTCGCTTTGATCCCGGTCCTGACGTTCACCAGCCTGTCCAGTGTCATGAATGACTTCGCCAACGGACTGTAAGTACAGAGAGGACGGGGAAGGCGCGGCGCTTTCTCAGGCACGCCTTTCTGACCTCACCTCCCGACCCTCCGGATGCAAGCGTGGCCCCTCCGTTTCACCCCCCCTGTGCCCTGATTTTGCTGGCAGGTTCTGGAAGATTGGCGGCGGTGCGATGATCCTTCTCATCTGCAGCATCAACATGTACTTCGTGGTGGACTATGTCAGGTCTCTGGACCACCTGGGTTTGTACATCGGGGCGGCACTTCTCAGCGTGGTCTACCTGTCCTTCGTCGCCTATTTGGTAAGTCTGGGAGGTCCCTGGAGGGGGGACACTCAGCGGACTCATTTTTTCACTGTTGTGTTAATATTGTCACGTTTGGCAGGCATTAAACTCTGCCAGGGAGTCAGAGCAGATGGGGAAATGGAGGCTTTTGTGGCCAGATTATGGGAACCCTCTGTGCTGCACCTGCACAGCCTCTCCCTGGCCCTTTCAGCTGTTCCTGGAGCAATTCTCTTGGCTGCTTCCCAAAGGGAGCATTTACCAGCTACAGCAGGTGCAAAGTTAGGGGAGAACTTGTAATAATGCCAGAGGTGCAAAATGCCATCGGTGCCTTGTTTGTTTTGCTTCTGAACTCCGCTTCTGCTATTCCAACGGGCTGTTTCTTTAGCTGTTATCCCAACGGGCTGCACACCCCGGGTCTCCCTGATCCCCGGCGCCTCCTTCTCTTGCAGACCTGGCTGTGCCTGATCGCTCTGGGCGTCTCCTTCCTGGCCTGCGGGAAAACGGTAAGCGTCACCCGGACCCTGCTGACGGAGGAGTCCCCGTCGCACGCCGCCAAGTAGCCGCGGCGCCCTCCGCAGCGAGTAGCCATCAGAGCCAGTGCGTTTCTATGGTTTACCGTGTGAACAGATCCAAGTGTATGTGCGGTTTGCACAGGGATTTACTGGTGCAGTTCTCTGCTTGTCGCGTGGGAAATCAGATGTACATACTGGGAAATGCGTTGCTGCTAAAAATACTAAGAAGTCAGTTGTTTTCTTTGCTGAACGCCTCCAATCACGGCCGTAAGAGCGGCACTGAGCACGACAGGACCCGCACGCGGGCTGCCTGCTTGCAGACACTAACACGTAGCAGAGGGCAGGGTGCAGTGCTGCTGCTGTGACTCCTCGTTGTGGCTCAGCCCTGCCTCAGCCCCTTGTTTTTGCATTACAGCCAGCAGGCTCTCTCCTCTCCTTGCATTTTAATCCAAGTAGCAGAAATTCTGAAGCACAGCGAGAAGCCAGCCCCGGGTAATTGCTGGGTCTCAGCTGCAGAATCAAAGGAGCAATAAGCTAGGAAATTCCAAGTGCGCCCTTCGGGCCACGTCGGAAGGATGCTCCTGCAGTGACACTACGTTCAGGGTCTACCTCTGCAGTCAGCTCACGGCTCTGCATCGTGAGCTGACTGCATTTGATGTTTCGCTTGAAAATACTGAGGGGAAACATCTCCAATTCGCCGTGAGGCTGAATGCCACCTGCAGCTCCCGTGTGGGTGGGAGCTGGGATGCCAGAGCAGCGTCCCCTGGTGTAAGGACAGGAAGCCTCGGCGTTAGCATGATCACGTTGGTTTTTGAACTCGCCTGGCACGTGATTTTGGTGGTCAGCAAAGGAAAAAAAAAAAAGAGTTTTAATCTGTCTGGTTATTTATGGTTTTGTGAATTAATTTCCTATGGCTGTGATTCATGGAAACACTCCAGTTCTCAAAAGTCCCTGCCGTGTGGCTCACAGGGTCACATTGCAGGGCGTGCCATCAGCCTGCGGCGCGGTCATCGCTGTAACACAACCTCAGGGCCTGATGTGCAAATCCTGTCTTAAGCTCACTCCGTGACCTCCCTCGCTGCCCTTCTCTGTCAGCACGGAACGCGTCCCCTTATCCTCTGGGGAGAACCAACCCTTCACCTGGGAGGCAGCCTCAGTCTGACGGTGCCGAGAGCAGCACCCTCGGCTCCCCGAGGAGACAAGGCAGGCTGAGGCAGATGAGTTGTGAGGATTTTCTCCTGAGGCAGATGAGTGGTGAGGTTACATCCTGCTTGGCCTCAGTTAGGTGTCCTGTGTCTGATCTGATCATGAAAACCGTGCTGGAACTGGAAGGCAGGGCTTACTGGTGAGGTTTCTCCCCTTATCTGGGAGATGTAGCGCTGTCAGGGCACAGCTCCACGAAGATCTTTAGGTACAGAGCTGCTCTCGTGGATCTGAAGGACCCAGCACGAGTGGTTTGGTGTCAGCAAAGAGCCTGCGTCCACAGACGCTTGCACTGAACAGAGCTGCTGGCAGCTCTGCCTGCCCTCCCCGGCCCCCCGCAGGGCTCAGCTCTCACAAAACGTGGGCTCAGGCCGGGCTCCGGGCCCTCCTCGGGGCTCTCGGCACCTTCCTGGGTGCTCCCTGCTCGCAGGGCGGCGATGGCTCTCGGAGGGGCCTCGCTGGGACACGCTCTGCAGGCAGCCGAGCCCTGGTTTTGCTCCTGGTTCTCCTACACGGAGCTCTCCTGCAGAAGGTGACGGGCGCGTTGGGGACACGCCGCAGGTCCCAGAATTGGTTGCAGCGGCAGAGCTGGCACGGGAGGCAGGCGCAGGGCAGGGCAGGGAGCAGAGGGTGCACGGAGCGCAGGGGAGATGCTGGGGACGTGTTAGAAGCAGGTGACACGATGCCAAAAGCCACCGCAGGGTGCTGCGGCTCCATTTTAGCTTGGACAGGGCCGTTTACACCGTTCCTACCCTTTACAAAGCCAGCTGAGCTTTACTTGCTCCCCTCTCAAACCTCACGGGCATTAGAAAACAAAAAGTGCATGGGAACAGCTGGAATTAACGCCCCTACCGCAGCTCCCACGGGTTCTGTGCCTAAACCCCCTGTCCTAGGGTGCGAACAAAAAGCCAGAGCCTGAACCCGTCTGTGAGCGGGGGGGGTTCTGCTTTCCGCGGCCGATGACTCGTGTAATTGTGCTGTTTGGATCATCTCTGATTTCGTCTGTTTGGGATTTTGGGGTTGTAACAGCAGAGGGGATTTTCCTGGCTGCTCTGCTGACGTTGTAACGTGCCGACCGGAGCTCGGAGCAGGAGTCTCTGCATCACGCTGTCCCTCGTGGCTCCTGCTCCTCGTGACCCTGATTTTTCCCCGTATCTGCCTTTGACCCAGTTTGTACAAACTAACGTTTTCGATTAAAAAGACAGATACTTTTTCCACTTGGCTCCTCGGCTCTTTTTTGTGGGGTTGGTCGGAGGCGCGAGCTGCGCGTGGCTCTAACAGAAGAAGGGTTTGTGCCTGCGGGATGGGACAGGCTCGTGTAACGACCGAGCTAATTGCCCCTTTGGGGTCTAAAACCCTCCTGCAGACAGAGGCCGAAGCTGCCACCTGCCCGTGCCCCCTCCTCCTGCCTCAGGCCAGCGCCAGCTCCTGCTTTGGCGTCCGCATTTGCTCCGACCTGGGGCCACCCAACCCTCCACGGCCTCCCCATCCCCTCTGAGGGAGCTGGGCGCTGCTCCTGGCTCTCGGGGAGCTTTGTTTGGGTTTTGTTTTTTGTTTTTGAAGAGGAAGGATTGCTCTGTAAGCCTGCTCCGCTACCCTAGCCAATGCCGTTTAGGTTTTGTGTCTGTCTGGTAAGACGCTCGTGGTAAGTCCCGCCGAGCCTGCCGGTCTGATTGGCTGCAGCCAAATCTCCTGAGCCAAATCTGATTGAATCGAGCACAAAAATGAAGTCTCCCAAGCGGCGTGGGGGGCGCCCGGCCACGTGGATAGAGCCCAACGCGCTCGTTGGTGCCGGCAGTGGGGTGAAGCAGTGCCTGGGGGGCTGCTCCCCCCGAACCCCGCTGCCGTCACACAACCCTACCCAGACTGTGATCGCATCGTGCTAATTGAGGCTTATCTACACCCAAAACTCAATTAATTTCCCTCCTTGTTTGAATTAAAGCTGCCGAGGGGATGCTCTGCAGACAAAACTGGCACTTGCGGAGCATCGCTGCGTGTAGCCCTGCCCCGGGGCTGGAGCGGTTTAATAAACAGCAGCGGCTGTTTGTGGCACATCGAGCTCTGCCTTCCTCTGCTTTAACCCCTAATTAGCAGATAATTAGCGATCCCATGTCTTAAGCAATGGTCAGCGCAGTGGCAGAAGGCACCGCGGCCCCTTCCCAAGCTGCGCGTGGCCTCGGTGATTCCAGTGACGCTCCCTGCAGATTAATTAAGCAATTGCAATTAACTAGCGCCATTAACAGCTCAGCCAATCTCCAAGAGCCCTAATCTTTCATTTTTTACAAGAGCCCTAATATTTTATTTTCTCCTGTTTTGCAAAAAACTCGCTCTGACGATGCAGTACGTGAGAAATTTGGGGAAAAAAAGAGAAACCCCCCACCCAAAGCTCCGATTCCTGCAGCCGCCGCGGTTCCCAGCCCTGACCCGTTTCTCCTTTGCCTCTTCCAGCAGCAGCTGGGCTTCGCCATGCGCCCCGAGCTTTTCCTCCTCAACAACGTCGACTCGGACTCGGTCACGGCTCGATGACGCCGGCAGCGCAGCCGTTAACGGAGACCTCAGGACCTCAGGAACCCCCCCGGCAGCCGGGCTTGGCGCAGGACCGGGCAGGATGGGGGCCGGGGAGCGGAGCCCAGGCTTTGCCCCCGGGGAGCTCTGCGGGGTCGAGCGCTGGGCCGGCGGCTCCAAGCACCCGGGAAGCTCCAGCTGAAGACATCGCCGCCGTTGGGGTTGGTGCTGTGCTTTTAGGTACCTCCGAAATTTTTATATTTAACAAAAAAAAAAGCCCGGGAAGGGCTGCTCCTGCCCAGCACGGCTCCTGCGGGTGCTGAGCGCTCCCTGCTCCGGGCTGGGCCAGGCAGAGCTGCGGCTTTGCAGGCGGGATGTGCTCCCTCGCAGAGCCCTCTCCCAAAGCTGCCCCCGTTTTGGCACCTGCTCGCTGGTTTTGTGCCATTTCACAAAATTTTGGGTGCTGCCGGGACCCTCCCGCGGCCCAGAATCGATCCTCAGGCAAAGTTTAAATCAACACCATGATTTTTCCTTCTGTTTCGGTTGATTGTTTGCGATGACGCTGTTGGGCCCCAGACGGCTGCAGTTTCACTTGTCACATCTCCGCTTTCCTTTAATGAAATCCCTGTTTTAATGAAATCTCTGTTCTAATTAAATCTCTCACCAATTACGCCTTTTCGTTTGCATTCAGTGCTCTGCGCTGACAGGGCCGGGTGTTCCCCGGGCATCTCTCAGCCCCCGTTGAACCTTTCCAGGTTCCACCCCCCTGTCCCCAGGAGGAGTCAGGGCACCGCCGCGGTTTTGAGGCACAAATTGTATTTTTTGGCTGTCCCAGAGGTAAGCGGGCGCGTTGTGCCCTGGGTGCTGGGATGTTCCACAAATTGGCCTTTTCCTCGTTAACCCCTAACGAGCGGCCGTGCGGGGGCTCCACGGGGGCTCAATTCTCCACGAATTCACCTTGAAAAGAAACGAAGCTGAATTAAATCAACAGCACCCCCCGGGGGGGGCCCTTCCAGATTTGAGGTGGTGGCTGGAGATGCCGCCCCCCGCTCGAGGCCGTTAATTTAATTAATTACCCGCGCTTCGTTAGCGGGCCGGGAGCTCTCCCTGTGTCCCTCGTTTGCCTTCGTGGTGCCATTAACAATTACCATTAGCAATTAACGGAGCTGCGGCCGAGGGACCCCTCATCGTGCCCCCCCCCGGGCCAGCCCGGCCGTGTCCAGGAGCAGCGACCCCTGCGGATGTTAATTAGCGAGCGGTGGGTAATTAACGCCGGTGGGAGCAGGGTTGGGCCCGGTAAGGCCGGGGGGGGTCTGGGGGGGCTCCGTGGTCGCAGGGGGGGGCTCTGGGTGCGAGGGAGATGGGCGGGGGGGGGGCAAAAATAAATGAATGGGAAACGGGGAGCGAGCAGCAGCCCCCCCCCGCCCCAAGCCCCGCCCCCCGCGCGTAGCCCCGCCCACCCCAGGGGAAGCCGTGAATGGGCGTGGGCGTGGCCTCCCCGCGAGCCCCGCCCCCTCCGGGAATTGTTTTCGCGGCAAAGCCCCGCCCCCCGCCCTGGCCCCGCCCCCCTCTCCCCAGCCCCGCCCCTCACCCAAGCCCCGCCCCCCTGGCGCAAAGCCCCGCCCCTCGCCCCGCCGTCCAATGGGCGCGCCGCGGCCGTTTCAAGGCCCCCCCCGACCCCCCCCCCCGGAGCGCGCGCCGCCGCCGGTGCCACAATAACAAAGCGGCGCGCGCCGCGCCCCTCCCCCCCCCCCCCCTTTCCTCCCCCCCTCCCCCATACCCCCCCCCCACTGCCCCCCCCCTCCGGGGCCGGACCGGGCCGAGCGGCGCGGGGGGGGCCTGGAAACCGCCCCCCCCCCCCGGTACCGGACCCGCGGCGCGGAGCGGCCCCGAGGGGCGCGCAGGTAACGGGGGGGGGGGGAGGGGGGGGCACGGGGGGGGGGCGGGGCCGGGAGCGCGGGGTCGCCCGGGGGGGGCCTCCCGGGATGGAGGGGGTGGGGGGGGTCAGGCCCGGGGAGGCGGATCCGGTGCCCCCCCCCCCCCCCCGAGGTCGCTGCGGCCCCCCCAGGCCCTGCCCCCCCCCCCCCAGCCCCGGATAACCCCAAGCGCCCCCCGCGTGCCCCCCCCACGACCCAAACAGCTCCCACCCCCCCCCGTTAACCCCTCCGCGACCCCAAAACGCCCCCCCCGACCCCAAAAAGCATCCTCCCAACCCCAATAACGCCCCCAATCCCCCCCGGTACCCCCCTACCCCGAAATTACCCCCCCCAAACACCCTTCTTACCCCCAGTAACCCCCCAAATACCCCCCAGGTACCCCCAGCCATGCCCCTACCCCTCAATAACCCCCCTATCACCCCCCACCCCCCCCCTTGTACCCCCCCATAACCCCCCAAATCCTCCCCTGCCCCTAAATACCCCCCCTTGTACCCCCCCAACCCCTTTCTCACCCCCAATAACCCCCCTAACACCCCCCCACTCCCCTAACACCCCCCAAACACCCCCCGGTACCCCCAACCACCCCCGTACCCCCCAATAGCCCCCCTAACACCCCCCCACCCCCCAAATACCCCCCAAATCGTGCCCCCCCCTTCCCCAGGCAAAGTTCGGGCCCCCTCCCGCCCACCCTGGCAGGGCAGCGACAGCTCCCACGGGGTCCCGGGGACACTGGGGGGGGGGACAGCCTTGGGGGGGGACGGGGACACCCCGGGGCGGGGGGGGGGCACCCGGGGGGGCCGTCGGAGCGGCGCGGAGGTGGCCGTGGCCCGGTTCAAGTAATCCAGGATAGGCGCTGAGCGCCCGGCCTGTCCTGGGTCACTTGGCCTGGGAGGCGGCCGCAGGCAGCTGAGGGGGGGGGACATCGGGGGGGGGGGGCGGGGGGGGAACCGGGGGGGGGGCACCCTCGGTGCTGGGACCCCAACCCCGCGGGGGTCGCTGCTGCTGGCCCCACAACGGCCTGGCCACATTGGGGGGGCTGGGGGGGGTCTCCTCCATCACCATGTTCCCCCCCCCAAAGCCAGGAGATGGGGATGTTGCCCCCCCCCATGGGATGTGGGGTGCTCCCCCCTAAATCGGGGGGTACTGCTGCTGGGGGGGTCCTGTGCCAGCTGTGGATGGCCACAAGCCACTCCCCCCCCCCCCCCCCAAAAAAAAATAAACCCCCATCCCCTGGGTTCTGGTTGTGCTGGGCCCCCCGTGCTATTTTTTTTTTTGGGGGGGGGGGGGCATTGATTTTGGCGTTTTTTGGAGAAATTGGAATTAAAAGAGGAGGAGAAAGGAGCCAGGCTCTGTGCTGGGGGGCGGGGGGGGTGGAAATTGGAGTGGGGGGGGCACACGGGACCAAAAAGGGGGGGGAATGGGATGGGACAGGGGGGAGGGGACAAGAAGGGGGCACAGCACCAGAATGGGACGGACGGGGGGGGGGAAATAGAATGGATGGGGGGGGACACAGTGGAAAGGGGGGGCATGGGGTGGCCAGGACAGATGGGGGGGGCACAGGACAGACTGAGGGGGGGGCACTGAGGACACCCCCGACACAAACCAGACGCCGTGAGACCGCTGTCACCTTCCTTCCATTTATTCCTCCTCCTCCTCAGCATCCCGGGAGCCCCCTTTTTTATTTATTTTTTTTTTTTTTAGGGGGGGGGGGGCGTCACCTTCCCCGCTGCCCCCCCCTCCTCCTCCTCCTCGGCCCCCTCCCCGCAGCGGAAGCGCACGAAGTCGAGCACGGTGACCCCGTGGGGCTGCAGGACCTGGGCCACGGAGCTGCCAGGGCCAGCAGGAAATCCTGCGCCAGCAGCCGCCCCTCCCGTCCCCCCCCCCCGGCTCGTCCTGGGGGGTGCCCAGGGCCTGGGGGGCCATGCCCACCACGTGCTGGGCAGCTGCCGGCATAGGGTGGCCACCTCCGGGCTCGGGGGGGCGGCCCCCGGGGCTCTGCAGGCCACCAGGGCGCCGTATTTGCCCAGGGAGGGGGGGGCGGGGGGGTTATCGGGGGGGGGGTTTTGGGGGTTGTCCTGGGGGGGGGAGCCGTGGACGTACCAGGCGATGTGGCAGCCCTGGGGCACCGCCAGCCAGGCCGCCCGCCGCAGGGCCATGTTCTCGCCCATTTTGCCTGTGGGGGGGGGGAAAGGGTCAAGGGGGGGGCAGAAAAATGGGTTTTCAACCCCCCCACAGTAAAAAAACTCATCAGGTCACTGCCCCCATCCCCTGCGCTGTGCTGCTGGGAGGGGGTGTCTGGTGGGGGGGTTGAATGGAATGGGGGGGGGCAGAGGCACAGCCCCAGCCCTAGAAGGATAAGGGGGGGCTGGGGGGGGGCAGGGGGGGGTCTATCAGCCCCCCAACCCCCCCCCAAGCTGCTGCCCCATCCCTGATCCAGCTTATCCTGGGCTACAAAGCCATAAAAAATGGGGCTGGGGGTGGGAACGGGGGCACAGCCCTGGGTCTGGGGGGGGTTAGGGGGGGTTGGGGGGGGTCAGGGGGGGGCTCTCACCTATGGCCAGCGCCAGGCGGTCGCGCAGCTCCGGCCCCCCCGGGCTCCATCCGCACCCGCAACAGCTCCTCCGTGCCCAGGAAGCGCTGCAGGACGCAGAGACCGGGGCTGAGCGCTGCTGAGGGGGGGGTCACGGTCACGGAGGGGGTCGGGGGGGGCCTCACCTTGGTGCAGGCGGCGGGGGCACGTCCCCCCCCCCCGCAGTGAGCCATGGTGGCCAGCGCCACGTCCCGCACCAGCTGCTGGAAGTTGGCGTTGCGCGCCACGAAATCCGTCTCGCAGCTCACCTGGGGGGGGGCAAAAAAAAACCCGGGGGGGGCGAGATTGGGATCCGTGCCCCCCCCGACCCCCCCCACCCCCCCCGGCCATTACCTCCACCATGAGGCCGGCCCGGCCGTGCTGCAGCAGCCCCAGGAGCCCCTCCCGCGCCGCCCGGCCCCGCAGCTGGGTGGCTTTGCTCCAGCCCTCCTCCTGCGCACGCTGCGCCAGCCACGCCTCCGCCTGGGGGGGCAACGGGGGGGCACCCCCAGGGGTCATTGGGGGGGGGTACTGGTATGAACTGGTGCGCACTGGTGCGGGTCAGGGCTCACCGCAAGGCGCCGACCCCAGCAGCTATGGGTGCCCCCCCCCCAGCTCCCCTCAGTGCCCCCTCCTGTTTTTTGCCCCCCCCGCCCCCCCTCCTGCCCCTCCAGCCCTTTGTGTGCCCCCCCCCAGCCCCTTGGGACCCCCTCCCTCCCCCTTGCCCCCCCCCCATTCCTCCAGCACCAACGCCCCCCCCCCCCCCCAGATCCCTCCCCAATACCCCCCCGGGACCCCCCCACCTCCCCCAAAAATCCCCCAGCCCCCCCCGTGCTCCTTTCCCACCCCCCCTTTCCTCCAAGCCCCCCCCCCGGACACCCCCAGACCCCGATTCCCCCCCCCTCCCCTCCCCTCACCCCCCCGGTTCCCTCCGAGCTCCCCGCCCCCCCCCCAGCTCCCCTTTTCCTCTCCCGGTTTCCTTCGAGCCCCCCCCTGGTCCCCAGCCCCCCCCAATCCCCGGTGCCCCCCCCGGCCCCGGTGCCCCCCACCTGCCGCAGGTCGGTCCCGAATCGCAGCAGGGCCTCCCTGCAGTGCACGAAGCTCAGCCCGGTTCGGCGGCGCAGGGCCAGCAGCGCCTCCTTGTCCGCCGCCAGCACCGGGCGGGAGCCGCCGAAGGCCCGGGCCGGGGGGGGGGCGCAGGGCCGTGGGCCCGCCTGGGGGGGGGAGAACGGACACGGGGTGGCACCGGGAGCCGGCCGGGAGGGGGGACCGGAAGCTCCCGGGGGGGTACCGGAAGCTACCGGAGGTTACCGGAAGTTACCGGGGGGGACCGGAAGTTCCCGGCCGCCCCCCGGGCCCGGGCCGGGCCCCGCCGCTCACCCGCAGCGCGCCCAGCGCCGCCCGCTGCATCCCGGCGCCGGCGTCTGACGTCACGGCGGCGCGCGCGCGTTTGACGTCACGCGCTACGGGCGCCGCCGAGGCTCAGCGCCGCCTGCGGGGGGCGGGGCGGGAGGGGGCGGGGCCGAGAGCGGAGGGGGGCGGGGCTTGTAGTTAGGGGCGTGGTTTGGGTATCGAGGGGCGGGGCCTGGAGCCCAGTGGCGGGACTGGGAGTTCAGGGGGCGGGGCTTGGGGCTCGGGGGCGGGGCTTGGACTTCGGGGGCGTGGTCAGGAGCTCAGGGGGCGGGGCCGAGAGGGGCTGGGCCCCCCCCAGCCCCTATAGAGCCCCCCCTGGCCCCTATAGTCCCCCCCTTCCCATTTTAGAGCCCCCCCCTCCCTGGTTTTCGCCCCTCCCCAGCCCCCCCCCACCTTTTTGGAGCCCCCCCACTTTGCCCAGCCCCCCCCCCCCCCAGAGCCCCCCCAGCACCCAGCAGAGCCAGGCCGGTCCCACCGAGCCCCTCGGGGCCGTCTGAGCCCCCCCCCCCCCCCCCGCGCTGTCCCCGTTACTGGGGGACGCAGACCCAGGGTGAGGGGGGGGCGCCACGACACTGAAAAGGAGCAGATTTAGGTGAAATGGTAAAAAAAAATCTTCACTGTGAAGGCACTGGGGGCACTGGGAGGTGGCTGAGGGGGGCTGGAGGGGACAGGGGGCCACCCGGGATCCCTCAGACCCCTTTGTCCCCAAAGCGTCCGGTGTCCCCTGTGGCCCCCGCAGGTGGCCCGGTATGGCTCAATGGGATGAGGAGGACACGGGGCCGGCAGCTGACGACCTCCAGGTCCCTTTGTCCCCAAAGTGTCCCCATGTCCCTGTGTCCTGATGTCACCCGCGGTGCCTGGGGGTGGCCAAGAGCATCCCCACGTCCTGGTGTCCCCATGTCCCGGTGTCACCCGTGGCTCTGGAAAGAACAAGGAGCCACCCAGGATCCCTCAGGCCCCTTTGTCCCCACAGTGTCCCCAAAGCGTCCCGGTGTCCCGGTGTCACCCGATGTCCCCGCAGGTGGCCCGGTACAGCTCGACGTCGCGCTGGGGACAGCGGCGCAGCAGCTGGGTGCGGAAGTGCCGGGGCAGCAGCTGCTGGAAGAAGCGGGCGGCCCCCAGCTCGCGCCGCATCCCGCAGCACAGCAGGGCCACGGAGCGGGGGCCGCAGAGGTGGCGCAGGGTGGTCAGCAGCGCCGGGAAGCTGCGGGGGTCGTACACCACATCCGCGCCCAGCACCACGTCGTAGCCCCGGGGGAAGGAGCCGTGGTCCAAGCCCCAAGCCAGGGCTCGCACCCGGGGCGGGGGGCACGGGGCCGCGGCCCCCCCCGGCACGTTCCTCCGCACGTTCTCCCGGATCTGCTCCAAAGCCAGCGGCAGGTCCGTGATGGTCACATCCCCCCCTAGGGGATCGGTAAGGGGGAGGTGAGGGGGGGGGTCACACCTCCCTCGGACTCTCTGCACCCCCAAATCCCCCCCACACCCCTAAATACCCCCCAATACCCCCCAGTACCCTTCTTACCCCAAATAAAATCCCCAAATACCCCCCTACTCCCCCAATAACCCCCCCAAAACCCCCAGTACCCCCCAAACACCCTTCTTACCCCCAATAACCCCCCAAATCCTCCCCACCCCTCCATAACCCCCCCAATAAACCCCAAATCCCCTCCCACTCCCAAATATCCCCCCAGAACCCCCCAAATCCCCCATATCCCCCCATTAACCCCCCCCAAATATCCCCCTACCCCCCAATACCCACCCAAATACCTCCCTACCCACCAATAACCCCCCCAATAGCCCCCAAATCCCCCCAACCCCAATAACCCCCCCATCACCCCCCCAAACACCCTTCTGACCCCCAATAACCCCCCAAACACCCCCCCTCCAGCAACCCCCCCCAACCCCTCCCTACCCCCCAATCCCCCCCAGTAGCCACCAGCCCCAGGGGGTGCTCACACCAGTGACCCCCACCGGCTCCCAGTCCCTTACTGGGCTCCCTGGGGGGGTACCCCCGGGGGGGGCCGTGCTGCCCCCCCCCCCCTCACCCAGCAGCGCCGCCAGGATGCCCACGATGCCGGTGCCGGCGCCCAGCTCGATGACGGTGCGGCCGCGGAAGTCGAGGTTCTCCTCCTCGAAGTAACGGCACAGCTCCAAGGCCTGGGACGGGGGGGGGACACACAGGGTTGGGGGGGGCACAGGGGACCCCCCCATGTCCCTCTGCACCCCCTTGGGGTCCCCCCACCTCCCGGTGCTCCTTGAGGTCCCCCCCAGCAGCCGGTGTCCCCGTGCTCCTGGGGTCCCCCTGGGTCTGCCCATCCCTTGGGGTCCCCAGAGCCCCCCCATCCTTATTGCACCCCCCCCCACGTGTCCCAAGAGCCCCCCAGTTCCCAAGAGCCCCCCAATGCCCCACAATCTCCCCCCCCAACACCCCAGGACCCCCCCCCAATGCCCCAGGACCCCCCCCCCATGCCCAGAGACCCCAGGGTGCCCCCCAGCCCCCCCCACGTCCCCCCCCCCCCCCCTCGCACCCCGTCCCAGACGGGCGCCGCCAGCCCGAGCCGGGGGCCGTGGTGCTGGGCGATTCGCAGGACGTGGCCGCAGAAACGGAAGCGGCTCCGGGTCGGGAAGGAGTCGGCGAAGAGAGCGGGGTCGCGGGGGAACACGGCGGCCAGCGGCCCAGACAAGCCTTCCTCATCATCATCATCCTCATCCTCATCTTCATCATCTTCATCCTCCTCCTCTTCCTTTTTCCCTTTCCCCTTCCCCTCCGTCTCCCCTTTTCTCTTTCATTTCCCTCCCTTTCCTCTTTTTTTCCCCTTTCTCCCTCAATTCCCCCCCTCCCCGCCTTCCTCCCCCCCCTCCTCCTCCTCCTCGTCCTCCTCCTCCTCCTCCTCTCCCCTCCCGGCCCCGCCGCTGGGCGCCGCCATCTTGCCGAGGGGCGGGGCCTCGCCGCTGCCCCTCCCCATTGGTCAGAGCGGACGTCGCTCCCGCCAAGGGGGCGGGGCCTCTCCCCAGCCCCGCCCCCGTCCCGTGTCCCCAAGCTGCTCCCAGTGGCCCCAGTTTCCACTAATGGTGTCCCCCAGCCCCGTCCCAGTGTCCCCTGCCCTGTCCGGTGTCCCCGTTCCATCCCCGATGTCCCCAAGCTGCCCCCCCGTGTCCCCTATTTCCACCAGTATTGTCCCCTGCCCCATCCCAGTGTCCCCTGCTCAGCCCCAGTG
The DNA here is from genome assembly GCF_047663525.1 of Anas platyrhynchos. Lineage (NCBI taxonomy): Eukaryota > Metazoa > Chordata > Aves > Anseriformes > Anatidae > Anas > Anas platyrhynchos. The sequence goes on from NC_092622.1 coordinate 793,249, forward strand.
TCCCTCCCTGGTGTCCCCCAGTGTCCCCTGCCCCATCCCGGTGTCCCCAAGCTGCTCCCCGTGTCCCCTCCTGCATCAATTCTGTCCCCTGTCCCATCCCAGTGTCCCCAGGCCTGTCCCTGGTGTCCCCAGGCCTCTTCCCAGTGTCCCTGTCCCATCCTGGTGTCCCCACCCTGTCCAGTGTCCCCAGGCTTCTCCCCCAGTGTCCCCTCCTGCATCAGTGCCGTCCCCTATCCCATACCGGTGTCCCCAGCCCCATCCCAGTGCCACAGCCCCATCCCAGTGTCCCCTGTCCCATTCCAGTGTCCTCAGGCCTATCCCCAGTGTCCCCTGCCCCATCCCAGTGTCCCCCATCCCGGTGTCCCCCATCCCCAGTGTCCCCAGTGTCCCCAGTGTCCCAGCACCAGGAGAGCCCCAGCCCGCTGGGATCAGGCCCAGCCCTGCCCGGTGGCAGTGGGTGCGATGACCGGTAACCGGGGCACGCAGCCCGGTGTCCCCCCCCCAGTGCCACCGGGGTAATGAGCAACCAGCCCCGGCCCGACCCCCCCGGGACCCCCGCGGCCGCCTGCGTCACCACCATGGCCCCGGGTCACCGCCCGCGGCCCCGGGACCGGGCTCAGGCCCCGTGTCCCCCCCCCGCCGCCCTCCCCGTGACTTCCCGTGACTCAGCCCCGTTCCTGGAAGGCCCCGGGGCCCCGGTTCCCGACACGGCCCCCCCCCGGGGCCCTGTCCCCATCCCCCCTCCCCCCCCTCCCCCGCCCCCCGACGCATTTTGGGGACGGTTTCCCGTTCTGGGGGGTTGGGGATGGACGGACGACGGGATGGACGGACGACGGACAGCCCCGGGCCCGGTGTGCTCAACCCCCCCGGGGGCCTTCTCAGAAATCGCCCCCGGTTTCGCCGCAGCCCCGAATTCCCCTTCGGGCCTGCTGCCGGGAAGGGCCCGGCCGTGGAGCTGGGAGGACTGGGAGGACTGGGAGGCACTGGGAAGGGGGTGTAGGGGTGATCCTGGGGGGTCACTGGGGACTGGGAGGCACTGGGAGGCACTGGGGGGGGGGTAGGGGAAGAGGCCTGGCCCTGGGAAGGGCTGGGGGGAACAGGGTGGGAGCCATGGGGGGTTACTGGGAGGACTGGGAGGCACTGGGGGCACTGGGAAGGGCCCTGGGGGAGCGCTGAGGGGTGAGGGAGGCACAATGGGGAGGACTGGGAGGAATGGGGAAAACTGGGGGACGCCAGAGGGGACATACTGGGGGAACTGGGGGGATGGGGAGCACTGGAGAGGACTGGAGACCACTGGAGAGCACTGGGAGAGGCACTAGAGTGGACTGGAGGTCACTGGGAGGCACTGGGGAACAGCAGTGGGGCACTGAGGAGCACTGGGAACAGTCGGGGGAGACACTGGGGGGTACTGGGGGTGGTGGGGGTGCAGTGGCAGGGACTGGAAAGCACTGGGAAGCACTGGGGGACACCAAGATGCAGAGAGTGCCTGTGGGGGGTACTGGGGAGCACTGGGAGGCGCTGGAGAGCACTGGTGGGATACTGGGAGGGACTAGAGATGACTGGGGGGCGCTGGGGGAGCACAGGGGGGCACTGGGGGGATCTGGGGGGGCACAAGGGGATACTGGGAGGTACTGAGGGGCAATGGGGTGGCGCTGGGGGGCACTGGGGAGCGCTGGGGGGGCACCGGGGGAGCACTGGGTGGCACTGGGGACTGATGGGGGGGCACTGGGAGGTACTGGGAGATACTGGGGGGGCACTGGGGAGTACTGGGGGGGCACTGGAGAGTGATGGGGACACTGGGAGGTACTGGGGGGGCACTGGGGAGCACTGGGTGGCACTGGAGAGTGATGGGGGACACTGGGATGTACTGGGAGGCACTGGGATGTACTGGGCCTCACAGACACTCTGAGGGGCGGCAGTGGCCTAAGCCCCGCCCCTCTCTACAGGTGCGCGCCCAATTCCTCCTCCCGGCGGCCGTGACGTCAGCGCGCTGCGCCGCGCGGTGACGTCACCGTGGCCCTGCCTCGACGCCGCTCCTGGGGGCCGCCATGATGGCGGCGGCGGAGGCGGAGGAGGAGGCGGCGGCGGCGGCGCCCCCCCAGAAGCGGTTCTACCGGCAGCGGGCACACTCCAACCCGCTGGCCGACCACACGCTGCGCTAGTGAGTGCGCCGGGGCCCCCGCAAACGGCCCGGCCTCACCGGGAACCGGAGCACCGGGAACCGGACCCCCCCACGCCGGCCCGGCCCGGGAACGGAGGGAACCGGACCCCCCTTATGGCCCCGGGGCACCGAGCCCCCATCCCCCTCACAGCCCACCCAGAATCCCCTCGCAGCTTGTAATCTGCGCCCGGTATCACTGGTACCCCCCTCTGCACGGTATCACTGCAGTCTCCCCCCATCAGGTCCCGTTATCACCGAGACCTCCTCACCGCCCTGTATTACTGGCACCCCCCCACCCCCACAAGTCCCCCACCGAGCACCCTCGGGACCCTCCGGTACCTGCCAGCCCCAGCCCCCCCCCGCGGTGTCCGCAACGGATCTGGTGGGGGCAGCGGGATTCTCCTGCAGCACTCGTCCCGTGTCCCCGCAGCCCGCCAGGCCCAGGACATGGACTGGGCCTCGCTGTTCTCTTGGCCTTCTTCCTGCTGCGGCTCCCCCCGCGCCCGCCGCCGAGCCCCCCCCCAGGGGTGGAGCTTCGCCCACGTGGGCTGCGGTGATGGGGGCTGCTGGGTGAGTGGGGGGAACTGGGGAGCACCGGGGGGACATTTGGGGGGGTGGGGGGGTGTTGGGGACGTGGCCCTGGGGGGCTTGTGGGGCATGGGGGGCACAGGACTGGGGGGGTTCAGGGGCGAGGGGGGCTGGGGGGGGGCACCAAGGGGGCATTTGGGGGTGGGGAGCTGGGGGGCACTATGGGGACATTTGGGGGTGGAGGTCATTGGGGGGCACCAGGGGGCACTTTTGGGGGGGAGTGGGGCCGGAGGATCAATGAGAAGGGGAATTTGGGGTGAAGGGCTTGGGGGGGTAACTCCGGGGGGCATTTTGGGGTTTGTAGTGGTTGGGGGCATCCGGGGGCATTTTGGGGGATTATGGTGGTGGGGCGGCTGGAGGGTGCATTTTGGGGTTTGTTTTACTGGGGGCATTTTGGGGTTTGTGTCTGCGGGGGGCATTTGGGGATTTGCGGTGCTGGGGACATTTGGGGTTTGTGGTGCCGGGGGGTCATTTTGGAGCAGAAATTTTCCTCAGCCTTATTCCTGATGGCAACACCCGGCAGTGAGTCGATTGGGGGCATACCTTGGGGGGTGCGTGTTGGGGGGGTTTCCTGCTGCTCCTCACCCCTTTTTTGCCCCCAGTGGAAGCTGTTGGCGCTGTTCCCCCGCTCGCTGGCGCTGGGCCTGGAGCTGCGGCTGAAGGTCAGCGCCTTTGCCCGGCACCGCATCCGCGCCCTGCGCGCCGCCAACCCCGGGCGCTTCCAGAACATCGCCTGCCTGCGCGCCAACGCCATGAAGCACCTGCCCCACTTCTTCCACAAAGGCCAGGTGGGCTCCGAAAATACTCGGTTACACTTTTGGGGGCTCGCTGCGGGTACTCCTCTCCTTGTTTGTATTTTGTCCCCCCCCCCCCCAGCCCTAGCAGATGTTTTTTCCTTTTCTTTGACCTCACTTTGAAGCGCACTCAGCACAGTGGCGCATCATCAGCACGGCGCTGCTGGCGGACTACGGCTACGTGCTGCGCCCGGGGTGAGCCCCAATCCCTTGTCCTCTCCCACCCCATTTCACCCCATTTCACCCCATTTCACCCCGTCTTGCTCCCCCCCCAGGCCCGGCGGGACACCATCACGGACGGGCCCGAGGTGCATGAGTGGATGGCGCCGCTACTTCCGCGCCCACCCCGCCCTCGAGGAGGTGCCGCTGGAGGAGAAGCTGGTGAGCGAACGGGAGGGGGGGAGCCCCCTGTGACCCCCCCCCGGTCCCGTGACCCCCCCCCGGTCCGTGACCCCCCCCCGTGTGTCGGCAGAGCCAAGGACCCAGTGGTGGCGCTGTTGGCCACGTGCACGGAGGAGGGCCGCAAGGTGCAGCGCGGCGGGGGCAGGACCTTCCCGCTGTCTTCCTACGCCTCCTGGACCTGGCCCTGGGGACCAGGCGGCCACTTTTTGCACGGGCAAGGGGCACTCGCCTCGGGCTCCCCGGCCCCCCCCCCGGGACCTTCCTGCTGCTGCAGGGCCCCCCCCGGGGGCTGGCGCCGCCCACAACCCCAGGGTCCCTTCCGCCACCCCAGGGTCCCCCCCCCCCGGCACCCGCCCCTCACCCCAAAGGTCCTGCTCCCCCAGGGTCCCTCCTGCCCCCCCCCGCCCCCCGCCATCCCACGCCGACAAGTTCAGAGAAAGCCAGCCCCCCCCCCCCCCCCCCCCCAGGCGTCATTGTTGGCTTTGCTTCCTGCACCCCCCCCCCCCCCGCGAGAGTTTGGGTCTCCAATTGGGCTGGGGGGTCTTCACCCCCACTCTGCTCCTCCCCTCCAAAAAACCTGCTCCTCTCCAAAATCCCTCGCCCTGCCTCAGTTTCCCCCTTGGCCGCTGTTCAGGCTCAGCTCACCCCCAGGAACTCCTGGTGTCTGCCAGGTGTTCCTGTGCAGCCCGCCAGGCCCCCGGGCTCCTGTCCTGTCCCTGTCTCCCCCGTTGCCCCCCCCGCGGGTGTCTTCCACAGGCCCGGCCGCTTCTGTGTCGCAAGGCGGGGTTCCCTGAGAAATCAGGGGCTGGGGTACGTTCCCCTTCTTCTTCCCACCTCACAACCCCAGGGACACTAAGTGCCGTGACTCCTCTTTCCTCCTCCTCCTGAGTTTCCTCCTCGGACTGGTTGAACCTGCTCAGCAACGGCCTCACTTCCCTGCTCCTCCCCCATTCACCACCCCCATGGGCCACGCCCCCCCCCCCCCCCCTTCAAAAACTTGGCCTGCCTCCCAGTTCAGGGGTACCGGGGCTCAGTATGACCAGTATGGACTGGTGGGTGCTGGGGGGTCTTGGAGGGGGGGAGGAATTATGTGGGGGGGGTTAATGAGTAGGGGGCTCATGGGGCTTACCGAGTTAATGAGTGGGGGCGACTGTTTCCTGGGGGGGTCGTGGGGGGGGTCGTGGGGTGCGGTGCCCACCTCATGGCTGTGCCTCTATGGGGGTCTCATTTCTGCCCCTCTCCTGGGAAAATTGGGTGGCTGGGGCCTCCCTTTGGGGGCGGGGCTTACAGAGGGGGCGGGGCTTTGGGGGGGTCCACGTGGGTGCCTATAAAGCCCTGGGGGCGATGCCGCCCGCTCAGTCGAGGCCGGTCCCCGACCCCCCCCGGACCCCCCCCCGGCCGTGTCCCTGACCCCCCCCAGCCCCCCCAGCCCCCCGCCATGCCGCAGAGCCTTCCGCCTCCCCTCCCGGGCCGCCCCGCTCCGCCCGCTGCCTGCCCGAGCTGGGCTCCCCCACCGCCCCTGCCCCCCCCGTCTGCCCCCCCCGCAGCCCCCCAGGCCGCAGCCTGGCTGAGATGCCCGGGCCCAGCCCCTCCGCCTCCCACTGTACGACCTCCTCTGCCCGGGGGCTCCGGAGGCTGCACGAGCTGCAGAAAGGGGGCAGGGTGGGCTGAGGGCTTGGGGGCATGGGGAAGGGATCCTGGCCTTGTTTTTTTCAGGGGGCATCCTGTCCTCACCATCCTGGGGGGCTTGGGAAGGGCTGGGTGGGGGGCATGGTCCTGGGGTGCGGGTGGGACAGGGGGGCCCTGCTGGGGCAGAAGGAGATGGGTCAGGGGGGACATGGAGGGGGCAGGGGGAACCCCCAGTGCCACGTCTTGGGGGGCTTGAGGGGTCAGAAAGGGGGTACCTCCCAAGTGCAAGCTCAGGGGGGCTTGAAGATGATGGGGACAGGAATCCCTTGAGGTCACCTCCGGGGGGGCATTGGGGGTGATGAGGGACCCCTGGTGCCACCTCAGGGGGGCTTGGAGGTGACGGGGGGACCCCAGTGCTACCTTGGGGGGGCTTGAGGGTGGTAGGGAACCCCCAGCTCCACCTCTAGGGGGTTTCAGGATGACGGGGGGACCCCCAGTGTCACACCTGGGGGGCTTGAGGGTAGGAGGGGACCCCCAGTGTCAGGTCTGGGGGGCTTCAGGGTGCCAGGGGACCCCCTGGTCCACTTTTTGGGGTCCTGAAGGTAGTAGGAAGACCCCCAGTGCTATGTCTGGGGGGCTTGGAGGGGGACAGGGGGGACCCCAGTGCCACCTCTGGGGGGGGGTTAGGATGACAGAGGGACCCCAAGTGTCACATTTGGGGGGCTTCAGGGTAGTAGGAGACCCCCAGTACCACCTCTGAGGGGCTTGAGGGTGCCAGGGGACCCCAGCACCACCTCGGGGGGCCACTTACAGCTAATGGGGAGCCCCCCGGCGGTGCTCAGAGGGTCTGGGGTGGGCTGGGGGCTGCTGCCCACGGTGCCCCCTGTGCCCCCCCAGGTGGAGGGCTGGGCGCGCTATGGTTGGTGTGGAAGGGCAGCTTCGGGCCCATCCTGACCGTGCACGTGGCCGAGGCCGGGCTGATCCAGGAGGTGCTGCGGCAGGAGGGGCCCTGCCCCGTGCGCTCCCACCTCTCACTGGAAGGATTGCATGCACTGCTGTGGGGCATGTGGCGGGGCGCTGCCCACCGCGTGAGTGGGGCTGGGGGGCTGGGGGCGCCGGGAGGGGGCAAGGGGGGCTGGGGGGCTGGGGAGGGATTACAGGGGGGCTGGGGGGTGAAAATTGGGGCTGGGGGGATGTTTGGAGGGGCTGGGGGATGCAAGGGGGGGAAATGGGAAGGGGGCACAGGGGGCTGGGGGGTGAAAATTGGGGTCTGGGGAGTGTTTGGGGGGCTGGGGAGGGGGCATGGGGCTGGGGGGTGCAAGGTGGGGGTATGGGGAGGGGGTGTGGAGCCTGAGGGCTACAGTTTGGGGTCTGGGGGTGCAGATGGGGGTCTGGGGTGTTTGGGGGGCTGGGATGTGAGGGGGGGAGATGGGGGAGGGGTGCAGGGGCTGGAGGCTCGGGAGCCGGGGGTCTGGGGGCGGCAATTAGGGAGGGCTAGGGGAATTTTGCTTGGGGGGCTGGGGGCTGTGAGTGGGGGAGCTGGGGAGGGGATTTGAGGGTCTGGGGTGCAGATCGGGGTCTAGGGGGCTGCAGATGGGGGTCTTGGGGCACAATCAGGGTCTGGGGGCTGCACGTGCGGTCTGGTGGGGTCTGGGGCCGGGGAGCCCCTGCCCCATCCCCGCCTGCTTCATCCCTTCCTGGGCTTACCGGTTCTGGCGTGACTGAGCCACTATCCACAGGCCCCCCAGCCCCGCCACCTCCCTGCTTCCCCAGCCCCGACTCCCTCCAGCCAGCGCAGGATGTGAGTAAACCCGAGGGGGTGCGCCGCCGCCGCCGCGTGGGCAGGGGGCCGGGGCACGGAGCCCTGGGCACGGCACGGCCCCAAAGGCAGCCTCACCCTTTGGGCTGGCCCCCACCCCATGGGGAGCCCCCTGACCCACGTGCAGCCCCCCAACGCCCAGCCCCCAACCCCTTGTCCAGCCTCCCAACCTACAAGCAGCCCCCGACCCAAAAGCAGCCCAAAGCCTCGTGCCCAGCTTCCCAACCCAAAAGCAGCCCCCAGCCCCTGTCCAGCCTACAACCCGTGCCCCAGCCCCCGACCCCACAACAAGCCCCCCAACCCCATGCCCCAGCCACCTGACCTTCACAATCAGCCCCAGCTCCCCGACCTGATGCGGACCCCCGACCCTAGAGCAGCTCTCCAGCCCCTGCCCGGCAAGCCCCGAGACCCCACAAGCTCCTCCAGCTCGCTGCACAAGCAGTGCCTCCTCACCATCCCGTGCACCCCCTCCTCCGGCTCCGAGCTGCTCCCGCGGCGCACCGCTGCACCTTCCTCGGCCGGCGGCACCGGGGACGTGCACGGACGCGTAGGGCCGCGGTCGCTGTACGTCCCCACACGCCACCCGCGTGTGTTTGTGTGTGTGCACCCCCCACCCCTCCATCCCTTTCTGTGCCCCCCCAGGGAGGGCGAGGAGTGGCAGCGGCTGCGCAGCCTCGTGGGGCGCCTCCTGCTGCGCCCGCGGGCGGCCGAAGCGTACGCGGGGGCGGTGGGGGCCGTGGTGGGCGACCTGGTGCAGCGCCTGCAGCACCTGCGGGACCGCCACCCCCAGCAGCTCGTCCCCGACGTGGCCGTCGAGTCGACAACGGCTTGGAGGTGAGGGGGGGGCTTCCCGGGTGTCCCCCCTGCCCCCTTCCCATGTTCTGGTGTCTCGCCCTGTTCCCGCAGCGCTCGCTGGGGTTTCTGGAGGATCCCCGGGGAATCCCTTGTCTCCCCAAGGACTCCCGTGTCCCCCAGGGTGCCCCTCGTCCACGCCACGTCCCCAGGGACTCCTGCGTCCCCTGGGGGTCCCCAGTGTGCTCCACGTGCTCTTGTCCCCACCACGGCCCCCATGCCCTGAGGATACCCCGTGTCCTCATCGCGTCCCCAGGGCTCCTGTGTCCCCATGGCCTCCCATGTCCCCACGGCTCCCATGTCCCCAGGGCTCCCAGTATCCCCATAGCTCCCCAAGTCCCCGTGGCTCCCACATCCCCAGGGCTCCCGAGGCCTCCCCGTGTCCCACAGGCTCCCCCTGTCCCCAGGACTCCCCAAGACCCCCGGGATGTCCCCCAGGCTCCCCACATCCCCAAGGCTCCCTGTGTCCCCACCTCACAGCTCTCCGCCCCCGTCCCACCCGCAGGCATCCTCCGTCCTCCTCCGCATCGCGCCTGGGCTGCCTGCGCCAGGAGGTGCCGCGGGACACGGAGGCTTTCATCCGCGCCATCGGCACCATGTTCGGCATGACGCTGCTCACCATGGCCATGCCCAAGGCCCTGCACCGCCTCTTCCCCAAGCCCTGGCGGACCTTCTGCGAGGCCTGGGACTTCATGTTCGCCTTCGGTGAGGGGCGCCGGGTGCCGGGGGGGGACACACGCACACGGTGGCATCACCCAAACCCCCCCGGGGGTGCTTACGGGGTTTTGTCATCCCCCCCCCATGCAGCCAAGCGCCACGTTGACCGGCGCGTGGCCGGGGCGGCCGGGCGGATGTCCCGGGGGGAGCCGTTGGAGCAGAGGTGCCTGACGGATCAGCTGGTGCGGGAGGAGGTCCCCATGAGGGACATCTACGGCAACGTCACCGAGCTGCTGCTGGCCGGCGTGGACACGGTGAGGGCAGGAGGGACGCGGTGGGGACGGGGAGGTCACGATGGGGACGGGAAGGATGGGATGGGATGGGAAAGTTGTGGTGGGGACAATGGTGCGATGGTGGTGTGGGGATGATGGGGTGGACATGGTGGGGATGGTAGAGGGGGCAGTGGGGACGGGGAGGTCGTGGTGGGGACAGGGAGGTCATGGGGACAACGGGGTGGACCTGATGGGGCCGGGGTGGAGGCATTGGGGACGATGAGGTGGAGGTGGTTGGACGGGGTGGCAGTGCTGAGGATGGGTGGACGTGGTGCGGACAGGGTGGACGCAACGATATTGGGGTGCTGGCTGCTCCTCACCCCGCTGCTCCACCCCCCCCACACCTCCATACCTGTCTGTGGAGCTGTATGAGCTGTCGCTGTACCTCGGGGTGCAGGCGGCGCTGCACCAGGAGGTGGTGGCGGCGCTGGGCCCCGGCCACGACCCCCCCGTGGCCGCGCTGGCCCGAATGCCCCTGCTGAAAGCCGTGGTGAAGGAGACGCTGCGGTGAGCACGGGGACAGCGGGGACAATGGGGACGGGGCGGTGGCACCCGCTGACACCCCGCTGTCCCCCCCCCAGGCTCTACCCCGTCATCCCCAGCAACGCCCGCGTGGTCCCCGACCGCGACATCCGCGTGGGCGAGGACCTGGTGCGGAAAGGTGAGCGCGGGGACGCACGGGAGGGGACACGTGCGGGGGGGACATCCCGGCCCCCATCTGCCCTGTGCACCCCCCTACCCCCGCAGACCCTCATCACACGCTGTGCCAATGACGCTGCGTCCGCGACGGCCGCTTTCGCGGCGCCCGACGCCTTTGTCCCGGAGCGCTGGCTGCGCCGCGGCGCCGCGCACCACCCCTACGCCTCGCTGCCCTTCGGCGTGGGCAAACGCAGCTGCGTGGGGAGGCGCCTGGCAGAGCTGGAGATCCACATGGCCCTGGCGCAGGTCGGTGTCCCCGTGGCCCCTCCGTCCCCGCGTCACCTCCATCCCTGCAGCCCCTCCGTGCCGGTGTCCTCGTGTCCCCGCATCCATCGTGTCCATGCCACTGTGTCCTCCTGTCCCATCGTGTCTCTGTCTCCGTGCCCCCGCTCCACCCCACGTCCCCATCCCTCCCGCCCCATGTCCCCCGCGCCCCACCCTCACCCCCCTTCCCCCACAGATCCTGCTGCACTTCGAGAGGTGCGGCCGGAGCCTGGGGGGCCCGGCCAAGCTCATCACCCGCACCCTGCTGTCCCCGAGACCAGCATCACCTGCCAAGTCCCTGAGCCGCGGGGACACGGAGCCTGGTGGGACCTCCTGCCCTGACCCCCACCCCGTGATGTCCCCTCAGGGCCGTATTTAACGCCCGAGGGCACCGGTTATTTATTGCTCCTGCGGAGACGTGGCGGCCCCTCGCCTCCCGGCTTATTTAAAGCTTTATTTATTAATTGATTGCTCTCGCCCAAATTAAACCTCGGCAGCACCGCGCCGGTGACTCAGCACCCCCACCCGCTGCCCGGGGGGGGGTGCGGGGGGGGCGCTGCCTGCCCCGGCGTGCCCGTCGCGGGACCCAGACGTGACGTGGCTCGATCCCGTTCTAGCGGCACCCCCGCGGCCCCCGGACCCCCGGGCTGAGACGGGGTGAGACGGGGCTGGGGGAACAAATGGGGGTAACTGCAGGTGTGGGCACCAGGCCTGGGAGGGCACTGGCAGGTGGGAGGGGACCAAGGGGGTCCCGGTGGGCACTCGCAGCTGTTGGCCACGTTGGGATGGGGAGGAGGGCAGGTTAATGGGGGGGGGAAAGGGAAAGAACCAGGCTGTCATTGTAATTAATTAGTGGTGTTAATTAATGCTGGCGGGGGGCACAGGTGTCGCATGGGCTGATCCTAGGGTGATGTCAGCGGGGGATGGGTCCTGTGTGTCCCTCACTGGTTTGTGTCACCCTCCCTGTGACACTGCTGTCACCTCCTGTGTCACCTTGATGTCTCTTGTGTCCCTGATGACTTTGCTGTCACCCTCCTGATGCTCTCCTGTCCCACCCCGGGTTATGCTGCCCGCGGTGGGTGGCATCGGGGGGGACAGACGGGACGTCCCCGCCCCACACTGGCCGCCGCGACGATGGCACGGTGGCATCGTGCTCCCAGCCGGGGTTAATGTGCCCAACGAGGCCGGGGATGGGCTGACGTCAGCGGGGAGACTCTGGACTCCTCAACGCCGAAAAAAACGCGGCCAAGCGCGGTGAAACACCCACACGGGGCCAGCGCTGGCCCCACGGGGACTCTCCACCCTGGAGGGGGGACATGGGGCTGGGGACAGCGTGGGCATGGGGCCGGGGGCATTTCCACGCGCGTGTGCCCGCCGGGGAGGCCACACGCGTGGGGTGGTGGGGGAAAATGAGGCCCGGGCTCCCCCGTGCTCCCGCCCTCTTCCCTTTGGGGTCTGTGTCTGTGTGGCTGTTTTGGTCCCAGGACACGATCGCGCGTGGGGGTCCCCGCCGGGCCCTTTAAGAGGGCACCACGGACAGGGCGGGGCGGGGCTAGGGGAGGGGGCGCGGCCAGGGGTGGGGTGTGGCCTGGGGAACAAAGGGGGGCGCGGCCGGCGGGGGGGTTGGCGGGGTTTCGATGGGGGGCAGGGAGGCGTCCTCCTCAGCCCCCTTCCCACGCGTGTCCGGGCGGGGCCCCCCCCCAGCCTCCCTGCACTCCGCTGGTGGGGGCTGCGTCCTGGGTCCCCGCCGTCCCCTCCGACCCCCGCTCATTCTTGTCTCCGCGTCCCCCGCCCCCGCCCCCGCCTTCTGGCCGCCGTCTCGGTCAGTTCCGGTCCTTCAGCCGCTCTTGTCCTGCCCGCCAGCCGCGCGCCGCCCCCGCGTGAGTCCCGGGCCCGCACGTGGCCGTCCTCCCCCTCCCCGGGACCCCTCCGGGGTACCCCCACCGCGACCCCCGGGTCCGGGGGAACTGGGCAAGGAGGGGGGGGAGAGAGGGAGGCTTGGGGGTTGGGGGGGTTGGGGCTGCTTTGGGGGTCCCGGGGGTTGGGGGGAGCCGGGGGATGGGGGGCTGGGGGTGAGGGTGGTTTGGGGTGGGGGCTGGGGGGGGCTGCTTTGGGGTGGGGGGGTTTGGGGTCGATGGGGTGGGGGGGCTGGGGGCTGGTTGGGGGGTGGGGGGCTGTGGGGTCTGGGGGTCTGTAGGGGTAAGGGGTGTGGGGGAGGCTGTTGGGGGCTGTTTTTGGAGCTGGGGGGTTGCGGAGGAGGGGGGTTGGAGGGTTGTGGGGGTGCTGGGGGTTCTGTGGGTTAGAGGGGCAGTGGGGGTTTGGGGGGCTGGGGGGTGTTGGGGGGTGGTCCATGTGGGGGGTGCTAGGGGGTGATGGGGTGTCAAGGGGGGTGCAAGGTGTCACTGAGGGGGGGTGTCCAGTGGGCACTGGGGGGACTGGGGTGTCACCGAGGGGGTGTCCAGGGTGTCACTATGGGGGGTGCCCGGGGTGTCACCCAGGGGGATGCAGGGTGTCACCGGGGGGTGTCCGGGTGTCCGGGGTGTGGGGGGCTGGGTGTCACCGGGGTGTCCGGGGGTGTGCGCAGGGCTGCGGCGCAGGATGGCGCAGGAGGGGCGCCGGCGCAGTATGAGCTGGTGGCCGAGATCGGGGTGGGCGCCTACGGCACCGTGTACAAAGCGCGGGACCTGCGCAGTGGCCGCTTCGTGGCCCTGAAGAACGTGCGGGTGACGGCCACCGAGAACGGGCTCCCCCTCAGCACCGTGCGCGAGGTCGCCCTGCTCAAGCGCCTCCAGCACTTCGACGACCCCAACATTGTGCGGCTGAGCCCCTGAAAAAAATCCCCCAAACAAATCCCCCCAGCCCCTCCCAGGTGGCGGCTCACGGGGTTCCGCTCGCTCCAGGGTAACGTGACCCCGGGTCCTGCTGCTGTGCCGTGGGGGTAGGAGGGGCGGGTGCTGTCCCCTTGGTTTTGGGGGGTTGTGGGGTTTTGGGGGGGGGGGGGTAGGGGGTAGGGGGCTGTACCGTCGTGCCCTCGGTTCGCCCCGTGGTCCCTTTGTGGGGACGGGGACACAGGGGATGGGGCCACCTCCTGCCCCGTGGCCGTGGCTGGGCCACCTCCTGGCCACGGGGACCATGGTGGGGGACACCACGTTGAGGGTGGTCCCGGCGCCACCGCCCCTCCCCCGGCAGGCTGATGGACGTCTGTGCCACGGCGCGCACGGAGCGCGAGACCAAGGTGACGCTGGTGTTCGAGCACGTGGACCAGGACCTGAAAACCTACCTGGACAAAGCGCCCGCGCCAGGGCTACCGCTGGACACCATCAAGGTGGCCACGGGGGCCACGGGGTTTTGGGGGGCACGGCGAGGTGCGGGGGTGCTGAGGGTGATGTTTTGGGGGTTGTCTCGCCCAGGACCTGATGCGGCAGTTCCTGCGTGGGTTGGATTTCCTGCACTCCAACTGCATCGTGCACCGCGACCTCAAGCCCGAGAACATCCTGGTGACCAGCAGCGGCCAGGTCAAGCTGGCCGATTTCGGGCTGGCTCGCATCTACAGCTGCCAGATGGCCCTCACCCCCGTGGTGTGTGCGTGACGGGGGGTTGGGGGTGTGGCGGTCACCCTCTGAAGGGGCTGCGGGTCTCATGGCCTCGTGGCCGCGACGCTCTGGGGCTGGGTTCTGGGTGGCCGCGGGTCCTGGTGGCCATGGGGTGGGTTGGGGTGGCCACAGGGTAGGTTGGGGTGGCCGTGGGGTGGCCATGGGGCACATTGGGGTGGCCACGGGGTGCATTGGGGTGGCCACGGGGTGCATTGGGGTGGCCACAAAGCCAAGGAGCCCCCGGGGATCCAGGTGGCCCCAGGACCACATTCGGTGGCCACAGGGTTGGGTGGCCACCGGGCTGGCCAGGAAGCCAAGGAGCAGCCATGGGTGGGGTTGGGCTGGCCACGAGGCCGGGGGACTCCGGGTCCTGGTGGCCACAAATCTTGGTGGCCGTGGCTCCCGGGTGGCTGGGTCCTGGGTGGCCACGAGCCTGAGGTCCCAAGTGGCCACGGGTCAGGCTGGGGGTGACCCCGGGAGCTCTGGGTGACCCCGGGACCAGGTGGCCACCAAGTTGGGTGCCCACGGGTGCAGGTGGCCACCAAGTTGGGCAGCCACGAAGCCAGAAGGAGCCGGGAGGGGGGACCCCAGGTGGCCACGGCTGCGGTGGCCGTGACGCTGCGGGTCCAGGGTGGCTGTGGGGTGGTCTGGTGGCCGTGGGGGTCCAGGTGGCCATGGGGGGGTCCCATGGTGGCCACGGTGGCCACGGTGGGGGTGTCTGAGCCGTGCGCCGCAGGTGGTGACGCTGTGGTACCGGGCGCCCGAGGTGCTGCTGCAGTCGACGTACGCGACCCCCGTGGACATGTGGAGCGTGGAGCCGCACCCCGAAGAGATGTTCCGCAGGAAGTGAGTGGGGGATGGGGGGCCGGTCCCCCTGCACCCCACCCCTGGCTGGAGCCCACTGGTGGCCACGGTCACACCCTGGTCTGGGTTCCCCCCGACCCTGCCCAGGGTGGTGCTGGGGCCAGCAGCCATGGGGGGGGTCTCGTGTCCCCCCCCCCCCAGGTGATGTCCCTTTTGTCTGTTTCCTCCTTCTCCAAGCCCCCTTCTGCCTGGTAATCGGAGGCCGACCAGCTGGGCAAGATCTTTGAGTGTAGTCTGGGGGGTCTGGGGGGTCTTGGGATGGGGGGCTCTAGGGGTGTGGGGAGGGGTTTGGAGGTGGGGGGCTGAAAAATGGGATGGGGGGGTCCTGAGCTCTGGGTGAGGGGTCCTGGGGGGTCCTGGGAGGGACCAGGAGGGTCCTGGGAGGGACCAGGGGGGTCCTGAGGGATGGGGGGGTGGGGCAGCTGTGGGGCTGGATTTTTTTTGGGGACCTAGCTAATGCTGCCCCTCCTCAGCCTGATCGGGCTCCCCGTGGGCTTACCGGAGTGGCCGCTGGACGTGGCCCTGCCCCGCCTGCGCCTCCACCGTCCGCCCCCAGCCCGTGGGAGGGCTTCGTGCCCGAGATGGAGCCCCTGGGGCACAGCTGCTGCTGGTGAGGTGGGGGGCACCAAACTGGGGGGGCACAGCACACCCCCCTGACCTTGTGTCCCCCAGGAGATGCTGACCTTCAACCCCTACAAGCGGATTCTTGCCTACGACGCCCTGCGGCACTCGCTACCTGCAGGGTCAGGGGCAGCCCCCCCCCTGGGGGCACAGGACTGGACTCTCGAGGGGGTGGGGCCATGTGGGTCCTCCCCCCCCCACAACCTCCCAAGTGCTGATGGACATATGGGTTGGGGACGGGGGTCCTTGTGGCTCCCCTTGCACGAGGAGGGGGCTGAGCGCGGCGCCGGGCGCCGGCGCCCCTCTCCCCCCCCCCCCCCAAAAAAAATCTTGTGCAGAAAAGTGTCGCCCGTGCAAAGGCTCCCCCCAAATCTCTTTGCGCGAGCTCGCGCGGCAGGGGCGGCGACCTCTGCACTGGTGCTCTGCTGCGCGGGGGGCCTCCGTGCAGGGGGGTTGTGTGCAGGCTGTGTGGGGGGGGGGCGCCATGAGGATCTTGGTGCTCCCCCTCCAGCAAAGGGGTGGGGGTGAGCCCCCATCCTCCCTTCCGTAGCCCAGCCGCTCTCGTACGCCGTGGGGGGGGGGGGACACAGACTCAGGAGACCCAGAGGCGCCGGTGGCTGGGGGGCGTTTATTTATTCTCAGTACCCTTTATTTTGGGGGGGGGGGGGGACGACAGCACACTGCCCACCCCGGGGGACACGCGGTGGTCCCCCACGGCCACACAGCAGGGAGGGGTGGGGGTCTGAGCCCCGTGCAGCAGCAACCACACCACGAAGTTTGGGGGGGTGGCCAAACTGGGAAGGTGGGGGTCCTGGGGGGGGGTCTCGGTGTGGGGGGGGCACGAGCTGAGCTTGAGCCCGCGGCGTGGCCGCGTGGGTTGCGGGGCTGCCTCGTGCCCGAGGCCTCCATGTGGCCGCCAAGGGCCCGGTCAGCGGCTCGGGGACGTGGGGGACAAAGGGGTTGGGGGGACAACAAAGGGCTGGGGGGGGGGCGCACCAGGCTGGCCACGGCCCACACAAGAAGGCGCTGGGTTTGGCCCGGGTCCTTCTGTGAGGTTGGAGCGCATGGTCAGCGACACCCCCAGGATCTGCATTGAGGGGGGGGGATACAGGGTGGCTAGGGGGGTTGAGAGCGTCGTCCCCCACCCCCCCCCCCAGGACCCCCCCAGCCCCATCATTCAGACCTCTGGCTAAGCTGAAGGCAAGGTGCCCCGACCCCCCCTCAGGATCTTCAGCGCCTCGCTCGAGTGCTGCAGCACTCCCCGCACGTCAGGCACGGGGGCGCCTGGGTCCCGGCCAGCAGCGCCTTGCACTTCTGGCGGGGGGTTCGAGGAACATTTTTAATTTTTTTACTGGGGGCACTGAGAAGGTCCTGCTCCCCACCCACCGCCGGGCAGGCGCTTAACTCAGCCTGGAAGGTGCGGAAGGCGCCGGGGTCGGCGGTGCTGTCTGAGCAGCCCCTCACACAGTTCCCGAGGCTCCCTCCAGCTCCGTCTTGGTTTTGTTGTCCAGCAGGGGCCAGGCCAGCCCCCAGCCCCTCTGAGGATGGGGCACAAAGCCAGCCCCCGGTTAAGATTCTTCTCCCTCAATTTTCTTTCTCCTACCCATGGGGACTGTGCCTGGGAGGCCACCCCTAGGCCAAGGGGCTGGTGCCCCCCCCCCCAAAAAATAAAACTGTGTGCCCCCCCCCGCTCCCAAATTGTGCCCCCCCCCGCTCCCAAATTGTGCCTCCCCTCCCCATGGGGACCATGCCCAGAGGTGCCCCCCAACCCCTCTCCAAGGTGTCCCCACGGGGACCAGGGACACTGGTGCCCTCCCCAAAATTGTGCCCCCCCCCCCCAAAAAAATTGTGTGTACTGCCCCCCAAATTGTGCCCCCCTTCCCCCAAATTGTGTCCCCCCCCGCTCCCCAAATTGTGCCTCCCCCTCCCCATGGGGACAGCGCCCAGTGGTGCCCCCCAGCCCCTCTCCAAGGTGTCCCCACCGCGGTGCCAGGGGTTGGGGCAAGGGGCTGGTGCCCCCCCTCCCCAAAATTGTGCCCCCCCCAAAAAAAAATTATGTGTACACCCCCAAATTTGTGTGTACACCCCAAATTGTGCCCCCCCCCCCCCCTCACCTGCCGGCTCCTGTTGATGGCCAGGCAGGAGCAGGAGACCCCGAACTGGAAGACGAAGACGAGGCCCAGGATGATCATGTACTGGGGGGGGGTGCAGTCAAGGAGGGGGGGCACCGAGATGTGCTTGTCCCATTGAGGGGGGGGCACCCCCTGCCAGCCCCCCCAACCCCTTTATTCCCCCCTAACCCCCCCCCAACCCCCCCAAAACCACCGCCACCCCTCGGGTCCCCCTTCCCCTCACCATTACCCCAGGGGATTTGGGATTTTTTTTTTGGGGGGGGGAGGTTTTTTTTTTTTGAGGGGGGGGAATTTTTTTTTGGGGGGGGGTCCAAGGGAAGGATACGAAGAAGAGCAGGACCTGGTGGTGGTGCACGGCCCCCACCAGCCCCACCACGGCGATGAGCAGCAGGAAGACGCCCACGGCGATGACGCCGCCGATGATGTGGATGCTGGACACCAGCCGAAGCCCTTGCCCCAGGCGGCCACGGCCACCAGCAGCAGCCCCACCAGCTGGGGGGGGGGCACAGCGTCAGCCCCCCCCCCCAAAAAAAAATACCCCAATACCCCCCCCAGCAGCCCCCTCCTCTCCCCAGGGGGATGCGATGCCCCAAAGGACACCCCCCTCCCCCCAAAGGGACCCCCCAGTGCCACCAGCAGCAGCCCCACCAGCTGGGGGGGCGCACACAGCATCAGCCCCCCCCCCCCAAAATTCCCCAAGAGCCCCCCCCCATCCCCAGGGACACGTGAACCCCCCCAAAGGGACATGTCACCCCCCCCAAGGGACCCCCCCCCCATCCAGGGACCCCCCAGTGCCACCAGCAGCAGCCCCCACCAGTTTGGGGGGGGGCAGCATCAGCCTCAGGACCCCCCCCCCGCTGGAAAATAGCCCCCCCCAGCAGCCCCCCCCTCATCCCCAGGGGGACAGGACCCCCCCCCCCCCCATGGGGACACCCCCACCCAGGGGATGGTGCTGGGGGGGGGCTCAGGACCAATGTGCCTGCTGGGGGGGGCTTTGGGGTGGGGGGGGGGAATTGGTTTTTGGGGGGGGGGGCACAGCTTGGGGGGGGGTCTTTGGGGCCATCACCTTGGGGGGGGGCACTGGGGGAGGGGTCCCCGGGGACATTTTTTTTTTTTTTGGGGGGGGGGGGGGGGGCACCGGGGGACCGGGCCCATTGCGGGGGGGGGGTCCCGGTGCCCCTCCCCCACCCCCCCAAACCCCCCCAACCCCCCCCCATCCCCCCCAACCCCTCCCCCACGGGCCCAGAGGGGCCCCGAGACCCCCCCCCTCCCCCCTCCCCCCTCCCCCCTCCGGTCCCGGGTTCGCCCCTCCCCCCCCCCCGTGGGCCCCTCCCCCCCCCGGTTCGCCCCTCCCCCCCCCCACGGTGCCCCCCCGGTGCCCCCCCCCGCCCCCCGCTCACCACGTAGACCACGTTGAGCGCGCAGAGCGCGTTCCGCGAGCAGGCGAAGCCGCCGCAAACCATCGTGGGGCCGCCCCCTCCCCCCCCCCTCGGTCCCGGTGCCGGTCCCGGGGCCGCCGCCGCCGCCTCCCGCCCGCTGCGGCCCCTTTAAATCCCGGCCCCGCGCCCCGCGCCGCGCCCGCCGCACTGCGCCTGCGCAGCGCCCGGCCACGCCCCCTCCCCTCCCCTCACCGCACCGCACCGCGCCTGCGCACCGCGCAAAGCCGGGCGGAAGAGCGCACCCTTCCCCCTCTACTCTCCCAGTCCGGAGGGTTGGCGCATGCGCGCTGCCCCGCGCTGACGCCGCCGCCGGGAGGGTGCCCGGATGGGGGAGGGGCTGAGCGGGAAGGGGGCGGGGTCTCGGGTAGGGGCGGGGCTTCGGGCGCCCTCCCCGGCCCCATGGCCCCGCCCAGGCCCCGCCGCTGTCACGTGACCCGCGGGGAGCCCCGCCCCCCACAGCCCCCCTATAACGCCCCCAACCCCCCTATAACGCCCCTAGACCCCTTTTAACGCCCCCCAGTGCCCTATAACGCCCCCTGGCCCCTTATAACCCCCCCAGCCCCCCTATAGCGCCCCCCCGCCCCCTATAACGCCCCAAACCCCTCATAACGCCCCCCGCCCCTATAATGCCCCCCCAGCCCCCCTCCCCCTCCTGCATCCCTCCTATCCGCCCCCCCCCGCTCCCCATAGGCACCCTACACCCCCCCTGCCCCCCCCAGAGCCCCTCCAGGCTGTCCCACGCCCCCCTCACCCCCCTCACCCCCCCCCCCCAAACCTCCCAGGTGCCTCTGCCCCCCCCCCCTCGCCCCCCAAGCTCTGCCATGCCCTCCCCCATAGCCACCCCCTTCCCCGCTACCCATGCCCCCCCCATAGCCCCAGCCCCCTCCCCCCACTACCCCCTGTGTCCCCCAAGGCACCGCTGTGCCCCCCCCTTCCTGCCCCCCCCCCCACTATTTATCCCCCCTGCCCCCCCTGGTCTCCAGGTACCCCCTGGTTCCCCCCACCCCACCAAACCCCCCCTAACCCCCCCTGGGTGCCCCCATCACCCCCAGCCCCTTTCCACCTCCTCCCCCTGACCCCCCCAGCCCCACATAACCCCTGTAAAGTGGGGAGGGGGGGGTGTGCCAGGGGGGGGCTGCCCCCCCCAGCCTGGGAAGGCCTTGGCGGGGCAACATCTGCTCCCTGACACATTAACCGCCCCGCGATAAGGGCAGCTCCTGGGGGGGGGCAATTTGGGGGGGGGGGCACCCCCTCCCCAACATCCCCACGGGGAATGGAGGGGGGGGAACGGGACCCCCCCACAGCATCACCCCTGGGTGTCCCCAAACCACCCGAAATCACCCCAAATCCTCAGCACCGCGCCCCCACCCCGCGCCAACCCCCCCCCGGTGACCCCGGTGACCCCGTTCCCGGCCTTGGGGTGGCAGCGATAGGGGTCGGGGTGGGGGGGGGATAAAAGCGGGGGCGGTGGCGGGTCCCCGGGGGGGGGTCCCAGCCATGGGGGTGCTGCGGGTGCTGCTGCGGCTCCTGCCCCTGCTGGCGGCCGCCGGGGGCTTCTCGGTGTCGGACCGGGAGCTCCGCGCCGTGGCCGAGCGGCTCCACGCCAGCGACCGCGACCGCGCGGCCCCCGGGGACATCGTCCTCAACCTGCAGCACCGCGTCCCCGACGGGCAGAGCGGGGCCGGACACGACTACGCCCCCGAGAAGTGAGGGGGTGGGAGGGGGGGCGCTTCCACCCCATTTCCATCCCCTTTCCACCCCGTTCCCACCCCATTTCCAATGCCCCATTTCCATCCTGTTCCCAATGCCCCATTCCTGCCCCATTTCCCACCAATTTCCACCCTGTTCCCAATAATTCCATCCCCTTCCAATGCCCCATTTCCACCCCATTCCTAATGCTCTGTTTTCACCCCGTCACCCACCCGTGTCCCTACCCCCACCTCGTGTCCCCGTCCCATCTCCTTACCCCACATCTCTCCGTCTCCCCTCTCTCCATCCTGTCCCCATGTCCCATGACCCGTCCCATGTCCCATCCCCATCCCATATCCCATTCCGTATCCCTTCCTTGACCCCGTGTCCCACGACCCCGTGTCCCATCCCACCCCCATGTCCCATATCCCCATGTCCCCCATCCCATCCCCATGTCCTGTCCTTGTGCCCCATCCCCGTGTCCTGTCCCCGTCCCCATGTCCCACGTCCCCGTGTCCCATGTCCCCATGTCCCATCCTGGTGTCCCATGTCCCCGTGTCCTGTCCCCGTGTCCCACATCCCCATGTCCCCCATCCCATCCCCGCGCCCCATCCCCACATCCCATCCTCATCTCTGCGCCCCATCCCCGTCCCCGTGTCCCACGTCCCCATGTCCCATCCTGGTGCCCCATGTCCCCGTGTCCTGTCCCCGTCCCCATTCCTGTGTCCCATGTCCCCTACCCCATCCCCGTGCCCCATCCCCGTCCCCACGTCCCACATCCCCATGTCCCATCCTGGTGCCCCATGTCCCTGCGCCCCGTCCCCATGTCCCACCCCCCGTGTCCCCGTCCTGTCCCCCCCGTGCCCAGGCTGTTCTCGTGGGTGGCGGAGGCGGCTCTGTTCTCGCGGCCGACGTTCTCCCGGCTGCTGGCCCTGCTGGACAACTTCCAGGCGCCCACGGGCAGCGGCGAGGCCGTGACGGACCCCGAGCGGCGCGAGGTGGCCGCGTTCCTGGACGCCGTGCTGGACACCCCCGTCATGGCCACGCTCAGCAGCTTCTTCCTCGAAAAGGGTAAAAGGGGGGGCCCGGGGGTGGTGGGGGGGGGGGCTCAGGGTGGCTGTGTCCCCCCCCCCTCATTTTGTGCCCCCCCCCCAGGGCTGTACGATTCGGAGGCTGCGTTTCGGGAGGACCTGGAGGAGATGTGGTTCGGGCTCTACTCGCGCTCCGGTGGCAGCGCCCTCGATTCCTCCGGGTTTGAGCACGTCTTCCACGGTACCGGGGGGGGCACGGGGATGGGGACGGGGTGGGGGGCGCGGGGAGGGGGTGGGGGGCACAGGGAGGGGGTGGGGAAATGGGGAGGGGGTGGGGAAATGGGGCTGGGGGGACACGGGGGACATGGAGAGGGTGGAGGTGGTGGGATGGGGGACACGGGGACAAGGGGGGTGTGAGGATGGGGGGACAGGGGATATGGGGGGGGTTGGGGGGACATGGGGGGGGTGCTGGGGGCACAGGGGGACATGGGGAGGATGGGGCTGGGGGATGGTTTTGTGGGACTGGAGGGCAGGGGGAGCGGGGGCAGCTTGTGGGGACGGGGACAGGGACGGGGTCAGGGCCCCCCCGCCCACCCCCTGCCCTGCCCCCAGGGGAGATCAAGAAGGGGAAGGTTTCGGGCTGCCACAGCTGGGTGCAGCTCTACCGCCTGGAGAAGCTGGGGCAGCTCAACTACCTGAGCTACAGCTACGACGGGCCCGTGAGTGCCCCCCCTGGACCCCACCCCCCACCCCAAACCTGGCCCCAGGGCCCCAGCCCGGCCACCAGCACCCCTGAGCCCCCTCCGGGTGTCCCCAGTGTCCCCACTCCTCTGCGCCCACCCCCGGTGACTGTCCCCAGAGACCCCCCGATCATCCTTGGGTGTCCCCACCCCATGGTCCCATCGTGTCCCCGTGCCCGTCCCTGCGCCCTGGGGCCATGCCCGTGGTCCCTTTGTGTCCCCATGCCCGTGATCCCAAAATGTCCCTGTGCCTGTGATCTCAATGTGTCCCAGTGACCACAGTGGGACATTCCCTGGGGCCATGCCCCTGGTCCCATCGTGTCCCCATGCCTGTCCCTGCACCCTGGGGCCATGCCCGTGGTCCTAGTGTGTCCCCATGGTGTCCCCATGCCTGCAGTGGGACATTCCCTGGGGCCATACCCCTGGTCCCTGCGTGTCCCCATGGTGTCCCCATGGTGTCCCCACGGTGTCCCCACGGTGTCCCCACGCTGTCCCCATGCCCGCAGTGGGACACCTTCCCCGACATCCTGGCCCTGCAGTACCTCTGGGACGGGCACCTGAAGAGCATCGGCTCCACCTTCATGGGCTCCAGCCCCGAGTTCGACCTGGCCCTGTACACCCTGTGCTACAAGGCCCGGCCCGACCAGGAGTGAGGGGGGGCGCGGAGCCGGGGGGGCGCTGGGGGGGGCCAGGGGACGTGTCCATGGGGGGGGGAGCTGCGTGGGGACAGGGGTGGGGGGGGACGTGGGGGGGGGATGCAGGTGGGGGGGGTCCCACGGTGGGGGTAGGCAGGTGGGGGGGGTCTCACATTGGGGGTAGGCAGGTGGGGGGGTCCCACGGTGGGGGGAGGCAGGTGGGGGGGTCCCACGTTGGGGACCTGCAGCAGGGGGGGGTCTTGGGGCCACGTGGGCAGCCTGGGGGCCACACTGGGGACCCACAGATTGGGGGGGGACCCTCAGAGGGGACCCACGGATGGGGGGGGGCACCCACACTGGGGACCTGCTGATGGCGGGGGGGGGCGGTGGCAGCGTGGGACCAGCCCTGCCGTGCTGGGGGGGGGTCCCGCGTGGTCCCGTTGTCACCGTCTGTCCTGTCCCCCCCCCCCAGGTGCCACGTGACGCTGGGGGGCAAAGCGGCCACCATCCAGACCTACTCCTGGACCAGCTCCTCCTACGGGAACGGGCAGCGCTTCGTGGCCTCCTCCTACCCCGTCAGCCCCTGACCCCCCCCCAAATTAAACCCAAATTCGCCCCCACCTCCGCCTCAGGGTCCCCGTTCCCCCCCACCCCCACCCCTGGGGCCGTCCCATGGGTGCCACGTGGCCGTGGCAGGAAGCCACAGGGCTGGGGGGGGGCAGCTTCCTTCCCCCCCCCACCCCCCCACCCCCACCCCACAGGGCTCAGTGTGGGGCTGGGGGGGATGGGGACGTCCCTGTGCCCCCCCCCAGTGACACAGGGGCTGTGCGTGTCACCACACGCGTGTCCTTAACGTGTCCCTGCCACCACACGCGTGTCCCTGCCATGTCCCTGTCACCTCATGCGTGTCCCTAACGTGTCCCGGTCACCGCACGCGTGTGCCAGGAGCGTGCCCGTGTGGCTCCATGCGTGTCCCTCGCGTGTCCTCATGGCCACACGTGTCCTTAGCGTGTCCATGTGGCTGCACACACGTGTTCCTCGCGTGCCCGTGTCCCTGCACACCCATCCCTGGCCCACCCGCACCCCGGCACACGCGTGTCCCTTGGCACATACGTGTCCCTGCCGCGTCCCCACCCACGTGCGTGTCCCACCCGCTCCCTGGCGTGTCCCCATCCCGTCCCCCCCCCGCCCTGCCCGCCACCCCCCTGGGGCACCCCAGCGCGTCCCCAGCGCGTCCCCGTCGGGGCGCGGGGGCGCAGGGCAGGGCCGCCACGGCGAGCCCCAGCCTGCCCCGACGCGCCGGCGGGACGGGCAGCGCCGTTCCCAGGCCCAGCCCTGCGCCCCTGCCGGCCCCACGGGTGACGCCAGCCCCACGGGTGACACCGGCCCCACGGGTGACGCGGGCCCCACGGGGTGACGCCAGCCAGGAAGCGCGGCGAGGGCGCAGCGGGGCCGGATGGGGCCGGGGGCCGCGCGGCGGGGACGCGCCCCGGGTGGTGCCATGGCCCCGGGGCCGCGGCGCTGAGGGCGGGGGGCTGCCATGGGCCCCCCCCGGCAGCAGGTGCTGGCCGCCATCCGCGCCGAGGTGAGGCGGCACGAGGGGGCCAAGCAGCACCTCAACAACCTGATCCGCCTGGTGGGCACCGTGCCCGACCCCCACCTGCGCGCCAGCCTCACCGCGTCCCTCAGCGTCGTGCAAGGTACGGGCATGGTGCGGGGACCAGTACCGGGACTGGGAATGGGAATGGAGCTGGGAATGGGACTGGGAATGGAGCTGGGAACCAGTGCCGGAACTGGGAACTGGTGCTGGAACTGGGAACTGGTACTGGGATGGACTGGAGCTGGGAACTGGTGCCGGAGCTCGGAACTGGTGCTGGAACTGGGAACTGGTGCCGGAACTGGGAACCAGTACTGGAGCTGGGAACCGGTACCAGGAACTGGTACTGGAGCTGGGAATTGGTACCGGAACTGGGAACCGGTACTGGGAATTGGGCACTGGGAACTGGGAACCAGGCCCAGAGGCCGCGGTGGCGCCTGGAGGTTGGGGAGGGGGCGGACGGACGGATGGACAGAGGGAGGACGGACGGACGGACGGCGGGAAGGGTGGGTGGACGGATGGGTGGACAGAGGGGAGGATGGACGGACGGACAGATGGACGGACTGATGGATGGATGGATGGATGGATGGACGGACGGACAGGTGGGGGGGTGGATGGACAGACGGATGGACAGGTGGGGGGGTGGGAGGGTGGATGGATGGACAGACGGACAGGTGGGGGGGTGGACAGACGGATGGACGAGTGGCACAGCAGCGCCTGCCGGAGCAAGGCCGGCACCTCCCAGGGCCCGAAGGTGCCTCGGGGGGGGGTCCCCATCCCCATTATGGGGGGGCCCTGGGGCTGCAGCAGGCCCCCCCCCCCAATATCTGCCTGCGGGGGGCCCCCAGCACCTCGGGGGGCCCCAGCCCCATGGGGGCCAGGCCTGCGGGGGCGGCGGGACTGAGGCTGGATCCAGCCCCAATGCTGGGGGTACGGGGGGGGGGCACTGGGTGGGGGGCACAGGGACCCGCCTGAGGGGTCCCAGGGGGGGAAAAGGGGTGTGGGGGGGTCGCACCCAGCCCCCCCTTCCCCCCAGCTGCGCCGTCGGGCGGTTTCCGGTGCAGCAGCCCCGGCGCTGCGGTCGCTGACGTCGGCGTTTCCTCACCTCCGGCGGTCGCTGTGCCCCCCCCCGCTGCTGGGGGCCCCACTTTGCATGGGGGGGCCCCTCCGCTCAATGGGGCCCCCCCCTCCACCCCCAGCCCCCCCCCTTCACCTCCCACCCCATGGGCATCCGCAGGGGTGGCAGCACCAGGTCCACGGTGCCCCCCCCCCGCCCCCCCCCAGCTTCATTCCAAACCCCCCCCCCCCGCATCCCCGTGTCCCCCCCCTCCCCACCGCCCCCCCCCCAGCCTCGTGCTCTGGCATCTCCCCATCGCGGTTGCCATGGCGACGGGAAGCAGGGGGATGCCGCGTTGCTAGGCGCCCGCAAAGTGGTACCCACCGCCAGCTCCCGCGGGGGGGGGGCACAGAACCCCCCCCAACCCCCCCATCATCCCCCACACCCCCCCCAATGGGCGCCCCCCCGTTGTGCCCCCACCCCCAGGGTACAACCCCTCCCCCAAATCCCTCCTGCCCCCCCCCAGCCCCCCCACATCCAGGGTTTTTTTGGGGGGCCCGGTGGTGATGGGGAGGGGGCACGGCTGTCCTGGGGGGGGGGCACACCTGGTGACCCCCCCCCGGGTGGGAC
Source organism: Anas platyrhynchos (assembly GCF_047663525.1). Classification (NCBI taxonomy): domain Eukaryota; kingdom Metazoa; phylum Chordata; class Aves; order Anseriformes; family Anatidae; genus Anas; species Anas platyrhynchos. The sequence continues at coordinate 819,474 of NC_092622.1, forward strand.
GTGGGGCTGCCACTGCCACCCCCAAGCGATGGCGAGCCTGGGGGGACTGGGCTGTACTGGGGGGTGGTCCAGTGGGGGGGTGCCAAGCCCCCCCCCCAGCCTGGCAGGGGCATGGGGGCAATGTGCCACCCGTGGGGGGGGGACAGGGGGTGGCAGAGGGGGACGAGGGGGGGTCGAGGGGGTGACGGGTGCACGCCCCAGCTGGGGGGGTCTGGGGGGGGGCACACGCCTGCGGGGGGGGGGCCGTGGGCGGGTTGCTGCGACAACGCACCCGGCTCCGTCACGAGCACCCCGGGGGGGGCACGGGGCACGTGCCAGCTCCTGGGGTCCCCGCGTGGGGGGGGGGCAGGTCCCCCGCATCCCCTCGGGGAGCTCCGTGTCCCACGGGGGGGGGGGTGTGGGTCTGGGACCCCCCCCATGTCCCTGCCAGCACCTGGGGGGGGGGCGCAGAGGGGGGGGTCTTGTGCTGCCGAGCCCACCTGGGGGGGGCTGTGGCTGTCCCCGGGTGCTGCGTCCGTCCCCGTCTGTCCCCAAATCCGTGTCCGTCCCCGGCGCCGTGGCTGTCCCCAAATTCGTGGCTGTCCCTAAATGTTGAGTCCAGCCCAAAAGCCTGTCCCCGTGTCCCCATGTCCCAAACCCGTCCCCGTGTCCCCAACCTGTCCCCGTGTCCCCTCTCTGCCCCCTCTCTGTCCCCTCTCTGCCCCCCTGCCCCATGCCTGGCCCCAGTATCCCCAGTATCCCCCCAGTATCCCCAGTATCCCCCCAGTATCCCCAGTATCCCCCCCCGGGACCCCACGTCCATCCCCAAGAACCGTCCCCGGCCGTGCCCACGTTGGGACAGGGACACGGGGGGGGGACAGGCCGGGGACAGCCCCCGGTGTGGCGGTGGCCCCGCGGGCTCGCTGCAGCGCCGGCCCCGTTGCCGTGGTAACGGGATGCAGCAGGATTCCTGCGCCGCTGCTAAAAATGCCAGAAAACGGGGCCTGGCCCCATTCCGGCCCCCGCAGCCCCCGCCGTGTCCCCGCCGTGTCCCCGCGGTGGCCCCGTGGTGCTGGGGGTCAGCCCCGGGGCTGCTGCTGCGAGGGGGGGGGCGGATCAGGGTGCCGGGATGGGGATGGGGATGGGATTGGGATAGGATTTGGGATGGGATGGGATGGGATAGGGGTGGAATTGGGATGGGATGGGGATTGGGATGGGATTTGGGATGGGGTTTGGGATTTGGGATGGGATAGGGGTGGGAAGGGTAAGGGGATGGAGATGGGGATGGGATTTGGGATGGAATTGGGATGAGATGGGATTTGGGATGAGGAGGATGGGATGTGAAGGGGATGGGGTTGGGAATGGGGTGGAACTGGGGATGGGGATGGGATGGGATGGGATTTGGGATGGGATCTGGATTTGGGATGGGATTTGGGATGTGAAGAGGATGGGATTTGGGATGAGGACGGGGATGGGGACAGGGATGGGATTTGGGATGGGATTTAGGATGAGGACGGGAAGTGATGTGAAGGGGATGGGATTTGGGATGAGGACGGGGATGGGATTTGGGATGTGAAGGGGATTGGGATGTGGTGGGGATGGGATGGGATGGGATTTAGGATGAGGACGGGAAGTGATGCGAAGGGGATGGGGATGGAGGCAGGGGGACGCCGGGCTGCCCGGACAGCCGGGTGGGTGGGGGGCTGTGGGGGGGTTGGGGGCCGGTCCCGGTGCCGGGGGGGGGGCGCCCGGGAGCGCTCGCGCCTGCCCGGTAGCACCGGGGCCGCCGCCCGCCCCCGCCCCTCCCGCCGCCGCCCCGGCCCCGGGAGCGGCGCATGGCGGAGAGCGGCGGCTCCGGCCCCCCCCGGCCTCTCAGGGCCCCCCCCCCGGCCGCTCAGGGTCCCCCCCCCGGCGGCCGCCGGCCCCGCCACAAAGGAGGAGCCCCTCGGGCGCTGCCCTCAGCCCCGGGGCCGGACCGGGAGCCCCGGCCATGGCCCCCCCGTAGCTCCCCGGCCCCGCCGCCGCCGCCCCCCCCCTCTCCGCCGCCCCCCCCTCCCCGGTCGCTAACCCCGGGTGTGCGAGGGGCGTGGAGGAGGAGGGGGGGGGGCGGGGGGGGCGCACCGGGAGAACCGGGAAAGGCGAGGAGTGGGGGGGGGGGGGCGGCCCCGATCCCGGCGGCGGAGAGCCCCGGGGGGGGTTTGGGGGGGGGCGGCGGCGGTGCCAACCCCTCCGGGGGCGGGCGAGCGGGGAAGGCTTCGGGGGGCAGGGCCGGGGGTGGGGACGGCGGCGCCGAGCATCCAGGAGGCACCGACGGGCGCGGAGCCGCCGCGCCGAGCCCCGACCGGTGCCCGGTGCCCGGTACCGGGAGGGGACGGGAGGGGAGGAGGGGAGGGGACGGGACGGGTTTGGGGGGTGGGGGGGGGCTCCGAGCCCCGAGCCCGGCCGGGTCGGGGGGGGCCCTGCCCGCACCCATGAGCAGGGCCGCCGGCCTCCAGCGCCGCACCACCTACCTCATCTCCCTCACCCTGGTCAAGCTCGAGTCGGTGGCAGCCCCGGACGAGCCGGAGCAAACGGGGGCGGCCGATGGACCCCCCCGGGACCCCCCCCGGGCTGAAGACGGCGGCGGCGGCGGCAAGAGCAAGAGGCCGGAGCGGCTGTTCCAGCGCCAGGACGCGCTCTGGATAAGTACCGCCGGCTCCGGCCCCCCGGACCCGCCGCTGCCCCCCGGCCCCCCCCGCGCCCCCAGCCCGGCCCCCCCCCGGCAACGGGGGCCCGGGGGGCAGGGGGGGCCATGGCTCCGGCCGCCCCCGCTCGCCCGCCTCCACGCCCCCCGCCGTGCCCCCCAAGCCTGACCCAGCCCTGCTGCCCCCCCCCCCCCCCCGCGCCGCCCGCCGTGCCCCCAAACCCGACCTCGCTCTGCTGCCCCCCCCCCGCGCCGCCCGCCGTGCCCCCCAAGCCGGACCCCGCTCTGCTGCCCCCCCCCCCCCCCGCCCGCCGTGCCCCCCAAGCCCGACCCGGCCTCGCTGCCCCCCCCGCCCGCCGTGCCCCCCAAACCCGAAGCCATCGCCCGGGGGACCAAGGGCACCTTGGAGGCACCGGGGGAGCGGGGCCGGGGACCCCCCCCGTGCCCCCCCAGCCGCCCCCCGCTGCTGGCCCAAGCCAGCTGGGGCTGCCCCGAGCCCCCCCCGGAGGGCTCCAAGCCCCCACCCACGCGGCCCCGGGGGTGTCGTCCCCCCACCCGTCCGCCGGCCCCCGCCGCCTGCGCCTGGCCGGCACCAAACCCTTCAAGACGGTGACCACCAGCGGGGCCAAGGTGGGCTCGGAGCCCAAAGCCCCCAAAGCCCCCCCCCACAAAGGCAGCCGCCTCTCCTGGCCCGAGGGCGAGGGCAAAGGGCGCCCCAAGGCGGGGGGGGGGGCCAAGGCGGCGGGTGCCGAAGGGGGACCCCGGCCGCCGGCCAGGGCCCGGCTGTCCCCGCGCAAGGGCAAGAGCAAGACCCTGGACAACAGCGACCTGCACCCCCTGCCCGGGGTGCTGGCGGCCGCCCCCCCCCCCGGCGAGGTGGGCGCGGGGCTGAAGCGGGGCCGGGAGGGCGGCCGAGCCTCCACCCGCGACCGCAAGATGCTCAAGTTCATCAGCGGCATCTTCGCCAAGAGCCCGGCGTCCACCCCCACGCACCCCGCGCCCCCCTGGGCTCTGCTCAGCACCGACCTGGGCAGGGGCGGCCCCCCAGTGAGTACCGGGCCGGGGGGGGGGAGGCCCCGTGCCTCAGTTTCCCCTGGGACCGCGGGAGGGTTGTTGGTTTTTTTTTTGGGGAGGGGGGCGGGGGGGCTGTGCGGCAGCGCCGTGCCTCAGTTTCCCCCGCATGGGGCTGTGACGAGCGGTGGGGTGAGGAGCGGGGTCCGGGTGCCGGCTTTCTCCTGGGGGGGGGGTTGTGGGGAAGGACCCGTCTGTGCCCCACAGCTTGGGGGGGCCTCGATGGCTGCGGGGAGGACGGGGGGGGTGTGGGTGCTGCGCCCCCGCATTGTGCGGGCAGGGCCGTGGGGAGCCGTGCGTCACCTGCGCCGTGCGACACCCCCGGGAAAGGCTCCCCCCAACCCCCCCCCCCAACGGTTCGGGGCCACCCCCGTGGTCCCCGGGGGTGCCAGTGCCACCAGGCTGTGGGCGTCCCGTCCGTCTGTCCGTCCGTCCATCGCTCGACCCGTCCGTCCTTCCATCCATCCCGGACACATCCGTGCGTCACGCACCCGTCCATCCGTCCGTCCGCGCACCCGCTCGTCCCCCCCCCCCCGTCCGTCTGTCCCACCACCCCATAGCCAGCTGCGGGCCCCCTGCCCGTCCGTCCGTCCATCCGTCCGTCCGTCCGCCCTGCCCCAACCCCGCCGGTCGGGGTTCCCATCCCCGACCCCCCCCACCCCCCCAGGGGGTGTGTGGGCAGCGCTGCCGGGGGTGGCAGCCGGGACACCCGTGGGTGGCAGCGCGGTGACGCCGCGCGGGGTGCCAGGCAGCAGCGTTAACCCCTCCACTGCTGCACACCTCGGAGCCACCCCGCGTGTGCCACGGGGGAAACTGAGGCACGGGAGGGTGCGTGGGGGGGGGGGGGGCACCCCGCCTGTCCCTGCCTCGGTTTCCCTCCCTGGTGGCGCAGGAGCCGTGGGTCGTGCCGTGGGCTGGGGGCGTGGGGGCCCACGCAGCGTCCTCGTGGCCTCATGCCGTGCCACGTCCCTGCGCCGTGCCTCCCCCTCGTGCCCCGTGCCCGTGGTGCCTGCCACGTTCCCCTGTGCTGTGCCCGTGGTGTCCCTGCGCCCGTGGTGTCCCTGTGCCACGCTGCGCCCTGGTGTCCTCGCCCCCGTCGTGTCCCCGTGCCGTGCCACCTCCTCCTCTCTCCCTGCATCTTTGTGTCCACCGTGTCTCCGTGTCACCTCCCCCCCCATGCCATGCCCGTGGTGTCCCTGTGCCGTGTCCCTGTGCTGTGCCACGTCCCCGTGCCACGCTGCAGCCCTGTGTCCTCGCGCCATCTGACACCCCTGTGCCACGCTGCGTCCTCGTGCCCATTGCCACCTGGGATCCCTGTGCCACACCACAGCCCTGTGCCACGCTGCCGCCATGCCCCTCGTGTCCCATGCCACGCTGCAGCCCTGCGCCCATCGTGTCCTCGTGGCCGCTGTGTCCTGTGCCGTGCCACATCCTTGTGCCCCCCACGCTGTGGTGCCACCACAAGGTGCCCCTGTGCCCGTCACATCCCTTTGCCGTGCCACGTCCCTGTGCCACGCTGCAGCCTCATGCCTATTGCACCACCCTCCATCCTCGTGCCCCGTGGCCTGTCCTCGTGTCCACCGCATCCTCGTGTCCACCGCGTCCTCGTGCCCGTGGCGAGCGGGGCAGGACGGGTCCCGTGGTGCCACAGCCACGTCGGTGCCACGTCGCATCCCTCCCGCCGCCCCCACCGGGCTCGGTGCGGTGCCGTTGCCTGGTGACAGCTTCGTGGCCGCCCACGCAGGGAGCTGCCGGCGGCACTGCCGCAGGGCTGGGGGCGGCCGTGGCCCCCCCCTCACACCCCAGGGCTGGGGGGCTGGGGGGGGTGCCGGGGGTGTCCGGGCACCGCCTCACCCCGCTCCTCCCTGCAGAGGCCTTGGTGAACAGCCAGGAATGGACCCTCGGCCGCTCCGTCCCCGAGATCCGCCTGGTGGGTACCGTGTCCTGGTGGCCCTGCCCCGTGTCCTGGTGGCCCCCCAGCCGTGCTGATGTCCCCTCTGTCCTCCCCCCAGGGCGTCCTGGGCAGCAGCAAGAGCGGGAAGTCGGCGCTCGTCCACCGCTTCCTCACCGGCTCCTACGTGGGGCTGGAGCCCACGGAGAGTGAGTGGCCGTGGGATGGGGGCGGCTGCGGGGTGGGGGCTGCTGTAGGGTTGGCCATGGCCATGGGACACGTGTGGCCATGAGGTGGCCGTGGCCATGGGACAGACGTGGTGGCCAAGAGAGGGACATGGCCATGGGATGGATGTGGTGGCCATGGGATGGACGTGGCCATGGGATGGACGTGTCCGTGGGACAGGCCGTGACCGTGGGCCCCCCCCTGTCCCCCCCCCTGCTCCAGGTGGGCAGTTCAAGCGCGAGGTGCTGGTTGACGGCCAGAGCCACCTCCTGCTCATCCGGGAGGAAGGAGGCGCCCCGGACGCCAAGGTCAGCGGGGGCCGGGGGAAGGGGGTCCAGGATGGGGGGGTTGGGGGGTTGGGGGCTGTGCCGGCCGGCGCCGAGCCCTGACCCCCCCTTCCCCCTCCCCACACCACCCCCCCCAGTTTGCCAGCTGGGCGGACGCCGTCATCTTCGTCTTCAGCCTGGAGAACGAGAGCAGCTTCGAGGAGGTGACGCAGCTCCACGCGCTGCTCAGCGGCTACCGGGGCGCCAGCGAGGTGGCCCTGGCGCTGGTGGGCACCCAGGGTGAGCCAGGGGACGCGGTGACAACCCCACGGGGACGGGGAGGGGTCGGCCCTCGCCTCAGCCCCCTCCTGTGTCCCGTGTGTCCCCCCCACCCAGACAAAATCAGCTCCTCCAACCCGCGGGTGATCGAGGACGCGCGGGCGCAGGCGCTGTGCGGGGACATGAAGCGCTGCCTCTACTACGAGACCTGCGCCACCTACGGCCTCAACGTGGACCGGGTCTTCACCGAGGGTGGGTGCCCGGGCACGGGGGGGGGGGTGGGAGGGGACGGGGGGGGGGGGCTGGGGTTCGTGGCAGGGTGGGATTTGGGGTTGGGGTGGGTTAAGGAGAGGGGCTGGATGGAGAGGGGGCTGTGGTGGGGGGCGGGAGAGCATGGGCAGGTGGGGTGGGGGGCATGGCTGGTGGGGGGGGGTTGGGATGGGATTGGGATGGAATTGGGATGGGGATGGGATTGGGATGGGGATGGGATTGGGAATGGGATGGGGATGGAATTGGGATGGGATTGGGATTGGGATGGGGATGGGATTGGGAATGGGATGGGATTGGGGATGGGATTGGGATGGGATGGGGATGGGGATGCAGATGGGATGGGGATGGAATTGGGATTGGGATGGGATTGGGGATGGAGATGGATTTGGGATTGGGATGGGGATGGAATTGGGATGGGATGGGGATGGGATGGGATTGGGATTGGAATAGGGATGGGATGGGATGGGATGGGAAGGGAGGGGGCCCATGCTCGGGTGCTTGGGGCACAAAGGGGACCATGTCCACGTTGGGGGGGGTCCGTGGCCGGTGTCAGGCGGTCCGGGGGGGTCCCATCAGCCCGTCCCAGCTGAGCTCCCTCCCCCCCCCCCCCCCGGCGCAGTGGCCCAGAAGGCGGTGGCGCTGAAGAAGCAGCAGCAGCTCCTGGCCTCCTGCAAGTCGCTGCCCAGCAGCCCCAGCCACTCGGCCGCCTCCACCCCCGTCGGGGGCGCCCACCCTGGCCAGGTACCCCCCAGCTGCCCAGCCCTGTCCCCCCCCCGGGGCAGGAGCCAGTGCTGAGCCCGTGTCCCCCCCAGGCCAGCAACGGGGGCCACACCAGCGACTACTCGTCCTCGCTGCCCTCCACCCCCAACGTCAGCCACCGGGAGCTGCGCAGCGAGACCCCGGCCCCCCTGGGCACCCCCAGCTCCCTGCACCGGGGGGCCAAGCGCAGAACCAGCCTCTTCGCTGTGAGTGGGCAGCGGGGGGCACCTGGATGGGGGGGTGACACTGGGGGGAATACGAGGCACGTGGGGTGTCCCCATGGCACTGGGGGCACGTGGCACCGGGGTGACCCCCGGCAGGGCGGTGATGGGGGTGCAGGTGGCACCCGGGGTGGGACCGCAGTGGACACGGGGTGGGTGGCACCGGGGCCGTCCCAGCAGCAGGGCACCCCAGGGTGCCCCCCGCAGCCCCCAGGCGTGCCACCCCCCCTGTCCCCTGTCCCCTCAGACGCGCCGGGGCAGCGACTCGGAGAAGCGGAGCCTGGACAGCCGGGGCGAGGCGGCGGGCAGCGGCCGCGCCATCCCCATCAAGCAGGTGGGCAGGGCGGTGGCGGGTGGGGACGTGTGTGTGTGTGTCCCCCCCGGCCCCTCGTCCCCGTCCCCCTCACCGCCCTCCCATCCCCAGAGCTTCCTGCTGAAGCGCAGCGGCAACTCCCTCAACAAGGAGTGGAAGAAGAAGTACGTGACCCTGTCCAGCAACGGGCTCCTCTTCTACCACCCCAGCATCAACGTGAGTGTCCCCGTCCCTGTCCCCACATTCCCCGTTGTCCCCAGGGGTGCCCCGCTCTCAGCACCCCCCTGTCCCCGCCGCAGGATTACATCCACAGCACGCACGGGAAGGAGATGGACCTGCTGCGCACCACCGTCAAGGTCCCCGGCAAGCGCCCCCCCCGCGCCATCTCCGCCTGCGGCCCCTCCGCCAGCATCAACGGGCTGGTGAAGGACGTGGCGGGGGGCACAGCGCCCGAGGCTGGCGGTGAGTCTGGGGGCGGGTGGCGGTGGCCGTGTCTCCCTCGGGGGGGGGACACACGGACGCCCGGGTCACCGCCCTGTCCCTGCCCGCAGCCGGTGCCTCCCCCGTGGGGCTCAGCCTCCCCCCGGAGCCAGGGATGAAGAGCACGGGCAAGGGCGAGCGGTCCCTGCAGCGCTGCGCCTCCGCCTCCAGCGCCAAGCTGTCAGGATCTGGTGAGTGCCCTGTCCCTGTCCCTGTCCCCGTCCCCGTCCCTGTCCCCATCCCCGGCCACCTTGCTGGGACGGAGCCAGGCACCCGGGCTGAGGTGGCCCCGCTGAGCCCGGTGGCACCCAGGGAGCCGGAGACCCTGGGGACCGAAGTGGTCCCTGGTGGCCTTGATGCGCCCGGTGGCCTCAGTGATGCCGGTGGCACCAGTGGCACCGGTGGCCCAGTAAACGCCGTGGTGATCCTGGGGGCTGCAAGGAGTCCCAGTGAGCTGGTGGCCCCAGTAAACCCAGTGTCCCCAGTGAGATCAGTGACCCCAGTGACCCCAGTGACCCCGGTGACCCCAGTGATCCTGGTGGCCCACTCCAGTGTTGGCACTGGTTGAACTCATTGACCCCGGTGGCCCAGGTGACCCCGGCACGCCCGGTGTCCCTGAGCCCCCCCAGCCAGCGTCTCCCTCGGCAGACGGCCCCCCGCCTCTGAGGCCATATCCAGCCCCGGCAGCTCGGGCAAAGACCCCCCGCCGTCACCCATGGTGGACAGGAAGAAGCACCGCAGGAAGAAGCTGTCGACACCATCCAAGACGGAGGGCTCGGCGGGGCAGGCGGAAGGTGAGAGCCGTGGGGACGGGGGTCCCGAGAGCCCCCCCCCCCGGGCATGTGGGGACGGCGGCCGCAGAGCCGTGGGGACAACGCCAGCGTCCCCGTCCCCCCTCCATGGGGACGATGCCCCCAGGACGCCGCAGGGCTCCGGAGCCTGGAGCCGACCCCCGCCACGCTCAGCCACGCCGCCCTCCCCACGCACCCCGCCCTCACCTCGCTGTGCCACCGCCTGCCACCTCCCTGCCCCCGGCGCCGTCCCCCCCTCCCCACCCCCCCACCTCACCGTCCCCGGGGGCTTTGCGGGCTCCTCTCGTGACTCTCTCTTCCCCCCTTTCCTCTCTCTGCTCTCGCTGCCCCGGACCCTCCGCAGCCAAGCGCAAAATGTGGAAATTAAAAAGCTTTGGTAGTTTAAGAAATATTTATAAAACAGGTAACGTGGTGCGTGGCGCGTGGCCTGCTCCACTCATGCATGTGGCTGTGTCCCATCCGCGCTGCCGCCCCCGCACCCGCTGCGTCCCCGTCCCCTCCCCGCCCGGTGGCCGCGGCCGGGAAGAGCCGGGGGGGGTCCCGGCCGTTGGGGGGCTTTGGGGGGGGACCACGGGGAGGTGTTGAGCCTGGTGGGGGGGGGGTCCTGCCACACCATCTGAGCCCCGTCCCACCGCTCACGGGGGTCTCTGGTCCCACAGAGGAGGAGAACTTCGAGTTCATCATCGTGTCCAGCACGGGGCAGACGTGGCACTTCGAGGCCAGCAGCTTCGAGGAGCGCGACGCCTGGGTGCAGGCCATCGAGAGCCAGATCCTGGCCAGCCTGCAGTGCTGCGAGAGCAGCAAGAACAAGGTAGGGTCCGGAGGGGGGTGTGAGGGGGTGTGGGGGGGGCTCTGTGCCCCCCTGCTCACCCTGCTGTCCGTCCCCAGGCGCGCATGGACAGCCAGAGCGAGGCCGTGGCCATCCAGGCCATCCGCAACGCCCGCGGCAATTCCCTCTGCGTGGACTGTGGGGCGCCCAGTGAGTGCCACGGGGTGCTGGGGGGGGGGCGTGGGGCGCAGGGCGGCGTGGCCGTGGGGGAGCCACAGGGTGTGGGGTGACGGGGGCACGTAGGGACACGGGGTGACCTGGGGGTCATGGGACGTGGGGTTCCGTCGGGCACACGGGGCCGTGGGACACGTGGGGCCACGAGCCGTGGGGTGCTGCTGGTCACGGGGGGCTGTGGGATGTGTGGGGACGGTCGCAGGTCCTGGGGGGCCGTTGGCTGCGGTTCCGCAGCGCTGTCCTTGCCTGTGCGGTGCCATTTGTCCTGTCATGCCGTGGGTCACACGGGGCCGTGTGTGTCACCCCCCAGACCCCACCTGGGCCAGCCTGAATTTGGGGGCTCTGATCTGCATCGAGTGCTCGGGGATCCACCGCAACCTGGGCACCCACCTGTCCCGCGTGCGCTCCCTCGACCTGGACGATTGGCCCCGGGAGCTGACGCTGGTGCTCGCCTCCATCGGCAACGCCACCGCCAACAGCATCTGGGAGAAAAACCCGCAGGGACGCTGCAAACCCACCCCCGAGTCGTCCCGGTGAGCAGCGCCCCCCCCCCCCATGCCATGCGTGTCCCCCCTGGTGCCACGTGTCCCCTCCTGTGCCATGCGTCCCCCTGGTGCCACGCGTCCCCTCCTGGTGCCGCGGCTCTCCGCGGTGCCACGCATCCATCCCCCTGGTGCCACGCATCCATCCCCTTGTGCCACGCGTCCCCCCCGTGCCACGCACCCCCTGAGGCCACTCGTGCCCCCCCAGGGAGGAGCGGGAGTCGTGGATCCGGGCCAAGTACGAGCAGCGGCTGTTCCTGGCGCCGCTGCCGGCGGCCGAGGCGCCGCTGGGGGAGCGGCTGCTGCAGGCGGTGCAGGACAAGGACCTGGAGGCCGTGCTGCTGCTGCTGGCACACAGCAGGAAGGAGCAGCTCGGGGCCAGCGACAAGGAGCGGCGCACGGCGCTGCACCTGGCCTGCGACACCGCCCTCGTGGTCATCACCCAGCTGCTGCTGTGGGTACGTCCGGGCAGGGGGCTGGGGGTGGCGGGGGGCAGGGGGTGGCTGTGGGGCAGGTGGGGTGGCCCTGGGGCACATGGGGTGGTTGTGGGGCATGTGGGGTGGCCATGGGGATGGCGACATGGCTCTGGGGGTCGTGGCATGGTTATGGGGTGGCCATGGGGTACGTGGGGTGGCTGTGGGGCACATGGGGTGGTCATGGGGCATGTGGGGTGGTCGTGGGGCGCGTGGGGTGGCCGTGGGGATGGTGACTTTGCTCTGGGGGTCATGGCACGGTCATGGGGTGGTCGTGGGGCAGGTGGGGTGGCTGTGGGGTACGTGGGGTGGTCATGGGGCACATGGGGTGGCCGTGGGCATGGTGACATGGCTCTGGGGGTCGTGGCACAGTCAGCGGGACCATGGGGTGGCTTTTGGGGAGGTGGGGTGGTGGCGGGGGTGATGGGATGCCCACGGGGAACGTGGGGTGGCCTTGGGACGCCCAGCTCACCAAGGGGGACACGGGGACACGGCATGGCCGTGGGGGGAGGTGGCATGGCTGGGGGTCGTGGTGTGGCTCTGGGGGTCACGGCACGGCCATGGGGGATTTGGGGTGGCCATGGGGGGACACGTGGGGACTCGGGGTGGCCGTGGGGGACACAATGGAGTGGTGGCCGTGAGGAGTGCCTCATCTCCGGATGGATGGCACAGCCGGGGGGACCACGGCATGGCTTGAGGGGACGTGGCATGGCCACGAGGGACATGGGGTGACCTTGGGAGCCCGGGGAGCCCGGACAGCCGACCCCGACCCCCAGGTGTCCTGAGGGATCCCCCTGCCCGCAGTCCGGCGGGGTGCGTGCTTCGGGACGGGCAGGGTCGCACCGCGCTGTTCTACGCCCGCCGCGCCGCAGCCCGGGAGTTCCGCGCCGAAATCCTCCTGCAGCACGGCTGCCCGGGGAGGGGCTCGGCGGCCCCCCCGGCCTCGCCGCAGGCAGCACCACCAGCGTGGGCCCCTGCGAGCCCGGACCGCCCTGGGTGTCACGGGGACCCCCCCCCGCCCCCCCTCCCGCCCTCCCCCCACTCGCCGCCTCCCCCGCTGAGCTCTGGGGGGCCCGGCCCTGCCCCCCATTGTTGGTGCTTATTTATTATTATTCAGCTCCCACTGGGGTCTCTTGTTGGTCCTGTGTCCCCCCCCTCACCCCCCTAGTCCTGGGGGATTTCCCCCCCCCCATGCGGCACTGCATGGGGTGGGCACCGCATTTGGTGCCAGCCAAGACGTTTTTTTTGGGGGGGGGGCTCGGTGATGTCCCCCACCTCCACTGCCCATCCCCCCTCCCTCCCATCCCACCACGGGTCCCCCCCCCACTTCCTGCCCCCCCACCCCCTGGCACAGCCCAGCTGCGTGGCAGGAGCAGAGCAGACCCCACCGCCCCCCCCGTGCTACGACCTTTTGTACAACCCCCCCTGCTCCCCCCGCACCATGGCCCCTCCCCCGGCCTCCCCGTCCCCATCTTTTCTCAGCATCCCCTTGGGAACCTCGTTAAATTTGCTTTACTTTTCTCGTTAGCGTTAGGATCAAGCCAGCCCCTCGCCGTGGCGCTGCGGTGCCCGGCGGGGGGGACACCAGCGGGGCCCCCCCCAACCTCTCCTGCTGGCCACGGGCCTTGGGGGGGGTTGGGGGGGGGCCGGGAAGGGAGGGGAGCACGGTGCCCACCCCATCCCCTGCCCCGGGACCCCCCATGAATGTAGAGGGCGCCCGCTGCCGTGACGCCCCTGTGCCCCGGCAGCGCCGGTGGGTGACAGGCCAGGCCCCCTCCGTGGGTGCCTGGGGTTTGAGGGAGGGGGTCGGGGCAGTGTGGGGGGCCATAGGGCCATGTATGTACAGCGTTTCCTCTCAGGGTTGTAACTGTGAGTCCGTGACAATGTGGGTTCAGGCACTGACCGCGGCTGCTGCTTCGTGCCGGCACCGGGGGGGGCAGGTGGCGGGGGGGGGGGGGGGCTGCTTTGGGGGGGGCTTCTTAAGAGTTTGGACCACGGAGCAGTGCCTGAGAGCCATGGGGCTGTGGGGCTGGGCCATGAGGTGCGGGGCCTGATCCTGCCCCCCACTCCCCTCCAGCACCCCAAATCTGGGTGCCACCCCCATGGGGACCCAGCCCCCGTGGGGACACAAGGGGTGGGGGGAGGGGCTAGGGACCCCCATTGAGGGGATGGGGTTTGGGGTGGCCATACTGGTACCACTGGTAGTGGTGGTGCTGGTGACAATACTGATACCAGTTATGCTGGTTGTACTGGTGGCCATACTGGTACCAGTGGTGCTGGCACCAGTGGTGCTGGTCATCATGCTGGTACCAGTGGTGCTGGTGCCCATGCTGGTGGCCATACTGGTACCAGTGGTGCTGGTTGTACTGGTGGCCATACTGGTACCAGTGGTGCTGGTGCCCATGCTGGTGGCCATACTGGTACCAGTGGTGCTGGTTGTACTGGTGGCCATACTGGTACCAGTGGTGCTGGTGCCCATGCTGGTGGCCATACTGGTACCAGTGGTGCTGGTTGTACTGGTGGCCATACTGGTACCAGTGGTGCTGGTGCCCATGCTGGTGGCCATACTGGTACCAGTGGTGCTGGTTGTACTGGTGGCCATACTGGTACCAGTGGTGCTGGTGCCCATGCTGGTGGCCATACTGGTACCAGTGGTGCTGGTTGTACTGGTGGCCATACTGGTACCAGTAGTGCTGGTGCCCATGCTGGTGGCCATACTGGTACCAGTGGTGCTGGTTGTACTGGTGGCCGTACTGGTACCAGTGGTGCTGACGTCCACATATCCGTGCCCCCCCACCATCCCCACAGACCCACCCCCAACAAGGCCCCACCCCCCCCCACCCCCCAAAATACTTTTATTATGGGGAGGGGCCCATGGTCCCCAGACCCCCAGCTCCCCAAGCGCCCCCCAGCCCCCCAGTTTGACCAGTGCCCCCCAGCCCCCCATTTTGTCCAGCGGGGCTCCGTGCTCACGGGCCGTGCCCCCCGGTGGAGGCATTGTGGGGGGCGGCGGGGGGGGCTGGTGGGTGCCGGTAGCCGTAGGGGCGCAGGCGGTGGGTGAGGTACTGGGGGCTGCACCTGCTCCCGCTCACGTAGTGGAACGAGCGCGCGGGTCCGAGCGGCGCTCGGATCGCTGCAGGGGGGCGGGGCTCAGTGAGAAGGGGGCGGGGCTTAATGTAAAGGGGGCGGGGCGGGGCGAGAGGGAAAGGGGCGGGGCTTAAGGGAAAGTGGCTTAATGAGAAGGGGCGGGGCTTATGGAAAGGGGGCGTGGTTTGATGGGAAAGGGGCGGGGCATAAGGGAAAAGGGGTTTAATGGAAAGGGGGCGGGGCTTAATGGAAAGGGGTGGGGTGTAAGGGGAAGGGGGCGTGGCAAAAAGGAAAGGGGCAGGCGTAAGGGAAAGGGGGCGGGGCTATGAAGAAAAGGGGCGGGGCTTAAGGGAAAGGGGGGCGGGGCGTAAGGAAAATGGGAGTGGCTTGGGGAAAAGGGGTGGGGTGTAAGGGAAAGGGGAGGGGGGTAAAGGAGGGGGAGTGGCTTAAGGAGAAGGGGGGCGGGGCTTAAGGAAAGGGGAGGGGCTTAAGGTAAAGGGGCGGGGTGTAAGGGAGGGGGGCGGGGTGTAAAGGGGTGTGGTCGTTATGGGGGTGGGGTGTGAGGGTGGGGCTGGGATGGGGTGCGGGGGTGGGTGGGGCGAGGTGGGCGGGGCTTGGATGCAAATGGGGTGGGCGGGGCTCTGGGGGGTGGGGAGGACGGGAGGGTGCGGGGGGGATGCAGGAGACTAGGGGGTGAGTGGGAGACGGGGGGGGGACATGGGGGACACAGGGGGTGCGGGAGGACATGGGGGGGGTGTGGGGGACATGGGGGGGACATGGGAGATGTGGGGAGGACATGGTGGGTGTGGGGGGGGGGCACAGGGGTGTGGGAGGACATGGGGGGGGTGTGGGGGACACAGGAGGATATGGGGGGGGTGCAGGAGGACATGGGGGTGTGGGGGGACACAGGGGGGACACGGGGGACACAGGAGGATGGGGGGGGTGTGGGGGACACGGGTGTGGGGGGGGGCACAGGGGTGTGGGGAGGACATGGGGGGTGGGGGGGACGGGGGGGTGTGGGGGGGACATGGGGGGGGGTGCAAAGGGGCATTGGGGGTGTGGGGAGGACACGGGGCTGTGGGGAGGGACTTGTGGGACACAGGGTGGGGGGGGGGGGCCCACGATCCCCGCAGGTGAATTTTTTTTTGGGGGGGGGGGGGGGGGGTCGTGTGCAGCACTCACCCACGGGGTAGTAGAAGTGCGGGAGGGGTAGAAGGGGTCCGGGACGCGGCTGCGTGAGGTGGCGCTCGGGGGGGAAGGGGTGGAAGGTCTCCAGGCCCCGGGGGTCCGGGCGGATCCCCCGCCGCCACCCCCAGGCGCTGCAGGCACTGCCCCAGGGCCACGTCCTCCACGGGGCTGCTGTGGCCGCAGGCCCCCGAGGGCACCGGCGCCCACGAAGCGCCCCAAGGCCTCCCGGCTCAGCACGTAGCCACGGCCCGCTCCATGTAGCCCTGGGCCACGAAGGGCCGACGTTACCACGAAATAAACGGGGCTGCGGGGGCTGTGGGGGGCCAGCAGCCGGCGTAGGTTGGCCACCACGGAAAGATGTCATCACTGAGCCTTCAGGAACCAGTCGGCGCGGTGCCGGTGGGTGCGGGTGGACGCTTTGGAAGGCGCGGATGGTTTTCCAGTAGAGCTGCTCCCGGCCCTCGCCCACCGGCAGCCCCACGGCCGGGAAGTGAGCTCGCGCCCTGGAGCTCATGAACAGGGCCAGGTCGCAGTGCCGGGCCCAGGTGGCTTCGTGCTGACGGGCCCGGGTGGCCAGAATCCCGGGAGCCGTCATCACCCCAGCACAGGATCCGCACCCGGCGCTGCAGGGCCTGCGCCTCGCTGGAGTTCACTGCGGGGACAGAGATTTGGGGGGGGCTGGGGGAGAACTGGAGGGATTTGGGGGGATTGAGGGGGTTTGGGGGGGTTGGGGGGTAGTTGGGGGGATTTGGGGGGATTTAGGAGATTTGAAGAAATTTGGAGAAATTTCGGGAGATTTCGGAGAGATTTTGGAAATTTCGGAAGATTTTAGGAGATTTGGGAGGATTTCGGGAATTTGGGGGATTTGGGGAGATTTGGGGGAGATTTTGGGGAGATTTGGGAAGAAATTGGGGGAGATTTGGGGGGATATTGGGGAGATTTGGGGGGATTTGGAGGGATTTGGGGGGAGATTGGGGGGGAATTGGGGGAGATTGGGGGAGATTTGGGGAATTTGGGGGAGGTTGGGGGGGATTTGGGGGAGATTGTGGGAGATTTGGGGAGGTTTGGAGGGATTTGGGGGAGATTTGGGGGGGATTGGGAGATTTGGGGTTTGGGGGGGTGGTGGCACCCCCAGCAGCACCAGGTGTTTGAGGGACCGGGGGACAATCGGTGGCCACCCGGTCCTGGCTGCACCACCCCCTGGTGTCCCAGCGGTGACCCCCCCGCCGCGGTGCCACCCGCTCCGAGCTGCCCTGCCATGGGGTGTGACCCCCCCCCCCCATGGTGACCCCCCCCATGGTGTCCCCCTCCCCACGGTGTCCCCGCGGAGCTGTGGCCCTGTCCCCATCCCCTGGTGTCCCCCCAACCCAGAAGTGCCCCACCGCCCCCCCCCGTGTCCCTGCCACCACCTCGGAGCCACCTCTCCGTGTCACCTTGTCCCTTCATTGCCCCCCCCCAAAAAAAAAAAAACCACCCACCCTACTGTCCTGTCCCTGTCCCCCCAGAGCCACACCACCCTGGTTGTGTACCATGTGCCCCCCCCCCCCCCCGTCCCCTCCTCTGTCCCCCCCCCAGGTGCCACTTGTCACCCTGCTCAGGGCGTGCCACGCCGCACCTGCCACGTGGCCACGGTTCCGGGATGCATGCGCCCCCTCCTTATTTTCCCCTGTGCCCCCCCCCCGTGATTTACCTGTGGGATGGGGGAATGTGGGGGACAGGAGGAGCATGGGGGGGTGTGGGGGGGCCAGGCCAGCTGCAGGAAGCCCCCGCCAGGCCAGCCCCACGGCGAAGCCCAGGGGGAAGGGGGGCACCTTGGGGGGGCGCAGCCACATGGCCCCGGGGTGCTGCTCGCTGGGGGGACACGGGGTTGGGGGGGGGGGACACAAAGTGTTGGGGGGGGCTCCCCAAATCTGCCCCCCCCCCCATCCCTCCTCTGCTCCCCTCCCAGTGAGTCTCCCCCTAAAAAAGTGCCCAAAAATTCATCCCCCCCCCCCAAGCCGCCACCACCCGGTCCCATGAGACCCCCCCCCAAAAAAAAACCGCCCCCTACCCCCCGTTATAACCCCCCTGTGCCCCCCCCCCGGCCGGCTCAGGGCCCCCCCCATCCAGCAAACTTCATTGCCGGCCCGCTAATTAGGGGCTGGGGGGCGCCGCGAACCCGGGGCCATGCTGGGGGCAATTGCTCCCCCCAAAGATCCCTCCCCCACCCCAAATCCCCCCCCCAGCCCCGGTACCTGTCCCTGCTCAGTCCTGGCCCCTCCCGCCCAAGCCTGAGCCCTGCCCAACCAGGGCGGGGGCAGCCCCGGGACGGCCCCCCCCCGAGGCTGCCACCCCCCATGGGGACACAGCCCTGGGGGGGGGGGGACACAAACAGAGCCCCGGGGGGGTCACACAGCCCCTGGGGGGAGGGGGGGGGTCGGAACGACACAGCCCGGGGGGGGGGCGAAGCGAGCCACGCCTGGGGCTGAGCTCAGTTTATTGATAAAAAACAGGGCTGGGGGGGGGAATCTAAGAAAGCGCCCCCTCAACACCGCACGGGGGGGGGCATGGAAATGGCTCCAGCAACACCCCCCAGGGCCCCCCCCTCCCCTCCCTTCCCCCCACCCCCCCTCTCTTACCCCCCATCCTGCAGGGCAAGGGGGGGGCACAGTGCACTACCCCCCCCCCCAGCAGTGCGAGGTCCCCCCCCACTTTGAGTCAATATGGGGGGGGGGCACAAATAACTGCCCCCCCCCCCAACATGAAGCACGGGGCCTGCCCCCCCCAACCTCCCCCAGCCCCCCAGCCCCCCAGCCTGCCCCATTATTTTTTTTTTGGTGGGGGGGGGCACAGCCCCATTATTATTATTTTTTTTTTTTTGGGGGGGGGGTCAAAACTCAGCGTCCTCCGAGTCGCTGGGGGGCTGCATCGGCGCGCCCCAGACGAAGCGGTAATTGTCCTCCAGCGCCTGCTGCCGCCGCCGCTCCTTCTGCGCCTCCTCCGTGCCCTGGATCTGGGGGGGGGGAACTTCCAGTGGGGGGGGGTTATGAGACCCCTGGGATCTCGGCGGGGGGGGGTCCTGTACCCCAGCCCCTGCACCAGGATGTTGAGGAAGATGTCCTTGAGGTCTTTGGTGTCCTCGTCCGACAGCCACTGCGCCTCCTCCTCGTCCCCCGCGCCCCCCCCGCCGTCACGATCTTGATCTCGATTTTCCCTGCAAGGGGGGAGGACGAGAAAGAAGGGGGGGGGTCAGCAGAGCCCCCCCCTCTCCTTTTCAAATCCACCCCCCCCCAAAGCCTCCTCCTTCAGCCCACAGCCCCTCCTTGGCCAGCAGCTCGCGGACCTCGCTCTCCAGGTGCTGCAGCTGGGGGGGTCCCGCGCCCCCTCTTTAGGAGGGGGCTCCGCGTGCCCGGCGGCTGGCGCGAACCCACACCCCCTCCTGGAGGGGAGGGGACAGGGGTTGTGTTTGGGGAGTCGGGGACGCAAATACGGGGGGCGGGGGGGGCACAGGGGACACGCGTGGAATGGGGTGGGGGGTGGTGGGGGGGCGCCCCCTTGGGATTACCACGGTGCTTGGAGCAGGGGGGGGGCGCGCTGGCCTTCCTCCTGCCCTCCTCCTCCTTCCTCCTGTTGACGGGCTGGGGGGGGGGCGTAGAGCTGTCCATCAGGCGGTTGAGGATCAGGGGAAGCTGGAGGCGCGCTGCAGGTCAAACTCCCCCTTCAGCCCCTCGGGCTCCAGCTCGTCCTCCACCTGGGGGGAGACGGACGGGGGGAGTAGGTTTTGGTGGTTTTTAGATGTGAGAGGGTCACGGGGCCACAGGGCAGGCCCCCACCTGGTTGATGATGTTGTCGAACTCCTTCTGCATCTCGCTCTTCACCTCCTCCTTCAGCTGCGCCATGCGCTCGGGGGGCAGCAAGACGCCCCCCCCAGCTCCTTCTCCAAGCCCCCCCCAGGAGCTCGCCTTCCTCCTCCTCCTCCTCCTCCTCCTCTTCCTCCTCCTCTTCCTCCTTCCCCTCCTCTTCCTCCTCCGGCCAGCTGCCCCTGCCGGGGGCTCCTGGGGGGTGGGGGGCTCGGGGGGCTTCCCCCCCCTCCTGGCTCGTCTTCTCCCGAGCCTGGAGGCACCGCAGGAGCTTGGGGAGGGGCCAAACCCCCCCCAGGAGCCAGAGCAGCCCCCCCACGACCCCCACGGGGAAACCGAGGGCGTGGGGGACCACTGGAACCCCCCCCCGCAGGGCAGCCCCCCCCACACCCACCTCCCTGGTGCTCTCCTTCAGCTCCTCGATGGAGTTCAGCATCCCCGGGGCTGCGGATCACCTTGAAGTGGATTTTCTTCCTGCCGCCTGCAAAAAAAAACGGGGGGGGAGCCAAAAAAATGGGCACAGCAGCGCGGGGGGGTCACAACGGCGGGGGGGGTCACAGTGGCAGTTGGGGGGGGGCACAGGGACTCACAAGGTCTCCATGAGGGGTCAGGCTCTTCCTCCTGGGATGGACGTGGTGGTGGGACGGGAGCCCAGCTCCTATTCCTCCCCCGCAGGTGAATGGCTCCCCTCACCCCCAGTGCCCCCCCCCCCAGGACTCACCGTGGCGCCCCGTTTCTCCCGGTCAGCCTGGGCCCCGCTCCAAAACGCCGCCTCCTTGGGGTCCTGCTGACCCCCGGCTGGGCTATGCGGATGGGAGGGGGGCCTGGACACGTCACACCCGGCCGTGCCCCCCCCCGGGGGGTGTACGATGACGGGGGGGGGGGCCTTTTTTCATCACCCCGTGCTTCTGCTGGGGGGGCTGCGCGTCCCTCTCTCGCTCCACAGCCTCGTGTCCAGCGTCTTCAGCTCCTCCGAGATCTGCTCCACCTTGCGCTTGCATGTAAGGCTTGGAGGGGGGGGGGGGACCCAAAAAAAACCCAAAAACCCATCACCCCCGCCCCACATCCGGGGGGTGCCCCCAGTTCTCGCCGCCCCCCAGTGCTACTCACAGACTTGTGCGCGGACGTACTGGGCGTGCTGGGCCGGGCTGAGGGCGGGCTGGCACAGGATGGGCTGGGGCGCGGCACCGGGGGGGGGGCCAGGTGGGGGTGGCGGCGCGGCCCGGGGGGTGTGCACGGTGGCACACCATCAGGAGCACGACTGCGGCTCGTCCACCCGCGCCAGGTAGTCCCCGCCCCTCCTCCGCATACAAACTGCGGGTGGGGGGGGGGGAAGTCCGTGGCGGCCCCAAAAAGGAGGATTGCGGGGGTGCCCCCCTCCTCAGTACCCGCACTTCGGCCTCGCGGGGCCGCCCGGTGAGGTCGCAGCGAGGGCCCGTGGCGTGGCTGCTGGCTGTGGTAGCGCTCAGGCGGTGCTGCTTGGAGGCCTAGGGGGGGGGAAATAAATTTTGGGGGGGGTCAAGGGCAGACACAGCCCCCCTGCTGTTTTTTTGGGGTGTCTGGGGGGGGCCGGACCTTGGCTGTCTCATCACAGTCCCAGGATTGAACGCCGACTGGTAGTGGCCGAGGAACAGGACGGAGCCTTTGATCTCCGACTCTGGGGGGGGCAATGGTTTTTTTTTGGGGGGGGGGGGTCCCGCCCGCCCCAGACCCGCGGCACCCATGGGTGCTCTGGGGCCGGGCACCTTCAATAATGTCTGGATGTGTTCCGTGGGCCGGTTAACAGTCTCCACCAGTCCTTGGTCTGAAGAAACTGTGGCTTTAACTGGGAACGGGGGGGGGTGTGCAAAGAAGGGGGGGGGGTCCCCATTTTTTGCCCCGCCCCGGATTCCTTGTAACGAGGCCGGGGCGGCCCCATGGGCCGCGGGAGCTCCGGCGACGCCGGAGCCGTTGTAGAGCTGCGCCTCCTCCGGGGGGGCCGGGGGGGGCCGCAGGGCGGCGGGGGGCAGGCGGCCTGAGCACTACTTGAACTTGGAGGCCACCGTCACCACGTCCTCACCGCGCTGCGGGGGGGGCACGGGGGGGGGCACGGGGGGGGGACACGGGGACAAATCAGAGCCGCGGGAGGGCCCCGGGGGGGGGGACGGGGGGACGGGAGGGCGGTCAAGGGCAAGCTTGGGGCCCTGCTGGCCCCCGGGTAAGGGGGGGTTAAGAGGAAGAAAGAGGGGGGGGGCACGGGGGGGGTACTGGGGGAGTACTGGGGGGGTCCGGGGAGGGGGGGGGGCTGCTGGTGTCTTGGGGGGGTCCCATTGGGACCCCTGGGGGTGGGGGGGGGGGGAAATGAAAGCGGAGGGGGGGGGGGGGATGGAGAAAAGTAGAAGTGAAGGGGGTGTGGGCACGGGAACGGAAATTGGGGGGGGGTCAAAGGGGCAGCGAGGAACTGAAACCGGGAGGGGAACGAGCAGGGTGAGGGGAACGGGGGGGCACGGGGGGGGCACGGGGGGACGGGGGGAGGCACGGGGAGGGTATTAGGGGGTACGGGGGGGGTATGGGGGGGGGCCTGGAGCACGGGGGGGTAACGGGGGCCAACGGGGGGGTCCCAACTGGGGGTACGGGGAGGAACGGGAGGGGACTGGGGGGTAACTGGAGCGAATGGGGGGGTCTGGGGGGGTACGGGAGGGAACGGGGGGGTCCGGGGGGGCCCCAACCCCTCCCCCTCCCCCCCCCGGGGTCCGCCTCCCCCCTTCCCGGGCCCGGTGCCCCCCCCCGGCGCCCGGTGCCCCCGTCGTGCCCCCCCCAGCGCCCCCCTCCCGGCCCCTTCCCCCGGGGCCCGGCTCCTGGCGAGCCCCAGGCCCAGGCCCAGCCCCGGTCCCCCCCCGTTCTACCCCACCCCCCTCCCGTGCCCCCCCCCGGTGCCGTTCCCGCACCTGCCCGGCCAGCACGGGCTCAGGCGAGGATCTCGAGGCCGTACTTCAGCTCGCTGAGCTCCGCCAGGTCCAAGGCGGCCCCAGCCTGCCCCGCGGCCGCCCCCGGGCCCAGCACCGCCCCCGCCAGCAGCAGCAGCGGCAGCACCGGGCCCCGCCGCGCCGCCATCTTCCGCAGCACCCGCTCCCGCCCCGGCCGCCCTCCGCGCCTGGTCCGCCCCCTCGGAGAGGCGCGCGCGCCGGTTGGTTCGTCCGACGCCGGTCAGCGAGAGCGCGCTTCCATCGCTGAGCACGGTGACGCAACGAAGCTGAGGCCGCTGCGGGAGGGAGTGGAGGAGGGTGCCTGGAGCCAGGCGATTGGGCCGGGTCGGCGGGGCGATGACGGAATAGGGCGGCAGGACCCGCCCAGGCGCGCTGACGTTAGAGGAGGCGGGGCGAGTTGGCGGCCCGTTGGCTGAGCGGGATGCAGGCGATCCCGGGCTCCTGATTGGCTGGCGGGGACGGACGTCCCGGCCGGGGTGCGGGGGGGGGGGGTGGGTGCGGGGGGGGGGGGCGCTGATCACGTGATTACCGGCACCGGGAGGTTTGGGGGGGGCTGGAGGGGAGTTGGGGGGGGGGGGGGGGCTGTGTCCCGACCCCGTTTGGCCACCGGCGGTGGGCGGCGGGGGCCGGGGGGGCACTGGGGGCCCCCCCGCCCCCCCACCCCTGCGGACCCCCCAATTCCCCCCCATCCCCCCCCATGACCCCCCCAGATCCCTCCCCCACCCCCCCGCACCCCCATCCCCCCCCGTTCCCCCTCCCCCATTCCCACCCCGTCTCCCTGCCCCGACCCCCCCTGGTGCCCCCCCTCCCCGCCCCTATTGCCCCCCCAAATCCTTCCCGCCCCCTCCCCCATTCCCCTCCCCCCACCCCCCTCACCTCCCCCCCGCTGCCCCCCCCGCCCCCCATCTTCCCCCCCTGCCGTTTGCCTGCCCCCCCCCTTTTCCCACCACCCCCGCCGCCTACCTCAATGGCTCCGTTGTGCGGCCCCGGCGCGGTGCGGCGCTGACCCGGCCCCATGCCCCCCACCCCCGGGCGGCGCCGCCCCCCTCCCTTTGTCCCCCCCGCCGCCGTTCAATCTCTCCTCCCCCCAAAAATCCTCCCCGCCCCCCTCCGCCCCTCCTCCCCGGGACCCCCCCCCCAGCCGCCGCCGCCCGCTCCCGGTGCTGCGGCGCTGCCGTTCCCCCGGCCGGTGCCACCGGGGGCGCCCTGCCCCCCCTCCGCCCCCGTCCCGTGTCCCCCCCCCGCCGCCCGGTGCCGCGGCCGCCACGAGGGGGACCCGGGAGCCGCCGCGAGAGCCTAGGTAGGGCCCCGACAGCCCCGTTCCCCCCCTCCGGGGCTGTCGCGACATGTCGCGGCGGGGGGGGGCCTCCGCCGACGCCCCCCCACCCTTCCTCCCCCTCCAGCATCGGCCACCCCGCATCCCCCCGCCCCCCAGGCCTCCCCGACACCGCCCCCCCCCCCGAGCCCCCCGCCCCCCCCGGCCCCTTCTTGGCCCCCCCAGCCCCCCATTCTCCCCCCGCTCCCATTTTTGCCCCCCCCCTTCCCTAGCCCCCCGAGCCCCCTGCCCCCCTCAACCCCCCCGGCCCCCCCCATCCTCTTCTTGCCCCCCCTCCATCCAGCCCCCCCTCCCCCCTTTCCTTGCCCCCCCCCCAACCTCGGGCATCCCTGGGGGGGCTCCGGGGGGGGTCTGGAGGGGGGAGTGTGGGGGGAGGTGCGGTGCCCGCATCCCTCCGGGGGGGGGGTTGGGGGGGTTTCACTGCCTGTGCCCCCCAGTTTGATACTCCGGCTGAGGGGGGGGCTGGGGTGTGTGCCCCCCAGACCCCCCCCCCTGACGCCCCCTTCCCCGTTACAGGCCGGTGCCATGGGTCGAGCTCCGCCCCGCCCCCCCCCCGATCCCCGGGACCCTGGGCCTCCCCCCCCCCCCCGAGGTGAGGGCGGCCGGGGGGGGCTGGGGGGCACTGGGGAGACTGGGGGGGCGGGGGCTGGGGAGACTGGGAGGCACTGGGGGGGGCACTGTGGGGTAGTGGGGGGGCACTGGTTTGTACTGGGTGGAACTGGGAGGCATGGGGGGGCTACTGGGGGCACCAGGTTACTGGTTTGCACTGGGGTGGTGGGGGGCACTGAGGAGATACTGGGGGCACTGGGTGGCAACTGGGGACACTGGGTGGCATTCAGAAGGCACTGGGAGCTACTGGGAAGTACTGGGAGCACTGGGAGAGAGTGCCAGGCACTGGGAGGTGCTGGGAGGAGCACTGGGAACACCAGGGAGCGCTGGTTTGCACTGGGAGCACTGGTATACCTGGGGGGGGGGGGTGTTGGCATGCCCAATTGTGTGGTTGGGTGTGCACTGGTTTGTACTGGTTTGTACCGGTCCGCACTGGTTTGTACTGGTTTTTACCGGTCCATACTGGTCTGTACTGGTCTGGAGTGGTATCTACCAGTCTGTACTGGTCCGTGGTCCATACTGGTCTGTACTGGTCCGAGGTGGTCCGTACTGGTCTATAGTACATAGTACCAGTCTGTACTGGTCTGGTAGTCCATAGTGGTCCATGCTGGTCTGTGCCAGTCCATACTGGTTTGTACCAGTCTGTACTGGTTCATGCTGACTGGTCCGTGCCTGTACTGGTCTATAGTGGTCTGTACTGGTCCATACCAGTCTGTAGAGGTCCGTCTTAGTCCCATACTGGTCCATGCTGGTCCATACTGGTCCATACCGTGCCAGTCTGTACTGGTTTACACCAGTCCGTACTGGTCTGTACTGGTTTATACTGGTCCGTACTGGTTTATACTGGTCCATACTGGACCAGGATGCGAGCGGTGCCGAAGTCGCTGTGCCTGCTGCTGCTGGCCTGCGCCTCGCTGGCCAGCGGCTGCTGCACCCTGCGCCCCCCGAGCTGCCCCCCGCAGCGTCGACCTGCGCCACCCCCCCCCCCGAGCGCCTGCTGCCCCCAGGCCCGGGCCCCCGCCGCTCCTACCCCCACATCGCTTTCCCTGCGGGAGGTGATGGGGTGAGGCTGGGGGCTGCTGGAGGGTATTGGGGGGCACTGGGAGCACTGGGAGTGCTGAGACACCCGGAGAACTGGGAGTGATTGGGGCACTGGGAGCACTGGGAGTACTGGGAAGACACTGGGAGTACTGTGAAACACTTGGAAGTACTCGGAAGCACTGGGAGGTACTGGGAGGCTCTGGATGAGCACAGGAGGGCACTGGGAGACACTGGTGGGTACTGGGAGCACTGGAGGGTACTGGGGGGCACTGGGAGGTGCTGGGGAAACTGGGGGTGATTGGGACACTGGGGGCACTGGGGGGTGCTGGGGGAGGCACTGGGAGCACTGGGGAGTGCTGGGAGCCACTGGGGCCATGCTGGGGGTGCAGGGACCATGGGAGGCCTGGGGAGAGCTGGGAGACACTGGAAGATGCTGGGAGACACAGGGGAGTACTGGGGAACACCAAGAGGTCGGGGGAACACCGGGAGACCTCTGGGGGACACTGGGGGGCACTGGGGGGCACTGGGAGGGTGGCAGGGAGGTGAGGTGGGCGTGGTGGTGGTGGCACCATGGTGACATAGTGGTGGCGTGGTGGCCGGGCAGCTCTGGGCTGGTTGGGGGGAGGTGGCAGTAGCAGTGACGGTGCCGGTACCAGTGCCAGTGCCATGCTGGTGCCAGTACTGGTACCAGTGCCACGCCAGTGGTAGTCCTGGTGCTGGTATCGGTACTGTCGTTGGTGGTGGTGCTGGTGGTGGTACTGGTGCCAGTGGTGGTGCTGGTGCCATGCCAGTGCCATGGCATTACTGGTGCCAGTGCCGATGCTGGTACCGGTGCCATGCTGGTGCCGTGGCGGTACCAGTACTGGTACCAGTGCCGTGGCAGTACTGGTACCAGTGCCATGCTGGTGCCGTGGCGGTACCAGTACTGGTACCAGTGCTGTGACAGTGCTGGTGCCGTGGCGGTGACGCGGTGCCCCTCAGGCTGCTGCCCGGAACGGGTGCTGGTGCGAGGCGGAGCCGGGGCTGGCGCTGCCGCTGCCGGGGCCGCTGTTCAGGGCAGGGCCGCAGCGTGGATTTGGCAGCGCCTTCGCCCCCGAGGAGCTGCCCCGGGTGCGGGGCGAGCGGGAGCGGGAGTACCGCAGCCACCGCCCCTGATGACGGGGCCGGGGGGCGCGGAGGGGGCAGGGCTCAGAGCCAGGGGTGGGGGACGGGACCCCTGGGACCCAGGGCAGGGTGGGACCCTTGGGGTGGGATGGGGCAGGATGGGGGCCCTTGGGGTGGGGCGGGACCCCAGGGAGGGATGAGAACTGGGGTTGTGGTGGGGCAGAATGGGACCACTGGGGCGGGATGGGGCAGGATGGGACCCCCAGAGCAGGATGGGACCCCTGGGGACCCCGGGGCAGGATGATACCCCTGGGGCAGGGTGGGACCCTTGGGGTTGCTGTGGGGTGGAATGGGACCCCTGGGGTGGGACAGAAACCCGGGGAGGGATGGGACCCTTGGGGTTGTGGTGGGGCAGGATGGGACCCCTGGGGGCAGGATGGGGCCCCTGGGGTGGAATTGGGCAGGATGGGACCCCTGGGACCCCTGGGACAGGGAGGGACCTTTGGGGTCATGGTGGGGCAGAATGGGACCACTGGGGCGGGATGGGGCAGGATGGGACCCCCGGGGCAAGATGGGACCCCAAGGGGCAGGACAGGGCCCCCTGGGACCCCCATGGTGGGGCAGGATGAGACCCCCCGAGGCTCCACCCAGCGCAGCAGGAGGCCTAGGGCACAGCAGGGGTCCGGATGAGGCCCCCCCAGTGCCCCGAGGTGTCCTGACCCCCACCCCCATTTCTGCCCCCCAGGGTGCAGTCCCCCGCCGACCGCCTGCTGGTCGGTCTGCCGCGCCAACTCCCCCCTGGAGTACCGGCGCAGGAGGTGGGGGGTGCAGCCGCTGCAGACGGTGCTGGTGCCCGGTGAGGGGGGGGCCGGGGGGGGGGCACGGTCAAAAAGGGGGGGGGGGCACTCATGGAGGGTATGGGGAGGGAGGGGGGCACTGGGGATGGAGGAAAGGGAGGGTTAGGGGGGCATTTTGGGGGTTGGGGGGTGTCTTTGGGGGGTTGGGGGTGTGTGGGGGGGTCATTTTTGGGGGTGGGAGGGATTTTTGGGGGGGCAGGGGGTGAGGTTTGGGGTGATGTTTGGGGCTGGGGGGGCGTTTGGGGGTGAGGGGCGGGGCTGTGTTTGGGGATGGGGGTAATTTTTTTGGTGGGGGGCAGGGGGTGGGGGAGTAATTATTTGTGGGGGTGGGGGGGGGGCAGGGGGGGATGCCCTGGGGTTTTCAGCCCCCCTCTTCCTGCTGCCCCCCCCCCCCCCGTCCCGGTTCACGAGCTGGCCTCGGCAACGGGCAGGAAATCCTACGAGGTACGGGGGGGGCTGGGGGGGCTGGGGGGGGCACGAGGGGCTGGGGATGCTGAGGAGGGGCATGGGGGGGCTGGGGGTGCTAGTGGGGGTCTGGAGAGGTAGGATGGGGGTGCCCGGGGGGGGGGCACAGGGGGGTGATGGGCTGGGGTTGCACATAGTGGGCATTCGCGGGTCTGGGGGGAATGGGGAATGTGCCCTGTTTCCCCCATGACCGGGGTCCCCCCCCCAGGTGAACCTGACGGCCACCATGGGCACGCTGGCGGTGGCGGCGGAGGTGGAGGGGGTGGCGCTGCAGGGGGAGGGGGAGGCCCGGCTGTCGCCCTCCTCCCCCGCCTCGACCACCTCGACGAGCTGCAGTTCGTCACCTACACCAACACCCTGTTCCACCCCGACACCGCCGACGTCGGTGCGGGGAAGCCGGGGATTTTGGGGGGGGGTCCCCGGGGGTGGGGGTGGCCTTGGGGTGACATTGAGTACATGGGACCTGGGGGGGGGGACCTGGGGTGGCCTGGGTGGGGCTTGGCCATGGGGTGACACTGGGGGGAGCTGGGTGGGTGGGGGTCCAAAGGGGTGACACTGGGGGGGGTTGGGGGTGGGGGCCATGGGGTGACATTGGGGGGGACTGGGGGGAACTGGGGGTGACCTGGGTGGGTGCAGGTACCAAGGGGTGACCTGGGGGGGGTCCCTTGGGGGCCTTGTGGGTGTGACCTGGGTGGTGGTGGCCATGGGGTCAATGAAGGGGAGCTTGGTGGGGTGGGGTCCCAAGGGGTGACCTGGGGGGGTCCCAGGGGGTGGTGGCCCTGGGGTGACATTGGGGGGACACCAGGGGGACCCCGGGGGTGGCGGCCATGGGGGTGCACCAATGGGACTGGGGTGGGTGCGGGTCCCAAGGGGTGACATTGGTGGGACCTGGTGGGGCAGGACCCTTGGGGGGGGTCATGGTGGGACCCGGGGGGGTGGTGACCACGGGGGTGGCACCACGATGGCACCTGGGGGGGTGCTGGCGCTGCTGGGTCACCTCCGGGCGCCCCCCGTCCCTGTCCCCATCGCAGCCCCCACGGCAGGACCCTGAGGGAGGGGGGTGGGCTGGGGTCCCCCACTCTCCCCGCCCCCCCCCCCGTGCCCCCCCCATGACCCCCAGCCCCCCTTTGCCCCCCAGTGCACTTCTCCACCACCGGCCACGAGGCCGCCTTCGCCATCCGCATCCGCCACCCGCCCACCCCCCGCCTCCAGCGCGCGGGACCCCGGGGGACGGCGACGACGGGGACGAAGGTGTAGCCCCTCGCCACGGGGAGGGGCGTCCCCACGGTGTCCTCTCAAAACACCCCCCCCCCAAAAAAATAAAACCCAGGGTACAACATCACGGCGCTGGTGACGGTGGCCACCAAGACGTTCCCTGCCGCTCGACAAGCTGCGCGCGCTCATCCGCCAGCATCCGCCGCTTCTACCCCTCCCTCACCATGGTGACGCATGACAGCCAGCGCCCCACCAGAGCCCCTGCAGGGCCCCCACCCTCGAGCACTACCTCATGCCCTTCGGCAAGGTGGGCCGTGGGGGCTGGGGGGGGGGCAGGGGGGGCGTGGGGGGGAGTGGGGGGAGGGTGGGGTGGGGGATTTGGGGAGTTAGGGGGTGTGGATGTAGAGGGGATGGGGGTTCCTGGGGGAGGGGGTGGGGGTGCTGAGAATGGGGGGTGGGGGGGTGGTGGTGCCTGGGGGGGGGCATGGGGGGGCTGGGGGGGCCGGGGGGCGTGGGGAGGGGATGAGAGATGGGGCTGGGGGGAGTCAGGGGGTGTCAAGGGGATGGGGGTCCCTGGGGAGGGGGTGGGGTGGGGGTCCTGAAGATGGGGGGTGGGGGGGGGTGTGCCTAGGGATGGGGGACACGGGAGGGTGGGGGGTGCCTGGGAATGGGGGGGGCGGGGGGGGGGGCAGGGGACAGGGGAAGTCTGGTGGTCCCCAGGGATGGGGGGCACCAAGGGGCTGGTGGTCCCCTAGGGATGGGGGACATGGGGGGGCCGGTGGCGTCCCTGGGGGGGGCACGGGGGGGCTGGTGGTCCCCAGGGACAGGAGACAGGGGAGGTCCGGTGGTCCCCAGGGGTGGGGGGGGGACACCGAGGGTCTGGTGAGCACCGCGGTGCTGGAGGGCACGGGGCCGGAGTGGGGGGGAGGTTTATTTTTTTGGGGAGGGGGGGTCCACGAGGTGCTGACGGGGGGGCGCACAGGGCTGGTTCGGGAGGAACCTGGCCATCTCCCAGGTGACCACCAAGTACGTGCTGTGGGTGGACGGCGACTTCATCTTCACCCCCCGCACCCGCCTGGAGAAGCTGGTGGACGTGCTGGAGCGCCGGCCTCAACCTGATGGAGGGGGGGGAGCAAATGGGGGGGGGCAAATGGGGAGAGGTGTCCATGCCCCCTTCCTGCCCCGGCTCTGTCTCCTGGGGGTGCCGGTGCCTGGTGCTGTACAGGACTGGTATGGGGGGTCCTGGGGGTCCCAGTACCTGGTGTTGTACAGGACTGGTGCCTGGGGGGGGTCCTGCGGGGTCCAGTGCCCGGTGCTGTATGCGTCCAGTCTGGGGGGAGTCCGGGTGTCCTGTACGGGACCAGTACAGGGGGGTCCTGGGAGTGCAACCTGGTGCTATCCGGGTCTGGTACCGGGGATGTCCTGGGGGTCCCAGTGCTGTATGGGGGGGGGAGTCCCAGTGCTGTATGGGGTCAGTATGGGGGGGGGGTCCCAGTGCCCGGTGCTGTACGGGGTAGGGTCCGGGGGGGGTCCTGGTGCTGTAAGTAACAGGTACCGGGGGGTCCTGGGGGTCCCAGTGCCTGGTGCTGTATAGGGGGGGGTCCCGGTGCCCGGTGCTGTGTGTGTCCAGTATGGGGGGGTCCCGGTGTTGTATGGGACCAGTACAGGGGGGTCCTGGGGGTCCTCATATGGGTTCCACGGCAGTCTCGGGGCTTTGTGTCCCCGGTGTCATGTGCCCCCCAATGGGGCTGAGCGCAGATGCGGGAGTCACGGGCTACACCGGTGCAGAGGGTCCGGCTGAGCGTGCGGCCGGGGGGGCCGGGGGGCGGCCTCTCCTCCCGGACGCAGCAGCGGTTTCCACGCCTGGCCGGCTTCCCCGGCTGCGTGGTCACCGACGACGTCATGAGACTTCCTGGCGCGCACCGACAAGGTGCGCCAGGTGCGGCTTCGACCCCACCTGCAAGGCATCACCTCGGTGGGGGGGGGGGCCTCAGGGGGGGTCCCAGGGGGTTGGGGGCCTGGGGTGGGGGTCCCCAGGGGGTCAGGGGAAGAGCTGGAGTCGAAGGGGGCGAAGGGCTGAGCTGGGGGGGTGAGGAGGGAGGGTCCCCAAGGGGATGGGTGGGATGGGGGATTGGGGATGGAGAGGGGTGGGGGGGTCCTCAAGTGGGGTTTGGGGGGGTCCCCAGGGGGTTGGGGGGGGATGGGGGATGGAAGGGGGCGAAGGGGTCATCTGGTGGGGTGCTGGGAGGTGAAGTGGGGGGGTCAAGGGATGGCTGGAGGGGGTTGAAGTGCCAAGGGGGGGGTAAAGGGGGTGTTTGGTGTCACCTGGGGGGGGTTGAGGGGCCTCAGGGGTGCTGGGGGTCCCAGTGGGGACGTGGGAGGCCCTGGGGGTTCTTGGAGTCTGCTGGGGTCCCAGTGGGGGGCCTGATGTCGGGGGTCCCTGGGGCTCTGACATCATGGGGGGGTCACAGGGTGGGGTCAAGAAGGGAAGGGAGGGGGGGGCAGGGTTAGTATCAGGGATCGGGCTAAATTGAGGGGGGGATCACTAAACCGGGGGGGTGTCACTAAATGGGGAGATGACTAAAACGGGGGGGGTCCCGCACAGCTGCTCGTCGGCGGCCTGGGGGTGCTGCACGTGGGGTCGTGCGAGGGCGTGGTGGTCGACCACGCGTCCAAGCTGGCGCTGCCGTGTGGCGGAGAAGTCGGAGAGCGAGCGGCTTTGCCGCTGCCGCTACCCCGCGACGCCGCCGACAGCCAGCGCCTCAAGTACAGGACCTTCTTCTTCAAGAACCACTTCCAGATCATGGTGGGCAACTTGGCCGGAGCCGCTGCTGCCGCCGTGGCCAACGCCGTGGTCAATGCTACAGCCAACGTTGGGGTCAACGGCACGGCCAACGGTGGGGTCAATGCCATGGCCAAGGCTGTGGCTACCACCATGAGCACTGTGGCTACCGCCGCCGTGGCCACCATGATCACCACGGCTGCCCTGGCCACCACCATGAGAACTTTGGCCACCATGACCGCCACCGTGACCACCGTGATCACCAACATGACCACCATGGCCACCATGAACACCAACATGACCACCACGGCCACCGTGACCACGACTATCACCACCCTGGCCACCAACGTGACTACCATGACCACTATGGCCACCATGACTACCATGGTCACCATGACCACCGTGGCCACCACCATGACCACTATGGCCACTGTGCCCACCACGGCCACCACCGTGCCCACCACGACCACCATGGCCACCACCCCGGCCACCGTGGCCACAGGACTGCGGCGTTTTTATCTCTTTTGTACCAGGCTGGTGAGGGGGGGGACCCCCCCGCGCCCCCCTGGGGGGGGGCCCTGTCCGGTCCCCACCCGGCTTCTGTTTTCTATTGCCCACCCCCGCCCCGCGCTGCGGTGAGGATTCTGTGCCAAGTCTCTGCTGCCCCCTCGCCTCCCCCCCCCCAACAAGCCCTGGGACCCCCCCCAGTGTGGGGGGGGGCAGCCCCTAACCACCTCCCCCCGGCCCTTTTGTACCCAATCGTGAGATTTTAATGAGATCCCGATGCTGCTGTCTTTGTTTATAAAAAAATAATGGGAAAAGGAGGAAAAAATGGGAGGGGGGGGCACCCAATAACACCGCGTGATGGGAGAGTGCCTCCCATAGCACTATCCCCCCATACTGCACGTGTCCCCCCACGGTGTCCCCATCAGGATCCTCAAACCATCCAGTAGGCCCCCCATGTCCCAATTGTGGTGTCCCCATCCCAATACCCCCCCCAAAGCCCCCCCCCCCAAATGCCCCCCACCCCAAATGCCCCCATTCCTAGTCCCCATCCCAGACGTCCCCCCCACATCCCCCCCCCCCCATCCCAAAGCCCCCTCCCGTGTCCCCCACCCAGGACACGCAGTGCAGGGGGGGGGGGGACACACACCCACAGCCCCCAGGGCACCCTTTGCATATTATGGATCGGAGCCAGAGCAGGGAGGGGGGGGGGGGCGCGGAGGAGGGGGGGGGAATGGAAACCAAAAATGACCCGAAGCCCCGACACCCCCGCGGGGGGGGGCACGCGCCTCCACACGTCCGTCTGTCTGGCGGGGGGGGCGGGCAGGGGGCTGGGGGGGGGGATGCTTCCGTCGCCGTCCGTCTGTCCCTGCCAGGCCACGGGGGGGCTGCCTGGCACCGTGCCCCCCCCCCCAGCCACAATCCCCGCACTGGCCCAGGGCCTGGGGGGAGCCCTCGGTGCTGCCCCATGGGGGGGGGGCACGTCCCAGCCCAGTTCAGACTGCCTCAGGTGATGCCCTGGCCCGCAGCTCCTCCTGCACCCGGGCCAGGTACGTGGGGTCGGGGTCCCAAACCTGGGGGGGTGAGGAGGGGGGGCAGGGGTCACCCCCTCTGTGTCCTCCCCCAATGCTTTGGGGGTGACCCCCACAGCCCCCCGCTGCCCCCAGGCAAGGCAAGGGAGGTGCCCCCACCCATGCAGCTTGAGCCCTTTGAGTGACCCAGGAACAGACCCCCCCGACAAACGCCCCCCAAGGGGTACTTTCCAGGATCGCCCCCCCAGGGATGTGCCCCCCAGGAGCAGCCCCCCTTCGACCCCAGCACCCCTCCCCACGCAGCATCCCCCCATTCTCCCCCCAATCCCCTCCCCACCTGCACCTCTCCCCCCACCCACCCCCCTAGGAGTGCCCCCCGCCCCATGTGCCCCCAGGAGTAACCCCCTAGGGGTACCCCCCCTGAGGACCAGCCCCACTCCAGGGCTGCCCCCCCCAGGAGCCCATGCCCCCTCCCCCACCGCAGCAGCCCCCGCATACCCCTAGGTCAGTATCTCCACCAGGGGTGTCCCCCCTAGGAGTGCCCCCACCGCCATGTGCCCCCCCCAGGTGCCCCCCCCAGGTACCCCCCAGGATCAGCCCCCCAGACCCAGCACCCCCTCCCACACAGCAACCCCCCATTCTCCCCCAGTACCCCTCCCCAGCTGCACCCTCTACCCCCAGACACCCCCCCCAGACACCCCCCACTCCATTTTCCGCCCCCCAGGAGTACCCCCCCAGTGCCCCCCCGGGCCCCAACCCCCCCACAGATCCAGCACCCCTCCCCACGCAGCATCCCCCCATTCTCCCCCATTCTCCCCCATACCCCCTCCCCACCTGCATCTCTCCCCCATCCACCCCCTAGGAGCGCCCCCACCCCATGCACCCCCCCCCCCCAGCACCCCCCAGTGCCCCCAGCACCCACAAGCTGAGGCCCGCCAGGCGCAGATGGTCTTGCCGTGGTGACGGTGATGACGTTGGCGCGCCCGGTGGTCATGGAGGTGCCGACGGTGAAGGTGAGGCGCTGCTCGAAGAGCTTGAACAGCGCCAGCACCTTGTTCCCTGTGGGCAGTCGGGCAGGTAGGCCACCCGCGTGGTGCCCGGGTACCGCACGCCGGGGTTGGATCTGGGCTGGGGGGGGGGCAAAAAAATCGATATGTTAAAAAAAAAAATAAAAAAAAATAAAAAAAGGGGATGGGGAGGCATGGGGAGAGATTCGGGGGTGGGCAGTGATCAAGGGGTTATTGGGGAGTGGGGGAGCGGGGGTTGGGGAAGGGGGAGGTGGAGGGGTTCGGGGGGTAGCTGAGGGGGGGCACCCGGATGCAGACTTGGGGGATGCCCACAGCAGGGTTTGGGGACACCCAGGGGGCACCCAGACAGGGTTTCGGGACAACCCCGGTCGGGTTTGGGGACACTTGGGGGCACCCAGTAGGGAGGCTTGGGGACACCCAGGGGGACCCCAGGGAGGGTTTGGGGACATCCAAGGGGCACCCAGCGGGTTTGGGGACACCTGGGGGCACCCCGAGGAGGGTTTGGGGACACCCAGGGGGTCACCTGGCAAGGTCTGGGAACACGGGGGGGCACTGGGCAGCCCAGCTGTGCAGCCCAGAGGGATCTGGGGACACCCCAAAGGCTTTGTGGTGCACCCCAACACCTTGGGGGGTGCAGTAGGGGGTCAGAGTTCACCCCAACCCCTTAGGGGGTAGCAGCAAGGGCTCGGGGCCCACCCCAACCCCTCGGGATGAGGGCAGCGGGGATCAGGGTGGCGGGATGGCCCCCAACCCCTTGGGGGGGTATGGAAGGGGGTCAGGGGGACACAGTAGGGTGTTGGGGTGTTTCCTACCCCTTGGGGGAACACAGCGGGGAGGGGGCTCGGGGTGCACCCCAACTCCTTGGGATGAGGGTAGCAGGGAGTTGGGGTGGTTGGGGTGCACCCCAACCCCTTGAGGGGTCACAGCAGGGGCTCAGGGCGTACCCCAACCCCTCGGGGTGGGTCATGACAGGGTGTTGGGGTGCACCCCAGTCCCTTGGGGGGTCATGCAGGGGCTCGGGGCGCACCCCAACCTCTCGGGATGAGGGCAGCAGGAGATCAGGGTGGTTGAGGGGTGCACCCCAACCCCTGGGGACCCGACAAGGGTCTCGGGGTGCTTCCCTACTCCTTGTGGGGTGGCGTAGGGTCTCAGGGTGCACCCCAACCCCTTGGGGTAGCCGACAAGGGGTCAGGGCGCACCCCAACCCCCCAGGGGCAAATCAGGGCAGGATTCGGGGGGCCGTGGCCGCCCCTCCCTTACCCCTTGGACGCCGGGCGGGAAGACGTACTGGATGATGATGGTGCCGAACTTCTCGTAGCCGGGCAGCAGCAGCCCCGCGTCGCGGCTGACCAGCATGCGGCCGTTGGGGGGCTGGTTGCCCACCAGGCGGCCGTGAAGCGGCCGCACATGGGGCAGGCGGTCTTCACCTGCAGCGCCCGCGTGATGCAGGCCTCGCAGAAGGAGTGCCGGCACTCTTCCAGCGTCTTCATCTTCTGGATCTCCCCCAGGCAGATGGGGCACTGCCGCTCCGGCTCCTCCTTCGCCCCTCGAGCCCCCCCGGGACACCGCCGTGGGGGTTGTGGTGGTGCCTGTGTCCCCCCCTCCTCCTCCTCCTCCTCCTGCTGCTGCTGCTGCTCCTCCGTTACTGCCTCCTCCTCCTCCTCCTCCTCGTCCCCGCTCCGTTCAGCTCTTTCTCCGTTTCTGAGCAAGCTTCAGGGCTTTGCGGGCGGCGCAGAGGCGGCCCGGGGGGGCCGGGGGGGGGGGCGCAGCTGCAGGACGTAGATGTCGGGGGTCTCGCCGTCCACCAGCACGCTGACCTGCGTCTCCTCCGTCAGCCGGGCCAGGCGGGCGGCGCGCTCGCGGCTCAGGAAATCCAAGCGCCGCTTGAACACCCGCAGCTTACTTCTTCTAGCCGCCCCCCGCAGGCGGCCATCCTGGACAGGACGAACGACACTGGGGGGGGGGGCCCCGGGGTTCAGGAGCCCCCGCCTGGGTATAACCCCCCCCCCAGGCCGTGCCAGGCCCCTCCAGCAGCCAGGTACCCCCCCACCTGCCCCCCATCCAACCCGGCACATCCCCCCCAGCCTCGCCCCCAGCTCGGTAGGCGAGCTGTCCCCCCCCCGTTTCAGCCTTGGCACCCCCCCCCCGGCTGGCTCCCTGCCCCCACCCCGGCCTGACACCCCCCACCTTGGCCTGCCCCCCTTCAGCCTGATGCCCCCCCCAGCCTGCTCCCCCCAAACCTGTCCCCCCAGCCTGACGCCCCCCCAGCCTGACCCCAGCCCCAGGCCCACCCCCCATCCAGCCTGCCCCCCGGCCTGACGACCCTCAGCCCCCAGCATCCCCTGGCCTGCCCCCAGCTTGACCCCTCCAACATGCCCCCCCAGCCTGCGACCCCCCCCAGCCTGCCGGTGTGGGGGGGTGCGGGGGGTCAGGGTCCCGGGGGGGGGGCACCCGCCCTGGCGAGCCCATGGGGGGCGGCGGCAGCCTCGGACAGCGGCAGGTAAGCAGCCAGGGGCTAGGGGGGGTTGGAGGGGGGGGTGACCGGAGGGGGGGGTCGCCCAGCAGCCCCCCCCCCCCCCTAAAGCGACCCTACAAAAACAAAACCCCCCCCCCCACCCCCCCATCACCGTGTCCCCAGGAGACCCTACAACAACAAACACACGGGGGGGGGGGCTCTGGTAAGGGGTCACCGTGAGAGGGGGGAGCCCAAAGGGGAGGGGGGGGGGCTGAAAAATGGGGAAATTTGGGGGGGGGGCCTTGGGGGGAGCCGCCTGAAGGCGGGAGGGGAGGATAACGGGAGAGGCCTGCGCGCCGCGGGCAGGGCCGGGCCGGGCCGGGAGCGAGCAGGAGGGAACCGGGACCCCCTGGGACCCACCCGGGGTTTTTGGGGCTCCTCCAGACCCCCCCCCAGGACCCCCCCCCCCGGACCCACCATGGGGAGGCCGCAGCATGGCGGGGGCGGCCCTGCCCCGAGCCCAGCCGGAGCCCGGAGCCGCCGCGCGTCACGTGGCACGGAGGGGGGGCGGGGCCGCGTCGCCATGGCAACGGGGCGGGGACCATGGCAACGGCGGGGCCGGGCGGGACCATTGAGAGAGATTGGGGGGGGGGGGAAAAAAGGAGTGGGGGGGGAGGCGTCATGGCAACGGAGGGGGCGGGACCATGGGGAGGGAACACGGGGGGGGACCTGGAGATGGGGGGGGTCCCGGGGGGGGTTGGGGATGGGGGGGGGTCCCGGTGGTGTGGGGGGGGCACTGGGGGGGTCTGGGGGACCTGCCATGGGGGGGGGGCACTGGGGGGGGGGGTTGTGGGGGGGCACTGGGGGGGGTACTGGGGATGAAATGGGGCCAGTGTTGGGGGGTCCCAGTGGGGGGGTCTGGGGGGTCCCGGTGGTGGGGGGGACCCTGGGGGGGGCTCCCGGGGGGGGGCACTGGGGGGGGTCTGGGGATGGAACCAGGGCAAATGGGGGGGGGGGTTCTAGGTACCGGGGGGGGGGGTCCTGGTGCTTGGGGGGGTCTCCAGGACCAGGGGGAGGGGGTCCCGGGGGGGTCCGCTGCCACCCGGGGGGGGGGCGGGAGGTGACTCATCAATTTCTCAGCCAGACTCAATGATTTTCTCAGTACACGGGGGGGGGGGGGGGCCCTGCTGGTAACCGAGGGGGGGGGCAGCACCAGGCTCAGGTGTGACCCCCCCTCCAAAAAAAAAAAAGGTGCCTACAGGGGCTTTTGAGCGATGGGGGGGGCTCCGGTGCCCCCCCCGGTCCAACTGCGACCCCCCAGCACCAAAAACCGAGGGGGGGGCACCCAGGGCCCCCCCTCGTGCTGGGGGGGGGGGCTGGGTGGTCCGCACCCCCCCCACACCCATTGTGGGGGGGGATTAGTGTTTGGTCACCCCCCCCCCCCGAGATGTGGGGGGGGATTTTGAGGAAGGGGGGGGGATTTTAGGGAAGGGGGGGGCTGGAGCAGCGGTCACCGCGTGCCCCCCCCGCAGCCCCCCCCCAAAAATTCTGGGGGCCTGAAGAGCAATGGGGGGACTGCTGGGGAGGAGGGAGCCCCTGCTGGAGGAGGGGGGGGGGGGCAGCCGGGATGGGGGGAGTGAGACCCAAGTGGGGGGGGCCCGGGGGGGTGAGACCCAGGTGGGGGGGTCCCGGGGGGGGTGGGCTCCGCGAAGATGTTGGTGATGAAGTCGAGGAAGCGCTTGGCGTACTGCTCGGGGTGCCCCGTGGAGATCTCCGCTCCTGCCTGGGGGGGGCACAGCGATGAGGACCCCCCCTGGGATGGGGGATAGCCCTGTGCCCCCCCCAAAAAAATGGGGGGGTCATGCTTCCCCCCAGGGGGCGCAGGACCCCCGAAAGCCCCCACCCCCTTCAAGGCCCCCAACACATCGCTGGGAGCCTGGCACCCCCAAACTGCCCCCATAGACCCCCCCCATAAGACCCCCCCAAAAAAAAATGCCCCCCCCCAGAGCACCTCCCCAAACACACACTCCCATAGAGACCCCCTCCAAAGGACCCCCCCAAACACCCCCCAAAGCAGGGCCATAATCAGCCCCCCCCCTGCCCAGACACCCCCAGCCCTATCTATTTTGGGGGGGTCTCCTCACACCCTCCCTATATTTTTTTTTTTGGGGGGGGTCAGCCCCAATGCTGTCCCCCTCCCTATTCTTTTTTTGGGGGGGCTCCCCGTACCCTGTCCCTATTATTTTTTTCTTGGGGGGGGGGTCTCCAGACACCCCTATTTTCTGGAGAACGTCTCCCCACGTCCCTTATTTTTTTATGGGGGGGGGTCTCTATAACACCCCTCCCTTAGTTTTTTTGGGGGGGTCTCCCCACACCCCTGCCTATATTTTTTTTGGGGGGGGTCTCCCACACCCCCTATTTTTTGGAGGAGGCCCCCCCGCCCCATATTTTTTAGGGGGGGTCTCCCTGTGCCCCCCTCCCCCTATATTTTTTGGGGGGGGGTCTCCCCGCGCCCCCCCTCACCCCGTGCTTGACGGTCTTGGCAGCGTGCGCGGCCTTCTTGCGGGCGTCGTACTGCGTGACTACATCGATCAGCCCATGAAGTACACCTCCTGCCGGGGGGCTCCTGGGGGGGGGGGCAAAATGGGGGGGGTCACCAACCCAGGACCCCCCCACCCCAAAACAACCCCCCCTCCCGGCCCCAAAACCGCCCCCAAAACCGCCCCCGGATCCCAAAGGTCCCCGAACCAGCCCCAAATCACTGCCCCCCTTGAGACAAAAATCACCCCCCCTCTGCCCCAAAAGTGCCCCCCCCACCCCCAAAAATGCCCCCAATCCAGAGCCGCCCCCACCCCCAAAAATTGCCCCCCTCTGCCCAAAAGCTATCCACTTGGACCCAAAACCAGCTCCCTGTGCCCAAACTACCCCCACCCCAAAATCAACCCCAAAACAACCCCCCCACCCCAAAACCACCCCAAAACCCAGCCCCTGGCCCCCTAAACAATCCCCTGGCCCTAAATCTACCCCCCACCCCAAAAACTGCCCCCCAAACACTCCTAACCCCAAAACCGCCCCTCCACCCCAAAACCACCCCAAAATAGCCCCCACCCACAAAACCTCCCTTAAACCAACCCCCCCCACCCCAAAAACATCCCCTTGGCACAAGAACTGCCCCCCCAGCCCCTAAAACACCCCCTCGTCCCAAAATCGCCCCAGAAACAACCCCCAAACCGCCCCCCCAACCCAAAACCACCCCAAAATCACCCCCCAGCCCCAAAACAGCCCCCTCAGCCCCCATGCCCCACCCAAGCCCAAACCTACCCCAAAATCGACCCCCACCCCAAAAACATCCCCCCTACCCCAAAACCACCCCAAAATCGCCCCCCCCCGGCCGCAAAACCGCCTCTAAGCCGACCCCCCAACCCCAAAACCGCCCCCCATCACCCCAAAGCCCCCCCAAAACCACCCCCCTGGCCCCCGTCACCCCCAACCCCAAACCCACCCCAAAATCCCCCCCCAGCCCCATCCCACCCCCCACCCCAAAAACCCCTCGCCCCCCCTCACCCTGGGCGCTGCGGGATCACGTCAGCGTCGATGGCGAGGTAGAATTCCCCGGGGGCGGGGGGGCGGTGGTGAGTGGAAGATGGCGCCAATGCCCTGGGGGAGGTCCCGTCAGACTTACCCCACGCCCCCAGCCCTCATCCGCCCCCCCCGCCTTCTTCTTCCTCCCCCTCCTCTTCCTCCTCCTCGGGCCGCCCGGCCTCGTGGATGCCCAGCAGCAGGCTGTAGTCCATGATCTTCAGCTGCACCGAAAACTGGGGGGGGGGACACAAAATAAACAACGCAAAATTGGGGGGTCCCCAGGGGGTGGGCTGTGCCCCAGCCTCAAATTCCCCCCCTTCACCTCCACCTGCCCGTTTGAGCTTCTCCATGAAGTCCTTGCGGGCGGCCTGGCTGACGTACACCTTCTCGCTCTTGTTGAGGAAATCCACGTCCTTCAGCGTCGGCAGCTCCTTGCCCTGCGCCGTGGGGGGGGGCCACAGACTTAAAACGCCCCCCCCCCATCTCAATAAACCCCCCCCAGCCCCTCTGACGCCCCCAAAGAGCAAAGGAGCCGTTGTGCTCCTTACCTTCTCCTTCTTCGCTCGCCTCCGCGACACGAGGGACCCCTGAGGATTTTTGGGGGGGGGAGCAGAAACAA
Organism: Anas platyrhynchos; assembly: GCF_047663525.1. Lineage (NCBI taxonomy): Eukaryota > Metazoa > Chordata > Aves > Anseriformes > Anatidae > Anas > Anas platyrhynchos. The sequence goes on from NC_092622.1 coordinate 860,449, forward strand.
AAAGTGCTGTGAATGTGAGAGAGCTCCGGGGGGGGGTCTAATTTTTCTGGGGGGGTTCAGGTCCCCATTTACCTTGAGGTGGTATCTCCTGCTGTCACGGCCAGGCGGTGGCTGAGGGTCTGCGCATGGCCAGCAGGTAGCTCTCCTCGCTCTCCACGCTCGCCCGGTACATGCCCAAAAACCGGGGCAGCAGCGTGCTCCGCTGACACTGCACCACGTACTGCCGGGGGGGGGGACAAGTTAAGACCTCGTGACCCCCAGGAATTGGGTTTCCCCGAGAGCCTTTTCCTGGTGGTAGTGGGCCAGCAAGCCGTGCACGTCGGCCACGTCCTCGCTCGACAGCTCCTTCACACCAGCGGTGCGGTCGAAGGAGAGCAGCAGGCGCCGGTCGCTGCCCTCGCGTGGGGGGGCTGCGGGGTCAGCGAGGCCTGGGGAGAGGCGGGAGGGGGTTAACCGGGACCCCCCCCTGGGGTTAACGGAGCCCCCCCGGGGATTAACGGGACCCCGCCCCCGGGGAGTTACCTGGTAGTCCTGGTCGTCGATGCCGAAGCGCTCGCGGAGGTTGTTGGGAGCCTGGGGGCAGTACTCCTTGAACTTGAAGTGGCTGGGGAGGTTTTCCCTTGGGCGCCCGGGAAATGTCAGCGGCCCCCCCGTTATCTCCCGGGGGTCCGGTTGCCTTCCAGGGGTCTCCGGTAGCCTCTCCGGGGGTCTCAGGTGTCTGTGGGTGCCTCCCGGGGGGGTCTGGGCACCTCCCCGGGGGTCCGGGTTACCCCACGGGGGTCTCCGGGCACCTCCCGGGGGTCTCCGGTAACCTCCGGGGGGGTCCCGGTGCATCCCGGGGGGTCCCATCACCTTTGGGGGTACGGACACCTCCCGGGGGGTCCTGGTTACCCCCAGGGGGGTTGGGCTCCCTGCTGGGGGGGGGTCCTGCCACCTGCCAGGGGTCTTCCGGTCCCCCCCGGGGGTCCGGTCCCCCCCCCGGTGTTTCGGTCCCCCCCGCCCCGTGCCGCTCCAGGTTGAAGAGGTGGTTGTTGACCTTGATTTTGGAGCTGGCCTTGAAGTGGTGGGTCTGCAGCGGACTGACGTAACGGGGGGCGGCACCTGGCTCAGCTCGTTGATCTGCGGGCAACGCGAGGCGCGGGGGGGTCTCTGGTTCCCCCCACCCGTTACCGGAGCCCCGGAAACACCGGGGGGGGGGAGGGGCAGGGAACCACGGAAACCCCTCAGGTTTGGGGGGGGGAGGGGTGGAGGGGCAGCGCGGGGCCTGCTCCCGGTTCTGCTCCGGTTCCGGTTCGGGTCCGGTGCCGGATCCGGGGTCCCGGTCCCGGTTCCAGTACCGGTCCCGGTCTCACTCGTCGTGACCGCCCAGGGCCGAGCGCGGCGAGCGGGGTCGGCAGCCGCAGCCTTTGACGCGCTGCGGCACGAATCACTCTGTCTTCTTCTTCGTCTTCGTCCGCGGCACCCCCGGCCCCGGCCCCGCCGCCGCCGCCGCCGCCGCCGCCATGGCCGCCGCTTCCGCCAGCCCCGCCGCGGCGACGGAAGCCGGAAACAGCGAGACGGAAGTCGCCGCGCCGCCTAGCAGAGGGGCGGGTCACGTGGTGTGTAGGGAAGGGGCCGGTCACGTCTCTTAAAGCGGTGCTTAGGGTTCCGCCCTCTGTGCACCGCTGCCGGGCGTTCCGAGCAGGTAGGCGCCCTATGGGCTCTATAGGGTTCTACGCGCCCCCCTCTCGGGGGGTGCCCATGGGGGGGGGGGGCCCATGGGGGTGCCCGTGCTCTGTGGGGGGGCCGAGTCCCTTGACAGGGCTCCGTCAGTCCCTATAGGGGCCTGCACACCCCATATGGGGCCCACTGGCTCCATCTGTGGGCACCCTATGGGGTCCCTGGGTGCCCCTAGGGGGTATTGATCTCTAGGGGTCTGGTGCCCCCTATAGGGGTCTGCGTGCCCCCTATGGCTGTCCACGTGCACACTCGGGGGGTGTTGTGCTCTCTATAGGGGTCCATATGCTCCTTATAGGGTCCATGTGCCCCCTATAGGGGCCCATAAGTTCCCTATAGGGTTTGTGAACACCCTATAGGGTCTCTCTCTCCCTATAGGGGTTAGTGTCCCCTGTCCCTGCGTGGGCTGTGGCCTCTGCCTGGGGCACTACAGATCCCATTGTGTCTGTGTGACCCCCAACGGTGCCCTGAGCCCCCTATAGGCCCCGTGTGCCCCTAGGGTCCCTGGGCCCCCCCTATAGGGCTCCAGCTGCCCCTATAGGCTCCCCTGTGTTCCTATAGGGCTCCATGTGCCCCCTATAGGAGTCCCAGAACCCCCCATCCCCCTCCAGACCCCAATCCCCCCCCGACTCCCATGGGTCCCTAACCCCCTATGAGCTCCCAGGGCCCCCCCATATGTCCCAGCCCCCAGAAACCCCCCCCAGACCCCCAAACCCCTCCAGCCCCCCACCTCCTTCCAGCCCCCAGCCCCCTGACCCCCTAGACCCCCAGCCCCCACAACCCCCCGACCCCCTAGGACCCCCAGCCCCCACGACCCCCTGACCCCCCCCAGCCCCCACACCATCTTTCAGCATCTCAGCCTTTGGGTAGCCAGTGGCCCCCGACAGCGAGAGTGTGTGCGGGGACATGCAGCGCTTGGGGGGGGGAGGGGGCACACACACACACATTTCAGGGGGGGGCACAACACTGCGCTGCCCCCACCCCCCCGATTATTAGGGGGCTGGGGGAGGCCGACATTCCTGCAGGTCTGGACTTGTGGGGCCAGCATGGAAGCAGCCCCCAGCCGGGTGATGCCCCCGGGGGGGGGGTCGGATGGGAATTTTTTTGGGGGGGGGGGTGGGAGTGTGTGTGGGGTCTTTTTTCTGGGGGGGGCCCTGGGGGCACAGGGCGAGCGCGGCGGTGGCGAGCACACGGGGCATCCGGAGCGGTGCTGGGGTCCGGTGGGACCTGGGGGGGGGAAAGATGGGCTGGGGGGGGGCACAGGGCATGGATGCCCCCCACAGCCCCATGACCCCTCCCCCAAAAGGAACACTCCGGGGGGGGCTGGAGGGGTCCCCGGGGGCTGCAAGGGGATGGGGGGGGCACAAGGGATGGGGGGGGTCCCCAAGAGGGAGGGCTGGGGGGGGGAACGTGGAAAGGGGGGGGCACCCAAATGATATGGGGGGATCCCAAAAATGGGGGGGGGGGCAGCTGGGGAAATTGGGGGGGGCAGGGAAATGGGAGGGGCACTGGGGGTGAGGGTCAGTGGGAGGCACTGGGGGGGTAGGATCCTGGGGGAGGACATGGGGTGGCTTTTTTTTGGGGGGGGGGCTTGGAGGGATGCTGGGGGGGGGATATAAGGAGTAGGGGGTGGGGGGAGATGGGAATGGGTTAGGGTGGGAGGGGTCCAAGGGGTGGGGGGGCATCCTGTGGGCTTTTGGGAGGTCCCAGGAAGTGGGGGGGGGGGGTGTCCAGGGAGTGGGGAGGAGTACCCGGGGTTGTGGGGGTGTACAGGGGGTGTGGGGGGGGGGCATTACCTGGCGGGGGGGCCATTGGCTGGCACGGTCCCTCACCAGGGGGAGCAGCGGGGACGGCTCCCTGACCCTCGCAGGCGCAGGAGAGGTCGCTCCTGGGGGGGGGCACACACGGGGGGGGGGGGGGTGAGCCCCCAGCCCCCCACAAGCCCCCCCAACCCCCCCCCACAGCCCCCCTCTACCTGTTGTCGTTGATGTCTGTCACCACCTCCCTGCAGGGGCAAAGCAGCAGCTCCCAGTGGGGGGGGGGCTCACAGGGACCCCCCCCCTTGCACCAACACCCCCATCCTGGGTCCCAAAGTCTCACCCCTGGCTCTGCCACGTTCAGCTGGTAGCAGTTTGGGGGGGCTGCTGGGGAGGGGCTGAAACAAGGCAAAGCTGGGGGTGTGGGAGGGGCCACTTGAAGACCCTCTGCCTGCCCCCGTGGCTCCTGTGCCCCCCATCCCCCGTTCTCCATCCCCCCATCCCTCTGCCCCCAGCCCTTGTGGCCCACGCCCCACCTCCTCAGCCCCAATTCCCCTGTGCCCCCCCATGCCCCCCATCCCCCCATTCCCCTGTGCCCCCTCTGCCCCCCCATGCCCCACATTCCCCTGTGCCCCCCCTCGTGCCCCCCCACCCCTGTGCCCCCCCATGCCCCCAATGCCCCCCACCCCGATGCCCCCCTTTGCCCCCCACCCCTGTGCCCCCCCCCGGTGCCCCCCCCGTGCCCCCCTCACCCGATGCGTGCGCGGGGGGGGGGGTACCCCCTGAAGAGGCGCTGCTGTAGCTCAGCCCCTCGGGGCCGGGGGGCCCGGTGGACATGGGCGACGTGGCCCGGAGCTGCCCCGGCCGCACCGGCTTGGCTGGGGGAGGAAAGGGGGGGGGGTGAGGGGTGCTGCTGAGTCCCCCCAGTGTCCCCCCATGTCCCCCCCCCGGCCCCAGCTCTCCCAGCACGTTGTGCCCCCCAGCTCCTCTCAACCCCGCCCCCAATGAATCAGAATGGTGCCAGTGTCCCCCATGTCCCCCCGTCACCCCAGTGACCCCAGAGCCTAATGACCCCAATGCCCTGTCCCCGTGTCCCTACACCTCCCTATCCCCATGACCCCATGACCCCAATGCCCTGTCCCCGTGACCCCATGTCCCCGTGTCCCCCCACCCCGTGACCCCATGACCCCATGTCCCCATACCCCTGTCCCCTGTGTCCCTGTCCCCATCCCCATGTCCCCATGCCCCACGTCCCCATGCTCCCTCTTCCCCATCCCCGTGTCCCCACCCTGTGTCCCCATATCCCCACACCCCTCACATGTCCCCACGCCCCATGTCCCCATGTCCCCATACCCTATGTCCCCATGTCCCCATGCCCCGTCCCCGTGTCCCATCTGTTCCCATGCGCTATGTCCCCACACCCTGTGTCCCCATGTCCCCGTGCCCCCCCATGTCCCACTACCCCCATCCCCGTGTCCCCACCCCCTTCCCATCTCCCCATCCCCATGTCCCCATATCCCCCTGTACCCTATGTCCCCACGTCCCCATGTCTCCATGCACTATGTCCCCATGCCCCTTGTCCCTGTGTCCCCACTCCCCATCCCCATATTCCCACATCCCGACATCCCCGCGTCCCCATTCCCTTTTCCCCCCGTACCGATGTGCTGCACTGTGCCCCCCTTCACCCCCTTGGCCCTGACGGCCTCCTTGATGCGCTCGACCTCCCTCTGGTAGCGCCTTCTGCCTGCAGGGCGCCCTCCTGGCCCTTCCTCAGGGCGCCCTCCAGGGCCTGCACTCGCGCAGCCGTAGCCCGAAGGCGTTTCTCCAGCTTCGGAAGCTCCGCAGCGCAGATCTGCATTGTGCACGCGCCGGCTCCCCCAAACCGGTCGGCACCCTGCGTGGGTGCCCCCCCCCAGGGATGGGCACCCATGGGGCCCCCCAAAACCCACCCCACCAATGCAGATCTGCATTGTCACGCACCAGCTGCCCCCCGAAACAGGACGCGAGCGCCCCTGCGTGGGTGCCCCCCCCGGATGGGCCCCATAAGACTGCAAACGCGCCCCACCAATGCAAGTGCGTTGCTGCGGGCGCGGGCCGGCTCCCCCCGGGAAGGCGTCAGCACCCGGGTGGGTACCACCAGGATAGGCACCGACTAACCCCAAACCCGCCCCACCGGATGCAGATATTTGCGTTGTCACGCACCAGCTGCCCCCCCCCCCGAAAACCGTCAGCACCCTGCGTGGGTGCCCCCCGGGATGGGCACCCATCCAACCCCCAAACCCCACCCCATTAACGCCTCAGGTGGGTGCCCGCCCCCGGATTGGGACCCGCGGCAGGAGGTGGGGAGCCCATGGGGTGGGTATCTATGGGAGGGGCACCCAAAGCTGGACAGCCGGGGTACCCCCCAGGATGGGCACCCATGGGATGGGAGGTGGGGAGCCCATGGGATGGGTGCTCATGGGGTGGGAATCTAGGGGATGGGTACCCCAAGACAGGCAGAGATTCACAGATCCACAGGTACATAGGGACAGGAACCTATGGGATGGGTACCCCAAGAATGGGACGGGGCACCCCACAGGATGGGCACCCATGGGATGGGAACCTATGGGACGGTCACCCCGGAGCAGGGGCCCCACGGGGATGGGCACCCAAGGGACAGGGGCCTTGGGGACACCCATGGGAGTGGGCACCCCGTGGGGATGGGTGGTGAAGCCCATGAGGATGGGTGCTCATGGGGTGCCAGGAGATGCTCTGGGATGGGCCCCCCCAAAAATGGGCAGCAGGCACCCCATGGGAACGGGGCCTCCCATGGAAACGGGCACCCCCAAAAGGGGGCATTGGGGCACCCATGGGATGGGCATGGGATGGGGCACCCCATGGGTGGCCCATGGGTGGCCCATGGGTGGCCCCTGGGGCTACCCCTGGACAATGGAGACCCACGAGGAGGGGGTGCCCCTGGAACGGGGGAGGGAGGACCTATGGGAACGGGGGGGCGCCCATGGGAATGGGGGCCCCCCCAGCACCAAGCCCAGTGCAGAGGGGCACCCATGGGTGCTGCAGCAGGTGGTGGCACCTGGGGGCGATGAGCTCCTCCAGCGCCTTTTTGGGGGGGGGGCAGCTCTCCAGGCCCCTCCAGTGTGGGTCCGTGGGGAGGTCCCCGGCCCTCCCCCCGCAGTGCCGTGGCCTCATGCAGCAGCGGGGGGGGGTGAGTGCGAAGCTGGGGGCGGGGGGGGGGGGGGCAGAGACCTGGGGGAGGGGCCGGGGGGGGGCAAGTGAGGGTGATGGGGGGGCCCTGATGGACACAGCAGCAAGAAGGTGAAGTGGGGGGGGGGGCAGGAAATGAGGCCTGGGCAGTGCCCCCACTGCCAAAGTGGGGGGGTGGTCGTGGCGGGGGGGGGCGCAGTCCCTTTGGACACCCAAGGTGCGGCTAGGGAGGAGCAGCGGAGGGAGGGCGTGGGCAGCTGTGGCCCCCCCTCCCCCCACCTCAGCTGTGCTGCATGGGGGGGGGGACACACAAAGCGACCCCCAGGAGGATGTCCAGCAGACCAGTGGGGGGGGGGGGGGGCGTTACTGGGAGGACTGGAAAGTGAGCAGGGGGGGTGGAGGGGCGAGCAGCACAGCGGGGGTTGGGGGGGGGTGGGTCGGCTCCCCCCCGGGGCCCCCCCGGCCCCCCCCGCCCACCTGTTTTCTGAACCTTTGTAAGCTGCTCCAGGTTGTTCTCAAGAAAGGAAATCTTCTGCTTCTGGGAGTGCAGCCCCCCGCTGTCCTCGGGCTCCAGCTCTGCGCTCTGCGGCCACAGCTCAGGGGGGGGGGCCCCCCACTCGACCCCCCCCCAAAAAAGTTTTGACCCCCCCCCCCAAAACCTTATCAGTGACCTCCCATCCCAAACCAGACCCTAAAACCTCCCCACTAAAACCTCCCACTGGTCCCCCCTATCCCCACCCTGGGACCCCCCATCCATTTTTCCCCCCTTCCCAATTTCCCCCCACCCCCACCTGCCCCCCCCATTCTCTCCCAGCACCCCCCAACCCCCACCCTTCCCACCTCCCCCCTGCCCCCCATTTCCCCCCCGCTCCTCCCCCCATATTCACCCCCCATTTTCTGCCCCCCATTTTAGAGCCCCCAATTTATACCCCCTCACTTTTTGGTTTGGGACCCATGATCATCTTGAACAAAAAGCTTGCGCAGGTTGTGGAGGGTCTTGAAGTCACGGGCCTGGGGGGGGGGGGCGGGGGGGGGTGAGGGGGTGCGCAGTGGTCCCTGCCCCCGCCCCCCAAATCCCCCCCGCCCCCAACCTCCCGGCAACCTCCCTCCAGCCTTGAGGTCCTGCTTGGACTGCTCGTGGCGCTGAGTCAGAGAAATCTGGGGAGGGGGCAGGACTAAGAAAAAGGGGGGGGGTGACAAGGGTGCTGGGGAGGGTGGGGGTGGGGGGGGGGTCATGGATGTCCTGGGGGGTGTCGGGGGTCTGAGATGGGGGGGGGGGCAGCCCCAGGGTTCTTGGTGCAGGGTACTGGGGGGGGGCAGGGATGGTGGGGGGGCAGTACTGGGGCTCAGGGGGGCACTGGGGGGGGCATGGGGTGATGGGGGGCTGTCCCAGATGGGGGGGGGTCCCAGATTGGAGAGGGGGGGTCCCAGGTGGGGGGGGGGGGGCTGCTGATGTCGGGGCTCCCAGTAGCAAGGGGGGGTCCCAGGGGATGTCAGAAATCCCCCAGGACTCTTGGGATGGGGGGGTCCAGGGGTTCTGGGGGGGTCCCAGGGAGGGTAGTTTTTTGGGGGGGGGGTCTCACGTCAGCTCCTGCAGCCAGGCCTGCTGGCCCGCTCCTGGCCCCGGCCAGCGCCTCGTGCTCCGGCACAGGTCCAGCTCCACTCCCAGTTTCTGGTTCAGGCTGGGGGGGACGGGGGGGGGGATTGGGGGTTTGGGGATGGGGAGCCACGAGAATGGGGACAGGAGGGGGACAGGGATGGGACTGGGCTGGGATTGGGAAGGGATGGGGACGGGGTCCAGGAGAGGCTCCCAGTGGAACTGGTGGGTCCCAGTGGGGTCCCAGTGGAGATCCCAGTGGAGGTGCCAGTCGGGGTCCTACTGGGATTCCCAGTAGGGTCCCAGTGGGGTTCCCAGTCTGAGGAGCCAGTTTGGGGATCCCAGTGGGGATTCTGGGCTGGGGGTGGCAACTGAGACTGTGGGTGCACGACTGGGGAGCCAGGGGACGGGGATGGGATGGGAATGGGGACGAACGGTCACAGGACAGGGACGGGTTTGGGGACAGGGCTGGGGATGGGGACACAGGATGGGGCCGGGGCTGGGTCTGGGTTTGGGGCTGGTTTCGGGGCCGTTTGGGGCCGTTTCGGGGCCGCTTTGGCTCCGCGCAGCTCGTCGATGGTTTTCTGCTCTTCGTTGATCTCGTCCCGTAGCCGCGCCAGCTGCTTGTGCTGCGCCTCGCGGTGGCTCTCCAGCTGCAGCTCCGAGCCTTCTGCGGGGGGGGGGTGCGAGCCCCGGGGGATCTGTCCCCCCTCCGAGCCCCCAGGGGTCCCCCCAGCCCCTCGCACCTTGACCTCGTCGGTGTCCTGGGTCTCATCCTGCTCCCGCTCCTTCCTGGCCGCCTCGTGTGCCGTCTTCTGGGGGCAGAGCTCGCACTCTGGGACCACCCAGTGCCCCCAATCCCTGACCCCCACTCCATAACCCCCCCCCCAATTCCTCTACCAGCCCCCAGCCCCCAATTCTCCCCAAATCCTGATTCTCTGCCTTCTCCCCACCCCTCAGCACCCGCTGTGCCCCCCGAAGCACCCCAGCTCCCAATTAGCCCCCAACTCCCCCCACCCCAACCCCAAATCCCCCACAGCCCCCGCTTTGTGCCCCCACCCTGGGCCTGCAGCCGGGCCAGCTCCCCGCTCAGGACGTCGTAAGCCTCGCCTCCAGGTTCCGCTACTTCAGCTCCACGTTCTGCATGTCTGGGATTGCACGAGCGGGAACTTGACCTCAGTGCTGCGGGACCGACCTCAGCCGGGGTCACCACGGGTCCCCAGGGGGGGGTGGGCCACAGCAGCCCTACCCCCGCCACCAGTTCCAGCCCCGTCCCCCCGTCCCCCACACTGGGAGATGAGGAGCTGGCAGGAGGAGAGCTCAGCGCCCGGTCACCTGGGCTTCTTGGGGTGGCCTCCACCTGCAGGTTCTCCAGCTGCCGGCACCGCTTCACCACCGACTTCACCTCGGATTTGATCTTGCTGATGTAGAGCCGCGCCACGGTGAACTCCTCCTCGATGGCCCCGCTGGCCACCACCAGAGCTCCAGCACGGGGCACGGGTAGGCGGCACGAGCACGGGTGGCACGCAAGCACGGCACGGGCATGGAACGGGTACAGCACGGGCATGGCACGCACGGGCATGGCAGCGTGGGCATGACAAGGATCGCTCGCCATGTGCGCACAGGCATGATTGTGGGGACGCACAGGCAAGGGGGTGCTTGCAAAGGCCAGGTGTGCATGTGCACACAGCACGCACGGTGTGGCACGGCACAGCACGGCACAGCACAGTATGGCATGGCACGGTGTGGCACAGTACGGCACAGCTTGGTACAGTATGGCACAGCACAGCACGGCTCAGGACGGCATGGAATGGCACAGCACGGCATAGAACAGCTCGGTATGGCATGGCGCGGCATGGAACAGCTCGGTGCAGCATGGCATGGCACAGAACAGCTCAGTGTGCGGCGTGGCGTGGCGCGGCACGGCGTGGTATGGCGCAGTCTGGTGCGGCGCGGAATAGCATGGCGCAGCGTGGCGCGGCGTGGCGTGGCGCGGAACAGCTCGGAGTGCGGCATGGCACAGCATGGCACGGCAGGAACAGCTTGGCACGGCATGGCATGGCATGGAACAGCTCAGTATGGCATGGAATGGCATGGCACAGCATGGCACGGCATGGCGCAGCTCAGTACGGCGTGGAATGGCCCAGCCTGGCCCTCACCAGCTTGATCTCGCCGTTGCCCACGATGACGCTGAACTCGCTCCAGCTCCTCCATCAGCCCGTTGAGCACCTCGACGCGTCGCGCCGCTTGCGCTGCCCCAGCTCCCGCACCCCGCTCCAGCTCATCCCCGCGACCCAGGTCGCGTGCGCCTCCAGGCACCGCTGACCCGCACCCCCCCCCCCGCACCCCCAGCCCCCCCGTCCGGGCTTCAGGGTGGCCCAGGAGCTGGGCTGCTGTTTTGGGGGGGGTTCTGGGCCGGGCATCCCGGTTTGGGAGCTCTGGGTGCTGCTGGTTCAGGGGTGAGGGGCCCGGTTTTGGGTCTGGGGGGCCCAGTTTGGAAGGGTGTTGGTTCTGGGGGTCCCAGCTGGGGTGCTGCTGGGGGTCCAGGTCCATTTAGGGGCCAGTAGGGGTCCCAGTGGGGGCTGCTGGTGGGTCCCAGGTGGGGTCCCAGTGGAGATCCCAGTTGAGGTGCCAGTCCAGGTGACTACTGGGATTCCCAGTGGGGTTCCAGTGGGATTCCCAGCTGAGGAGCCAGTTGGGATACAGAGGGGGGTCCCAGTGGGGATTCAGACTGGGGTAGCAACTGGGGTTGTTGGGGTCCCAACTGAGGAGCCAGTTAGGGGGGGGCTCATGGGGTTCCAGTTAGGGGCTGGACAGCCTAGGGACCCAGCTGGGTCCCAGTGAGGTTCCCGTTTGGGTGCCCACCAGGGCTCCCAGTAGGGTCCCAGTGGGGTTCCCATTTGGGTGCCCACCAGGGTTCCCAGTAGGATCCCAGTGGGGTCCCAGTAAGGTTTCCAGTTGGGGTGCCCACGGGGCTCCCAGCAGGATTCCCAGTGGAATCCCAGATTGGGTACAGATGTGGAGTCCATAGGGTTCCATTGAGGTGCCCACCGGGAGGCTCCCAATAGGATCCAGATTTGGGGTGGGGGTTCCCCACCATGGGGGCAGGGGGGGGGTCCCCACCTCGGTGCGGGCCAGCTCGTCGGCCAGCCGCCGGTTGTGGCGCCCGGTGTCCTCGGCCTCCTGCGCCTTGCGGTCGTAGCTGCGCGCCAGTTCCTCCAGTGCCGCCAGTACCTCGGCCACCTCCGCCCGTGCCGCCCCGTGCTCGGCCCGCAGCGCTGCCAGCTCCCGCCGCGCCGCCTCCCCCCGCCCCGTGCTGCCGCCAGGACCTTTTTGGTTTTTTTTTGGGGGGGGAGAGATGGGGTGAGTTAGTGGGGGAGGTTTGGAGAGGCTCCAGGGGTCAGGGTGCGGATTGAGGAGGGGTCAGGGTGGGGGTCCCAAAGGTCAGGGGGGGGTTGGGGGAGAGGTGTCAGGGGTGGGGGTCCCGGGGGGGTTCAGTGGTGAGGGTGGGGGGCTCAAAGTGGTCAGGGTGGGGGTCCCAGGGTGGGGGTCACAGAAGGGTCCCGAAGTGGTTATGGTGGGGGGCCCAGGGGGGTCCCAGGGGGGTCCCAGTGGTCTGGGTGGGGGTCCCAAAGCAGTCAGGGTGGGGTACCAGGGGGTCCCAGGGCGGAGGTCCCAGCAGAGTCCCAAAGCAGTCAGGGTGGGGATCCCAGGGGGGTCCCAGGGGGTCTTGGGTGACAGCCTGGGGGGGGGGGCCGGAGGGCTTCCTCAGGGGTCGCCGCAGGTTTGGGGCCCACCGGATGGAGATGGGGGGCGTGGGGCTTTGGGGGGGGGGGGGGGGACAAAAAGGGGCCCCTCACCTCCTCCTGGTCCAGCATCTGCTGCTTGAGCTTCTCCATCAGCTGGCTCTGCTGGTTGATCTCATCGTCCTGGGGGGGGACAGGGTGGGGGCGTCACCCAGAGGGACCGGGGGGGGGGCACCAGGACACCCCAGGGCATCCTGAGGGCCCTGGGGGGGGGGATGGGATGGGACTGGGAGGTCCTCGAGGGTCCTGGCAGAGTCTGGGGGGGGTTTGGGGGAGTTCTGGGGGTCCCCAAATGATGGGGGGGGGTGAGGGGGGGCCCCCACCTTGTCATCCAGCTGCTTGTAGAGCTTGCGGATCTCCTCCTCGTACTTGTGCCGTTCCTCCTCGGAGATGTGGATGACGATGGAGGAGCTGTTGTCGTTGCGGGGGGGCTCGCTGCCGACCCCCCCCCGCCCTAATTCCTCGCCCCCCCCGGTCTCCGTCTCCGTCTCCGCCTCGGCCCCGCTCAGCTGCTCCGTCTCGGGCACGGCCTCCCCTGGAGGGGGGGGGGCACAGCCTCAGTTTCCCCACCCAGCACTCAGACGGGATTGGGGGGACAAGGACGCCCCCCCCACGCCCCCCCAAATGCCGGGGGGGGGTCCCCGCTCACCGCTGCGCCAGCGGCTGAGCTCGGCCTCGAGGCGGGCGATGGTTTCCTTCAGCGCCTTGTTCTTCTCCTTCTCCTTCTCATATTTCTTCTTCCACTGCTCCGCCGTCAGCTCCAGGTTCACCGACGCCGTGTTCTTGATGGTCTTGGCCCTGCGCCGCGGGGGGGGGGGGACACAGAAAAATCCTCAGCCGTGACCCCCCCCTGTCCTCACCAAGCCCCCCCTGCCCTCACCGTGCCCACCCTGCGCCTCCCTCCCCAGGCAGCACCGCCAAGGACCCCCCAGACCCCATAATGGTGACCCCCCCCTTCTCCCAGTGCCCCCCCCCAGCCAGTGCAGGACCCGATAATGCAGCCCCCCCCACTTTGAGGAGTGGGGAGGGGTGGGGGGCTGCATTTTGGGGTGTCACAGCGCACGGGGTGCCGGAGAGGTGCGATGGGGACCATGGGTGCAGGGGGGGCTACAGGTGCAGGGGGGGGCTATGGGTGCGGGGGGGGGGCTGTTGGGGTGCTGGGGGGCAACGGGTGAGGGGGGGGCAATGGGTGCGGGGGGGGGCAGGGGCTGAATTTGGGGTGCAGACAGGGCGCACTGGAGGAGCGCTCTTGGAGAGGGCGTTTTGGGGCGCAATGGGATGCAGGGGGGGGCTTTGAGGAGCAGGGGGGGGGTCCTACTGCCCCCCCCCTCACCCCCCCCCCCCCGTACCGCTGCCCGAACATGAGGGTGGATTTTGGTCTCGGCGTCGTTGTAGCTGGAGGGGGAGCAGCAGATGAACATGGTGGTGCGGCAGTTGCCCCCCAGCGAGTCCTGCAGGATCCGCGTCATCTTGCTGTCCCGGTAGGGCACGTAGGCTTTCTGGGGGGGGGGGGGGGCACCGAGCCTCAGGGGGGGGGGCACCCAGCAACCCAACCCCCAAAACTCGGTATAGGGACCCCCGAGGAGTTATTGTGGGGATATGGGGGGGGGTCTCGGGGGTCCCACCGTGCCCTCGGCCAGCGCGGAGATGACGTTGCCCAGCGCCGACAGCGACTTGTTGATGTTCTTGGCCTCGTCCAGCACCGCCCCCTCGGCCCCCGTCTTGCTGACCTGGGGGGGGGGCGAGACTCAGAGGGACCCCCATGGGACACCCCCACCCCACCCCAAAACCCTCAGTGCCCCCAAACCCAGGGATACCCCCAGAATCCCCCCAAGACCCCCCCCCAAGACCCCCCCAAAGACCCCAGTGTCCCCAAACCCAAGGATATCCCCAGAGACTCCCCCAAGACCCCCCCCAAGGACCCCCAATGCCCTCAAACCCAGGGATACCCCCATAGACCCCCCCAAGACCCCCCTAAAAATCCCCAGTGCCCCCAAACCCACAGATACCCCCAGACACCCCCCAAGACCCCCCCCAAAGACCCCCCCAGCACCCCAAAACTCATGGATACCCCCAGAGACCCCCCAAGACCCCCCCAAGCACCCCCCCAACCCCCCCAGCACCCCCAAACCCCACAATACCCCCAGCCCCCAGCCACCCCCCTCCCCAAAGACCCTCCCTAGCCACCACAAACCCTCCTCCCCTGCCCTCCCCCAGCCCCCCTTGCCCCCTCCTCACCCCCCCCTCACCCCCCCTTACCCCCCCACCCCCCCCAAACCTTCTCGCTCCCGGCCAGGTCGACCAGGTAGAGCTTCCCGCTGAGCTTCTGCTCGGTCTCCACGTTCTCCTGCTTGATGTTGATGAGGAAGATGCTGTGGCTGCGCGAGCTGTGCTCGTTCATGTCTGCGGGCACACCACACCGCTGCGCCCCACCGGACCCCCCCCCCCAAAAAAAAAAAACAACCTCCCCGGACACCCCAAACACCCCCAGGGCACCCCATAGTGCCTAAGGGACCCCACAGTGCCCCAGGGACCCCACAGACCCCAATAACTCCCATGGCACCACACCGCTGCGCCCCACGCCCACAGGACCCCCCCCAAAAAAATAAAAAACAAAAAAAACCTCCCCAGACACCCCAAACACCCCCAGGGCACCCCAGGAACCCCTGGAACCCCCAGGAGCCCACAGACCCCAGTAACTCCCAGGGCACCCCAGGGACCCCACAGACCCCAATAACTCCCATGGCACCACACCTCTGCGCCCCGCGCCCACAGGACCCCCCCCCAAAAAAAACCTCCCCGGACACCCCCAGGGCACCTCAGGGACCCCCTGGAACCCCACTATGTCCCCCCCACAGTCCCTTACAGTACCCCAATAACTCCCAGGGCACCCCAGGGACCCTACAGCACCCCAGAGCCCCCCAACGACCCCAATACCTCCCACAGCACCCCAGAGACCCCACAACCCCCCAGAACCCCCCCCCCGCGGTGCCCCAGGGTGGCACACCGAGGACCCCGGGGACCCCCCAAGACCCCCCCATGCCCCCCCCCCCCCAGTGCCCCCCCCCAGTGCTCACTGGTGACGGCCACGTGCCGGTTGGATTTGCCTCGTCGATCACGTCCAGGATCTCCTCGGGGCTGGACACGAAGCGCTCCGTGCACCCCTGGGGGGGGGGCAAAAAATGGGGGGGGGGCAAAAAGGGGGGGCTCAGCTCAGCCTCCTGCCCCCCCACACAAACACACACCATGGGGGTTGCCCCCCCCCCCCCCCGACCTCACCTTGACGTAGGGCACCCGGTTCTTGTCCTCGTGCACCGACAGGTTGGTCTTGGTCACTGGGGGGGGGCACGGGGGGGGCACGGCCCCAGTGCGTGACTGGGAGCCCCCAGTGCTGCCCAGTTCAGCCCAGTGCTGCCCAGTGCATCCCAGTACTGCCCACTGCATCCCAGTGCTGCCCAGTTCCCAGCCGGTGCCTCCCAGTTAGTCCCAAACAGCCCTTGGTACTCGCCCAGTATTTGCCTGATGGCCACCAGTGCCTCCCAGTATGCTCCCAGTGTGCTCCCAGTACCCTCGCTGTCCCCCCGTGTTTCCCAGTATCCTCTTAGTGCCTCCCAGTACCCTCCCAGTACACTCCAAGTACTCTCCCAGTGCCCCCACTGCCCCCCCAGTTCTTCCCAGTACCTTCCCAGTGTCTTTCCATGCCCTGCAATGCCTTCCCAGTACCCTCCAGTACACTCCCAGTGCCCCTGCTGTCTCCCAGTACTTCCCAGTAACCTCCCAGTACTCTTCCAGTGCCCTCCCAGTACCCCCGCTGTCCCCCAGTGCTTTCCAGCACCTTCCCAGTACTCTCCCAGTACCCTCCCAGTAACTTCCCAGTGCCCCCGCTGTCCCCCAGTACCCTCCCAGTGCCTCCCAGTACCCTCCCAGTACCCCCCCACTCACTGTCCAGCAGGTCCCGGATCTTGTCCAGATAAATTTCAAAGTAGGAAACCTGGGGGGAGGGAATCGGGGTGAAGTTGGGGTGTGTGGGGGGGGTGCACCCAGGCCCTAACCCCCCCCCTCCAGTGCTCCCAGTGCTCCCAGTGCTCCCAGTGCCCACCTTGATGTGGAACTCAAGGTTCTCGTCCATGGCGTAGATGTGGTTGAAGATGTCCTGGGCGATGCGGGGGATGATGCCCATCTGCTGGGGGTCGTGCAGCTTCCCCTGGGGGGGGGATTCAAATTTTGGGGGGGGGGGGGTTCTGAGCCATCCCCCCACCCCCATAAATCCCCCCCCCGCCCCCCCTCACCTCCATGGTGTGGGTTTTGCCCGACGAGGTCTGCCCGTAGGCGAAGATGGTGCCGTTGTACCCCGCCAGCACGTCTGGGGGGGGGGGGCGTCAGTGTGAGGACCCCCCCCCACCTCGGGGACCCCCCCCCAGAC
Source organism: Anas platyrhynchos (assembly GCF_047663525.1). Taxonomy (NCBI): domain Eukaryota; kingdom Metazoa; phylum Chordata; class Aves; order Anseriformes; family Anatidae; genus Anas; species Anas platyrhynchos. Next base: position 876,952 of record NC_092622.1, read on the forward strand.
ACCCCCAAACCCGCCTGAGATGCCCAAGGGATGCTGAGCCCCCCCTCGCAGAGCACCCCGCAGCCCCTGAGATTGCAGAGCCCCCCCCCAAATCCCAGAGCCCCCCCCAAAACCCACAGAGCCCCCCCCAGTCCTGCAGACCCCAAAATCCCACAGAGTCCCCCCAAAAAAAACATAGAGCCCCCCCATCCTGCAGACCCCCCCAAGTCCGGCAGAGCCCCCCCCAGTCCCAATGACCCCCCCCATTCCTGCATAGCCCCCCCAAACCCCACAGAGCCCCCCCAAATCCCACAGAGCCCCCCCATCCTGCAGACCCCCCCAAGTCTCACAGAGCCCCCCCCCCAAAACTCCACCCCACCCCAGTCCCACAGACCCCCCCCCAAATTCCAGCCCCCCCCCGACCCACTGAACACCCCCCCCCTCACCTTCCCCCATCCCCAGAGCGGAGGGGGGGGTGGTCCCAAGGCTGGGTGCCCCCCCCCATGGTGCCCCCCTCCCCATGGTGCCCCCCCCCCATGGTGTCCCCCCCCGCTCACCCTTGACGATCTGCATGGCGCAGGCATGGTAAACCTGCTCCTGCGTCGTGTTGGGGGGGGAAGACGCGGTCGAAGACGTAGGGTTTGCCCTGGGGGGGGGCACAAAAAAAAATGGGGGGGGCCATAAAGGGGGGGGGGCTGTGTCCGGCAGGGCCCCCCCCCCAAAGTGCTGGGGGGCAGCGCCAAGCTCAGGGCTCCCCAAGGGGCACCAGTATGTTCCAGTGGGGCCCAGTAAGGAGTGGGGGGGTGTGCTGGGGGGGGGGTGAGTGCTGGGCTCCCCTGTGCCCCCCCCATATTTTCCCTGCCCCCATATTTTCTCTGCCCCCCCAGCCCCCCCCATGTCCCCATATGCCCCCGCCCCCCCCAGGTCCCTCCCCCGTACTCCTGACCCCCCCGCGCCCCCCTCCCCTTACACAACCCCCCCCAAGACCCCCCCAGAGCCCCCCCACACACACCCCAAGACCCCCCATATCCTTGCATACACCCCCATAGCCCCCCCATAGCCCCCCCATAGCCCCCCCATAACCCAGACCCCCCCAGACCCCCACATAGCCCCCCCAGACCCCCCCATACACCCCCAACCCCCCCCATACACCCCATAACCCCCCCGCCCCCCCATTCCCCGCCCCCCCCCGCCCATTCCCCGCCCCTCCCCGCCCCCCCGGGCGCTGTCCAGGCCCCGGTGCTGAACCCCCCCCATCCCCCCCCCCCCGCCGCAGCCCCCGCGCTGCGGGACCCAGGGGACGGGGCCACACCGGGGGGGGGGGGCACCGACCCCCCCACATCCCCCCCACCCCCCCGTGCCCCCCCCACGCCCAGCCCCTCCCCCGCAGCACCCCGCATTGCGCTGCCCCCCCCCCCCCCCCAGCGGCGCAGCATCACCGGCCCCCCCTCGCCCAAATCGGCCCCCCCACACACACCCAGGGACCCCCCCCCCCACAACCTCCCCTTCGCAGGACCTGGGGGGGGTCATTTTGGAGGGGGGGGGCGGGGGGGGTTGGCCGCTGTCCCTGAGTCCCACCCCCCCCATGGTTTTATCGCGGGGGGGGGGGCGGCGGCACCTAACAAAGGGTTGGGCCGGGCCACAGCCGGGGGGGGGGGGATTGCGGGGTGGGGGGGGGAAGATCTGCGGCAAACGCCCCCCCCCCCCGCAGACCCTCACGGGGCCTCTGATCGTGCTGGGTGTGGGGGGGGGGCACGTTGTAAACAACCCCCCCCCCCCCGGTACTGGGGGCCATGGGGAGCGCCCCCCCGGTGACCTTTACAAAGGGATTTTTTTTTGGGGGGGGGATAAAAAAAGGGGGGGGAACGCCCCGGGGGGGGGCTGGGCACATTTGGGCACCAGCTCTGCGGCCACACCCAGGCCGATTTTTCGCCCCCCCCCCGGCCATTCCCCACCCCCCCCTGCAGGCTCTATTCCCCCCCCCCAGTCTGACCCCCCCCATCCATCCCAGCCCCCCCCATCCTCCTACTGCCCCCCCTCTACCCCTGACCACCCCCAAAAAACCTCTCTGCCCCCCCCCAGCTACTCCCCCACCCTGCCGCATCACCCCCAGCCCCCCCCAAACCAAGTCTGGGGGTTCCCCCACGACCCCCCCAGACCCCTCCTGGCCCCCCCCCGGAAACTCACCCCCCCCCCCTCACTCTATCTGCCCCCCCAAGCTCTCTATTCCCCCCTAGCTATCCCCAAACCCTGCCGCATCACCCCCAGGCACCCCCAAAAACAAGTCTGGGGGTGCCCCCACGACCCCCCCACGACCCCCCCCGGCCCCCATGACCCCCCCCTGCCCCCCCCCGGCACTCCCCCCCCCACACACACACTCTCTACCCCCCCCAGCTACCCCCTCACCCTGCCGCATCACCCCCAGGCACCCCCCAAACCAAGTCTGGGGGTGCCCCCACGACCCCCCCACGACCCCCCCACGACCCCCACGACCCCCCCCCGGCCCCCCCCCGGCACTCACCCCCACCACCACGCTGTCGTCCCCCTGGAAGACGGGCAGGAATTTGTCCCCCCGCAGGATCTCCGCCTGGTTCAGGGCCGGAACCGGCACAGGACCTTGATGCTGCACTCGGTGCTGGGCTCCGCCATGCCGGGGGGGGCGGGGGGGGGGCACCCAAGGGTGCTAGCGATGGGGGGGGGGGCCCGAAGGTGCTGGGTGGCGCCCGAAGGTGCTGGGGGGCACCCAAGGGTTATGGGTGCTGGGAGGGAGGGGGCGCAAAGGGGTGCAGGATGGAGCTGGAGGGTGCTGGGGGGGGGCGCCCAAGGGTGCTGGGGGGCGCCCAAGGGTGCTGGGGGGTGCCCAAGGGTGCTGGGGGGGCGCCCAAGGGTGCTGGGGGGGCGCCCAGGGGTGCTGCCTGCAGCCTAAGGGTGCAGGATGGTGCCCGGGGGTGCTGGGGGGGGGGGGGAGCCCAAGGGTGCTTGGGGGGCGCCCAAGGGTGCTGGGTGGTCCCCAAGGATGCTGCGGGCACCCAAGGGTGCCGGATGGAGCCCGAGGGTGCTGGGGGGCACCCAAGGATGCTGAAAGCGCCCGGAGGTGCAGGATGGAGCCCAAGGGTGCTGGGAGGGGGGGGACAGCGCCCAGGGGTGCTGGTGGGGGGGGGTAGCCCAGGGATGCCGGATGGAGCCCAAGGGTGCTGAGGGGGGGGGGGCGCCGCCCAAGGGTGCAGGATGGGGATGGGGCCCGGGGATGCTCCGCAGCGCTCCCGTCGCCGTCGCCACTGCAGCCCCGGTACCGGAGATGCGGGGGGGGGAGTCTGGGAGGTGGGGAGGGGAGGGGAGGGGGGGGGCGGGCATGGGGGGGGGGGGAGGTTGAGGCCGCCCCCCCCCGCCCGCACACGCCCCCCCGTTAAGGAGGAGCCGCCCGAGGCCCTTAAGGTGGACGGAGATGGGGAGGGGGGGGCCCAAGCTGCCCTCCCCCTCCCCCCCGGTACTGTTTGTTGTTCCCCCCCCCCCCAAAATGCTGATTCACTGGCGGGGGGGGCGGAGGGGGAGGGGGGAAGGGGGGAGACGTCGGGGTCCTCCCCCTTCCTGTGCCCCCCCCCCCCTCCGTGTCCCTCCATATGTCCCCGTGCCCCCCCCATATACTCCCCAATGTCCCCTTGTCCCCCCCAGTGTCCCCCCAATGTCCCCTTGGCCCCCCCAGTGTCTCCATCCCCCCCAGTGTCCCCCCGGTGTCTCCATCTCCCCCCATGTCCCCTTACACCCCCGTGCCCCCCCCAATGTCCCCTTGTCCCCCCCTTGTCCCCCTCTCCCCCAGTGTCCCCTCAATGTCCCCATGTCCCCTTCCACCTCAGTGACCCCCCCCATGTCCCCCCAATGTTCCCATCTCCCCCAGTGTCCCCTTACACCCCCCGATGTCCCACCAATGTCCCCCCGCCCCCCCGTGCCCCCCAATATCCCCATGTCCCCCCTATGTCCACCTGTCCCCCGTGTCCCCATCTCTCCCAATGTCCCCCCAGTGTCCCCCAATGCCCCCCAGCCCCTCCGTGTCCCCCCAAGTCACCATGGCCCCCCAATGGCCCCCCAATGGCCCCCTGTCCCCCCAGTGTCCCCTCAATGTCCCCCACCCCCCAATGTCCCCCAGTGTCCCCCCAGTGTCCCCCTGTCCCCCCAGTTTCCCCTCAATGTCCCCCCAATGTCCCCATGTCCCCCCCATCCCCCCAATGTCCCCCACCCCCAATGTCCCCCAATGTCCCCCAGTGTCCCCCTGTCCCCCCAGTGTCCCCCCAATGTCCCCCACCCCCCAATTTCCCCTGTCCCCCCAATGACCCCCCAATGGCTCCCGTGTGCCCCTAATGTCCCCCTGTCCCCCCAGTGTCCCCCCTGTCCCCTCCTATCCCCCCAATGCCCCCCAACGCCCCCCAACGCCCCCCAATGTCCCCCCGTGTCCCCTTCCCCCCCCCAGGACTCCATTTCCCAGCGTGCCCCGCGCCGCAGCTCTCGCGCGAGCGGCCCCGCCCGGCCCCGGCCCCAGCCCCACCATGGCCGACCCCAAATACGCCGACCTGCCCGGCATCGTGAGTGGGGGGCGCGGGGGGGGACACGGGGGGCGCGGGGGGGAGACAGGGGGCTGGGGGGGACGGGGTGGGGCTGGGGGGGGGACACGGAGGTGTTTGGGGTGGGGGCATGGGGGGCTGGAGGGGGTTATGGGGTGTTTGGGGTGTTTGGGGTGGGGGGGATATGGGCTGGGGGGGGATATGGGGTGTTTGGGGGGGGGACAGGGGGTTGGGGGGGAGGATAAGGGGCTGGGGGGACAGAGTTTTTTTGAGGGGGGGTCATGGAGGTGTTGGGGGGGATATAGGGCTGGGGGTGGGGACATGGGGTGTTTGGGGTGGGGGGATATGGGGGTATTTGGGGGGGACAAGGGGGACATGGGGCTGGGGGGGAGGATATGGGGCTGGAGGGGACAGGGTTTTTTTTGAGGGGGGGGTCATGGAGGTGTTGGGGGGGATATAGGGCTGGGGGTGGGGACAGGGGGGTGTTTGGGGTGGGGGTACCTGGCATGCAGCAGGGCATGGAGGGGGGGGGCAGGGGGGACAGGGGGGGAAGTGGGAGCTGGGGGACCTGGGGGGTGTCCAGGAGAGCTGGGGGGGGGGGGCAGGGTCGCCATCTGAAGGCGTTTTGGGGGCAATTTGGGGCAGTTTGGGGCCGTTTGATGAGAAACGGACACCGAAAAAGGAACCTTTTTGTCCCCCAGGCCCGGAATGAGCCTGATGTGTACGAGACCAGCGACCTCCCCGAGGATGACCAGGCCGAGTTCGAGGCGGTAAGGCTTTGGGGGGGGGGGCCCCGTGTGGGGCAGGGCCAAGCCACGGTGCCGGTGCCCCCCCCCCCCCAAGGGGGTGCCAAAATCAGCTCCTGGCCCCGTGGTGCCGCGTCCCAGCCTGGGATTGCTGGGGGGGGGGGGGCTGGTCCCCATCCCCAGGCTCCGAATCCAGCCAGTGGCACGCGGAGGATAACGGGGGCTGGTGGGGGGGTGCATTGTGGTGCCCCCCCCCCCAAAAAAAAAAAAAGCACCTCCTGGGGTCCCGTGCCTAAATTTGCCTCGCCACGGCCACCCCCAAGGGTTCACACACGCTGCCGGCTGTCATCAGGGGGGCTCCCAGCCCAAAGGGGACCCCCGCTGAGCTCCTGGGGGGGGGTCTGTGTGCGCCCGGCCTGCGCCTCGTGTGTCCCCCCCCCTCGGTGCCACCTCCCCGCTGTCACACCGCGCATCCCGTGCTGCCTGCCGGGCTTCGCTCCGGGTGCTCGCGGGGTCCCCAAATGGCAACGGGGACACCGCAGCCTCACATCTCAGAGACGGGGGGGTCCGAGCACCCCCAAACCCCCCCCACCAAGGGGTGAAAACCTCGGCAGGGCGCTGAGCTCCCCCCCCCCAGACCCAGCGGGGCGGCTGCCCCCCGGCGGCACCTCGCCACGCTCAGGGGGACCCCGGTGACCAAGCGGTGCCGGGGACGTGCCCACCCCCGCCGGCTGCAGGCAGGAGCTGAAGGGTCCCGGGGGGGGGTTTAATCGCTCTCATCTCTCCCGGGAGCCCCCCCCCCGGCCCCCCGGAGCCCCTCGCGCAGCTTCCTTCTGTTTCCTGCCTCTCTCGCGCTGAACTGACCGGAGTTTTCCCCCCGTTCCTTCCCTCCCCTCCCCGCTCCCCACCTTGCCCGGACATAGTTTGCACAAGTAAGCCCGTTTGCTGCTTCTGGTTTTCTTTTATTTTCCTTTTTTGTTTGTTTTTCTGCATGCCATTTGGGGTTTGTTTTTGTTGTTTTTGTTTTTTTTTTTGCATGGGGCACCCCGCAACCCGACGCTGAGCCCCCCCTCCCCTAACACCGACTGCGACCGGGGCCGGGACGTGGCCGCGACCTGCTCCAGGCTGAGGACGGAGGGGGGGGTGCTCAGCAGCCCTGGGGAGGGCTTGGGGGGCTGTTTTGGCCTCCAGCACCCGCAGGGACCCCCCCTCCCAGTCCCCGCAGCAGGGTCGTGGCCGGTGCTGCTGGCTGCTAAAGGGGCCACGACTGGTGGAGCGCAGCCAGGGGCCGTCCTCGTCCCCCCCCCAGAGCTGCAGGGACCCGCCAGGGACAGGACGGGAAGAGAAGAGCTGCAGCAGGAGGGAGGAGGCTGGCGGAATTGGGGCTCCCCTCCAGCCCCAAAATCTTTGTGGAGCCCTCGGAGCCTGGCTGCGAGCACCACCCTGGGTGCCTCGGGGTGCCCGGTGCCGGAGCCCAGCCCGCTGCCGCCCCTCTTGTTGCCCTCGCCTCCATGCTGGTGGCCCCCTCCCCGTGACCACCCCCCCTCCCCGTGGCTCCTGAGCCCTGGTGCGGGGCTGGCGGGCGGCCCCGGTGGCAGAGGGCCGTGGGTGACGTGGGGCCAGGCGTGGGACAAACCTTCTAACGCCGTTTTTTCTCTTTCCTCTCCTCCTAACCTTGCTCTGACTTTCTCACCTCTGGGAAACGCAAGGAGCTGGTAAGAGCCCGTCCGTCGGCTGCCCTAACGCTCTGCTCTGCTCGCTGCCCCTCCCCGCAGCTGGACAGCCCCCCTCCCCAAAAAAAAAACACCCTGCCGGAGCGCTGCCCCCACTGCTCTCACCCCTTCTCCTCCACCTGCGCTGCGCCAGGGCTCCCTGCGAGTGCTTCAGGCCACGGCCGGGCGCAGGGGCTGGAGAGGGGAGCAGGCGGGGGGGGAGGTCCTCGGGGGGGCGAGGACCGCCCCGAGTCACTGTCTGTGTCTGCGGCGAAGCCTTGGAGTGGGCTCGGAGGGGTCCAGGTCCCACAAGCTGCCAGCACCCCTCACGGGGCTCCCGGCACCCCCAAAAGGGTGCTGAGCCTCGGTGCGCCCCGCTGCCAGGCCCTCCTGGGGGGTTTTCCTGCCCTTGGGGGGGGGCCGTGCCCCATCCTGGGGGCAGTCGGGGAGGACGGGGCTGAGCTCGGCCCCGTTTCCTGCCATCCTAGCCCCAAAAAGGCTGCCGGGGCTGCAGGGGGACGGCAGCCCCGCTGCGAGACCCTCGAGTCCCCCCCTCGTCCTTAGCGCCGTGTCCTGTGCGCAGGAGGAGCTCACCAGCACCAGCGTGGAGCACCTCATCATCAACCCCAACGCCGCCTTCGAGAAGTTCAAGGACAAGCGCCTGGGCACCGAGGGAGTGGGTGAGCTGCGGGGGCCCGGGTCGCCGAGGGGACCCCGGGGGGTGGCATAGCCGCACTGGGTGTTTTTGGGGCTGATGACCCCCCCCTGCTCTCCTCTCCCAGATTTCTCTGACCGCATCAGCAAGATGAGGACGACGGGCTACGAGGCCGGGGAGTACGAAATGGTGAGTGCAGAGCTCGTGGGGACGGGTCCTCAGCGTGAGTTTGTCCCCAGGGACGTCCCTGCTGGGGACCGTGACTCTGCCCAGGGCCGTGGCTCTGCCCCCAGCCCCAAATCACGCCGCAGAATCAACCTCAGATGGGTCGAGGTGGGCAGGGAACCCTCAGTCCTTGTGGTCCGACCCCCGTGCAGCCGTCTGGAGCTGCTGCCTGGGGCCACATCCCGGTGGCTTTTGGGGCTTTTCACTTGGTTTGTGCCCATTTTTTCTTGTCATGGGCTTTGGACCCAGACGATCCTTCAAGGCCCCTTCCAGGCAAACCAGTCCGTGATTCCCAGTAAGCCCCTCGGTGCTGGTGAGGGTGGGGTCCGGCCCCAACACCTCTCCTTGTGGGTTCTCCTTAACCCTTGGGCGAGGAAGCTGCCGTTGGCACCCCCCAGGACCCCCCTGGATTGCTGATACCTTGCAGCGTGATCCCTCCAGCAGTCCCCTGGGAGGCCCGGGCCCTGCGAACGTGACATTTCTCCTACCTATCTGTAGAGGGACTCAGCTACTTGTTTTTTTTCTGTCCAATTCTTTTCCTTGCACAGGTGCTGGAACCACCAAGGGGAATTGGGTCCCGGTGTCCCAGCACTGCCAGGTCCCTGATGGCCATGGGCAGGCCCCAAGTCCCCGTGACACCCCCCAGCTTTTCCTCACCCCCCCTTTTTATCTCTCTGCAGCTCGGTGAGGGCGTTGGTGCCAAAGAGACCCCTCAGCAGCGGTACCAGCGGCTGCAGCACGAGGTGCAGGAGCTGGTCCAGGAGGTGGAGCAGATCCAGGTGAGCATCCCCGCTGCCGTTTGGGAGCCGCGGGCAGATCGTCCCCGGGGGGAGGCTGACGCTGCTGCCTGTCCCCCCCCCACCTCCACCTCCCTTCACAGAGCGCGGTGAAGGATTCGGCGGCCGAGGAGGAGCTGACGCCCATGGCCTTGGCCAGGCAGGTGGAGGGCCTGAAGCAGCAGCTGGTCTCCAGCCACCTGGAGAAGCTGCTGGGCCCTGCCGCAGCCATCGACTTCGCAGACCCCGAAGGCGCCCTGGCCAAGTGAGTGCAGTCCTGAGGCCTCGTGGCCGCGCTTTGGGAAGCTGGGGGGCAGCGGGGGGAGGATGCCAGCGACCCCACGAGGCGGCACCAGGGCAGCGTGCCCAAATTTTGCTCTCTGCCAGGCGCCTGTTGCAGCAGCTGGAGGTGGCGAAGTGCAAGAAGGCAGCGGCGGGGAAGAGCCCTGCCAAGGCGCCAGCCCCCGCCGGGGACATGCTCACCTTTGAGCTGTACTGGAGGCCGGAACAGGACCAGTTCTCCCAGGCTGCCAAGGTGAGCGTGTGGAATCACGGCGTTTGACCCCAAAATGGGCTGTCCTGCCCTCTCAGCCCTCCTTTCCCTCGTTTCCAGATTGCGGAGCTGGAGAAGCGGCTGGCACAGCTGGAGGCGATGGTGCGGTACGAGCCTGACAGCCAGGTACGGGGCCGGGAGCTCCAGCCCTGCCACCCCCCTGCCCCCCATCCTCCAGGCCCCGCTGATGTGATTTTCCTCCCCGCAGAACCCGCTGTTGGTCGGGCTGAAGGGGACCAGCCTCGTGGTGAGTCCTAGAATCCTAAACCAGCCTGAGTTAAAGTGACCCATGAAGACCCTAGGGTCAAACTCCTGGCTCCACGCTAAGAATTAAGCCATAAATCTCAGAGCGTTGTCCCAACGCTTCTCAAATATCAGCAGGCTCGAGGCCATGGCCCCCTGCTTGGGGAGCCTGCTCTGCTGCTCCACCACCCTCTCAGCGAAGATTTTCTGTCCCAATCCCCCACCTGAACTTGCCCTGGTGCAGCTTTCAGCCTTTCCCTCGTGCCCAGGCACCCCGCAACCACCCTGTTCTCCTTCCCCAGGAGACCGTGCAGATCCTCCAAGCCAAAGTCAACATCCTGGACGTGGCTGTGCTGGACCAAGTGGAGGCTCGGCTGCAGGTGAGAGGGGATAAAAGGAGGCTGGGGATAAGCGGCACAGAGCCAGGGGAGAGCCAAGGGAGGGCACCAGCAAAGGCTATGAAGTTTGGGTGGATGCTGCTGGATTTGGTGTCTCACATCTGCCTCCCCCCTCCGCAGAGCGTCCTGGCGAAGGTGAATGAAATCGCCAAGCACAAGGCCGTTGTGCAGGACGCTGACACCCAGAGCAAGGTAAGAGCAGCAGGGCAGGCCCCCCAAAGCAACTGCAGCACGGGGGGCTTATGTGGAATCCCCCTGCAGACTGTGCTTACGCCCTCCTTTCTTGCTTTCCGCCCCTTGCCCCAGATCCACCAGGTCTATGAGATGATGCAGCGCTGGGACCCCGTGGCCAGCAGCCTGCCCGATGTAGTGCAGCGACTGCTGACCCTCAGGGAGCTGCACGAGCAAGGTGAGGGGCAAGGAAGGGGGATGCTGGGGACAGTGGCGTGGTGTGACAAGGGGGATCCTGGGGCCTGGGGGCCCTCCGGTGCTGAGTTTTCGCCTCCCTTCCCAGCCACACAGTTTGGGCAGGTCCTTGTGCACCTGGACACCACGCAGCAGGAGATAGCTGGTGCTCTCAAGGACAACACCGTGCTGCTGGCAGAGGTGAGCCCCAGCAGCATGTGCTGGGGTGGGAGGGGTCCCCATCCTGTCCCCCCTGCTCACTCCCTTCCCCACCGACCCCCCTGCAGGTCCAGAAGACGATGAAGGAAAACCTGGCCATTGTAGAGGACAACTTTGCTGACATAGAAGCCCGCATCAAGCGGCTGCAAAAGTGAGAGCACCCTGGAGCACCTCCCTCAGCATCTGCATCCACCCCCCCGGCGTCGTGGTCCCCTGGGAATCTCTCCCTCTGCCTGCAAGTAGCAGTCCCTGTTTGTGTGTACCTGGCCGTGCTCCCCTGCGCAGAATGGGGCTGTGGAGGGGCCCTTCCCACCCCCCAGTTAGCACATGGTGGGAGGCCACTGCCCCCCGTTCCTGGATTTACCCCAATAAATGTCCTGGATCGAAGCGCGTCTGTGCTGGCATCTCCTTCAGGCTGCGGGACATGAGCAGGGCCCAGCTGGGGTGTTTGAAATGCAGCTTTTACTGTGCATACAAGCCCTCCGAGCACCCCCAGTGTAGCTCGAGCTAAGACTTTACGCTTTTTTAGTTTAAACCCATTAGCCCTCGTGCTATCAGAGAAGAAATATTTCTCCTCAACACCTGCGGTGTGTTGGAGACATCATTGCGTGGGGCAGCACAGGAGAGGGGGCTTTGGAGAAAGGGGACAAAATCATCCAAATGTGGCCGGCTGCCTTTGTCCTGCTAAGCAGAGTAAGGTGAAAGGACGTGCGCTGGAACAGACCTTTATTTAGGAATAAACGGGCAAGATGGAGGGCACCAGGTCCCTGTGGAGGCGCTCAGTAAAGGAGCAGCTCCGAACCGGCCACCGCTGCCGGCTGCGTGATGCCTGCACGGGCCCCCAGCCCCTCACCTCCCTCCTCCGCACCCCTGCTGCTGAGGCTGTTTTTGGGGGCGTTGGGGGCACGGACACGCCATATAAGGTCATGTGGCGGCATCCTGCCTTTATGACGTCATCTCTCCCTTATGACGTCACAGCCACGGCACAGTATATAAGGCCCGCTCGCGCCCACAGGGCCAGCAGTAGGGATTGCCTCTGCTGCTGTGCGGTGCTGGTGTTTGCTGGGGGCTCAGAGCCTTCTGTCCCTCTCAGGCCCAGGCCGTGCGATTGCTGGTGGCTTTTGCTGGCGGCATTTGGTGACTGTTCACTGAGTTCCGGTAATTTCTGGTTATTTATTATTCGTGGTTATTGAAACCATGACCGGCGGTGGTGACGGCCAGGGGCCTGTGGCTCGTGGTCAGCCCTTATCCCGTCGGGGCCCTGTGCAGCAGAACGAGCACGGGCAGGAGCTGGAGGCGCTGTGGGCTCAGCTTCAGGCCGAGCGTCTCCGCTCCCAGGAGCTGCAGCGGCGCCTCAACACCGAGGCCCGGGAGCTGAAGAAGAGGGCAGAGCAGGAGCGGCAGCTCCTGGCCCAGCAGCTGCGCTCCAAATGGGAGCAGGAGCGGGCGCGGGAGCTGCAGCAGTTCGAGGAGCGGAGCCGGAGGCAGCGGGCGGTGGAGCTCCGGCAGCTGCTGCAAGAGAAGGAGGCCGAGCGGCGCCGGGAGCAGGAGCTGCTCCAGAAGCAGCGGGAGGACGCCGCGCAGATCCTGGCCCTGAAGAAGATGAGCCTGCAGAGAAGGCTCTTCTACAAAGAAATGGTGAAGAAGGCCGAGTGCGGAGCGCCTGCCTCCCACGACAGGGACAAGGCCGCGGCCCGGCGCCACGTGGGATTTCAAGTCTCAGGGCAGCAAGAGCCCTGCACCCCCGGCAGCGGAGACGGACGGCTTCTAGAGCAGAAAGCCAAACTGCTCAATGAACTGCAGGAGCTGAGGAGGCGATACGGGCTCCTGCAGGAGCAGGCCTGCCTTCTGAAGGACGAGGGCTCCCTGCTGGAAGCCAGGGAGAAGGCAGGGAGGCTCGCCAAGGACGTCAGCGAGCTGGGCCTCCTGACCAAGAAGCTGAAGGAAAGAGTCAGGCAGCTGAAAGAGCTTGCCGCGAGATTTGAAAATCCTGCTGCGAAGACTGAGGAGGTCGACCAGCAGCTGGTTGAAAAGGAGGCGATGGAGAAGCTTCGGCTGCAGAAGAAGCTGGACCTGGAACGCTCCCGGCTGAAGAACAGGAGCAAGGAGCTCAAGGTGCATCTGGCACAGATGCTGGAAGAAAAAGCCGCACGCGACCAGGAGAACTCTCAGCTGCTCAGGCAGAACGAGAGGATAAAGGAGACTGAGGCTGAAAACGCTGCTCTGAAGCAGGAAGTCCTGCAAGTGTCAGAGCAGCGAAATGCTAAACAGCTCATAGACGTACTGCAGTATCTCAGTTGTGAATTTCAGAACATGAGCCAACTGGCCAAAATAATGCAGCAACAGGAGATGGAGCGAGAGGAAACAGAGCTCATGCTGCAGAAGAAAGAAGAGGAGGCGAAGCATTGGCAGAAGGCTTGGGCAGAGCGACAACGGGCACATGAGGAAGAGCTGCAAGCGTTACGAGCGCAGCTGACACAATCCGAGCAGCGGTGTCAGCAGCAAAGGCAGCGATGTGAGCTGCTCTCACAAGGACTTGAGCTGGAGAAAAGCAAAAATTCCAACCGGATCATCTCACACCTGCCCCAGGAGACGACAGCTCCCTCAGCACAGGCCCGGGACCTCACGGACCACGAAGACGGCTCTGATGCTTCGGAAAAGTCAACCATCATCTACGCAAGCTCCACGACGTCAGATGTCACCCTCGACATCCCTGGGTGCTGCTTTTCCTCGGACGAGGGCTCTGTAGACGGGAGCGAAGAATCGGAAGCATGGCGCGTGTCCTCCACCCCACAGTCCCTGGGTCCGAACGAGTGCTCCCAAATGAAGTTTCCTCTGGCTCTGGGAAACGACGTCTATGTCTTTGGGGACAAGGAGCAGTGCTTCAAGCTGCTGAGGGAGCTGCAGGACTTTAGGAGAGGAATTCTCTCCTCCACGGCAGCTGCAGAAGGCTCAGCCCACAGCCAGGCGTCGGCTCTGGAGCTCCGTGACCCCGTGCCGGACAGCGGTACCGAAGCGAGTTCCTGCAGCAGAAGGGGACGGAAGAGCTGGAGAAGCAATAAATAAGGAATAAATCGTGATAAGAATTGGGGTCTGCGTGGTGCTTGGACTCGGGGGGGTGCTCGAGTTCCACATCAGCCGCTCCCTCCCTCCCCAAATAGGACACGAAGGGCTCAGGGGTTGAGATAACGCCGATAACGCTGCCGGTTGGGGGGGGTCGGGGGGGGGGGGGGGTGCTTGGGCTGTGACGTCATAGAGTGAAATTTGGGGTGGGGCTTGTCGGAGGGGCGGGGCTTGACTGGAGGGGGCGGGGCTTGGGTAGGAGGGACCGGAGGGGGAGGGGGAGGGGGAGGGGGAGGGGGGGACCCCGGTACCGGGCGGGGGGGGGGGGCTCCGGGCCCCCCCCAGCCCCCACCGCAGCGACCCCGCGGCCCGGGGATGGGCCGGGGGCTCCCGAACCCCCGTGGGAAGCCCCTCGGGGCCCCCCCGCGCCGCCTCCCGGCCGCCGCCTTTGTTCTGCTGCCAGACCCCTCCGGGGGGGGGCAGGGCCGGGGGGGGGGCCCGACGTTTCCACCCCCCCCCGCCCTGCCCTGCCCTGCAGCACCCCGGCGTCTGGCCCTGGCTTCGGGGTCAAGTTCCCAGGGGCCGGGGATGCGGCAGCCCCCCCCCCCCCCCCTTTACTGCCCCTCCCCGGGTTGGGGTTTGCAGCGGGGTCACCGCCTCGTGCCCCCCCCATCATGAAGAGGAGTTTCGGGATGCCCCCCCCCGCCCCAGGGAGGTTCCTGAGAGCAGCCCCAGCCCCCACGTCCCCCCCCCAGGATTTCCCTGTGCCGCCCCCCCCCAAGGCTGTGTCCGGCCCCCCCTGCTCAGCGCCATGCACTGGGTGCCCCCTGCCCCCCCCGGTGCCCCCCCCCCCATCGTTGGCACTGTCTCACTCATGGGGCCCGAGCACCCAGTGCCCCCCATGATGCCCCCAACTCGAAGCCAGCACCACCGGAGCCCCCTGAGATGGGACCCCCCCCATGGAGATGTGCCAGCTGCGGCATCACCACCCTGCCCCCCCCAGCACCCCCCCCCCCCCGCAGCCACCTCCCCACGCCTTTATCCCAGGCTTTGCCGCAATGCGGAGCCGCGGCTGCAGCCCCCTCCCCACGCCCAGCAGACTCAGCCCCCGCTGCAGCCCCGCAGCCCCCCCCATCTCCTGCCCCCCCCCCCCGAGCTCTGCCCCACATGCCCCTTTCACCCCCCCCCCCCAGTGTCCTTTCTGTTGTGGCTCCCTTGGGGGCTTTGTAGTGCCAGCAGTGCTGGGGGGGGGGCACGGAGCACCTTGGTTGTGGGGACACACTGTGCCCCCCCCCATGGGGATGGGGTCCCCAGCAGCTCGGGGGGGGGCCCCCACACCCAGCTCTTTGAAGGGGGGGCAGGCTGGGTGCTCCCCCCCCCGCCATGCCCCCACCACCCCAGGGCCCCCCCATCCTGCACCCAGGCGAGGAGCAGCCCCGTCCGTCCGTCTGAGCGAACCTGTCACATCGATGCTCAGGAGACAGACAGACGGACAGACAGAGCCGGGGGGGGCGGCTGACGGCACGGGGGGGGGCACACAGAGCTGGAAACCTCAGCCGGCCCCGAGCCAGCGCCGGCTTCCCAGCTCCGGGCTGCACTGGGGGGGGGGGAGCGGGGCTGGGTGCTGAGGGGGGGCTGGCTCATGGGGTCCCCATGGGGACACCCAGATGTGGAGGGGGGGTCGGAATGGGGGGGTCCGGGGGGGTCTCGTGGCCTCTGTGCTCAGTCATTCCTGGGCTGCAAACACGGCGGGGGCCCAGCAACCATCACCAGGAGCTGCTACCAACAGTCAACAGAGCACAGGCGGCCGAGGGGGGGGCTGGGAGCCGGGGGGGGGCAGCTGGGAATTGGGGGGGGGGCTGAGAGTTGGGGTGGGGCGCTGGGAGATGAGGGGGCAGCAGGCAGCGGGGCCAGCCCCCCCCCTTACCCCTCAATCAGTGCACATAGGGCTGGGTGTTGGGTCCAGGGCTGGTGACCCCCCCGTACCATGGGGGGGGGGTAAAGGAATGGAGTTGCCCCCCCTTCACCATAGCACAGGGGGGGCAGGCAGTGGAGGAGGCCCCGGGATGGCGTCACCCCCCCCTGCAGCACAGCACTGGGGGATTTGGGGCCCCGACCCCCCCAGCCCCCCCACCCCGGCCCTGCAAGGTGATGGATGTTGGGGGGGGGGTCCCAAGGGGGGGTCGCAGCCCGTGTCCCAGCAACTGGTTGCCTGGCAGCAGTGCCAAGTGGCCTCCCATACCTAATGATGGGAAGGGTCTGGGAGGGGCCACCCCCCCCCCCCGCCACCCAGAGCCCTTCGCCCTTCACCCTGCGTCACCTGGGGGGGGGTCCAGCCGCCCAGCCCCCCCCCCCCCCGCCCACAGCTTGGAGGCATTGAAGGGCAGCCCCCCCCCCCCAACCCCCAGCCTGGAGCTGTTGGGGGGCTCAGGGCCACGTTTCCCATCGGGGAGGGGGGGCAGGACCCCCCCATGGAGCACCAAACACCCATGCACAGCCCGGGGGGAGCCCAATCTTGTTGGGGGGGGGGGCACAGCCTGGCTGCCTTTGTTCCTGTGGGCGATGCCCAAATCGCGGCTCCTCTTTGTCTGCAGCCCCATATTGCCGGGGGGGGGGGGGAGCCCCAGCCCCTCCCTGCTCCCTGCCCCGGTTTAGCAGCACCCCAAAAACACTGGGGGGGGGGGTGAGGGGGGGCAGAGCGTGGGGCAGGAGGGTGGCGGGGACGTGGGAACAGGGACCTGGAGCTGCCCAAAAATCCGCGTAATGCGGGAAATGCAGAGAAAAAATGTGATTTCTCAGCGCGGGGGGGGGCGATGCTGGCAGCTCCACCTGCAGCAGCTGGGGCCAGCCCCCCCCGTACCCCACCCCGGCCACTGCAGGGACCGCTGGGGTTGGGTGGGGGGGCAGTGGCACGGCGGGGGGGGGCTCGGGGGGGCGAGCAGCCGATGTCCCAGCTGTGCCCCCCCCCCCACACCAGCTGCCGCAGAGCAGCTGCCACTTGGTGCCTGGGAACGGTCCCAGGACCCCCCCCCCCCCCTCGGTGGCCCCCCCCGGGGGTGGCGCACAAAGAGGCGGCTGGGAGGGAGCGGGGACGGGCACGGGGCCACGGCGGCACCGGGGGCCGGGACGTGGCTGGGAACCAGGGCACTGGGGCACGGCCGGGAATGGGGACGGGGACAGGGACGGGATGGGGACAGGGACACCCCAGGGCTGGGGACAAAGCCGTGGCCACCCCCATAGCTGGGCACCGGGACCCGGGGACACCCGGTTGGTGGCACCGGGGACGGGACCGGGACCAGGGCACGGCGGAAAATGCCCCCCCCGGGGCAGGGCCGGGGCACTGCAGGACAGGACCGGGACCAGGAGGGGGGGGGGGCAGCGTCGCGACGAGCCGTGCTGCCCCCCCCTTGTCCCCCCCCCCCGTTCCTGCAGCCCCCGGCCCCCCCGCCCCGAGCCCCCCCGCCCCGCCCGGCTTTGTCTGCGGCTCCGGGGGGGTGGGGGGGGGCATTACCTCATCCCCGCGCCGCCAATGGCAGCCGCCACCGCCGCCCCCCCGCCCCGCCCCGGCCCCCCCCCCCCCCCGGTTCCCCCGCCCCTCCCCGGTCCCCCCCGTCCCGTCCCGGCCCTATAAAGCCCCGCGCCCAGCCGCCGGCTCTGCCGCGCCTCTTACATCGACCGCCTCAGCGTCGTGCTGTGAGAAAGCCCCGGAGCCGAGCAGCCGCCATGGTGAGCGCGGGGGGGGGCACCGGACCGAGGGGGGGGGGGCGGACACCGGAGCCAGGATCGGGATCGGCCCGGGCCGTGCGCGCCCCCGCCGGGGACCCCCGAGCCACCGCCTTTGTTCCCGTTCCCCCCCCCCACCGAAGCCGGCGGAGCTGCCGAGCCCGTAATGAGCCCCCCCCAGGCAGGACGAGGCCCCCCCCGCCGGTGCTGAGCCCGCTCGGGGCGCGGTCCCCGTTAAACGGGGCAGGATCGGGGCCCTTTGTCCGGTGCTGAGCCCGCTCTGGGTGTGGCTCCCGGTGAACGGGGTGGGATGGGACCCCCCCGGATCCCGTTAAATAGGACAGGATGAGCCCCCCCCCCCCGGTGCTGAGCCCGCACTGGGCGTGGCTGGGGTTAAATGAGGCAGGATGGGACCCCCGGGGCCCGTTAAAAGGGGGCTCCCGGTGCTGAGCCCCCCCCGGGTGTGGCTCCTGGCAGATGGGTCTCAATAGGAGCCCCCCTGGCTGGGGCTGAGCCCCCCCGGGTGTGGCCCCTCTTAAACTGGGCAGGATCCAGCCCCTGGGTGCTGGGGGCAGGATGGGGTCCCCGGTCCTGCCCTGGGTGTGGCCATGGCTCAATGAGGACCCCCCCAGGGCAGGATGAGCCCCTGGTGCTGAGCCCTCAGCCCACACGGGCTGTGGCTGCGTCCCCATGGGGGGGGGCATGGCAGGATGTGACCCTGGGGGCTCCCATCTCCTGCTGGGTGCGGTCACGGCCCCCCAGGGCAGGATGGTGCTGAGCCCCCGGCTCATCACAGGGTGATCCTGCTTGGTCTGGGCAGAGCAGGATGGGCCCCCCCTGGGTGCTGAGCCCCCCCCTGCACTGGGTGTGGCCATGGTGCTGAGCCCCCTGCAGCCCCCAGAACAATAGGATGGGGCTGGGCAGGACCCGGCCCCATCCTGGCATGGGGTGGCCCCATCCTGCCCTGCCCAGCTCAGCACCAGCCCCTCCGGGGGGCAGCATCCAGCATCCTGGGGGGGGGGCATGGGCTGGGGCTGCAGCTGGAGGGGGGGAATGGGACATGAGTGGGGTACAGCGGGGGGCTCGGCCGGGCCACGGGGGGTGACGCAGCACCACGAATGTCCCCGCAGCGCGAGTGCATCTCCATCCACGTGGGCCAAGCGGGCGTGCAGATCGGCAATGCGTGCTGGGAGCTGTACTGCCTGGAGCACGGCATCCAGCCCGACGGGCAGATGCCCAGCGACAAGACCATCGGCGGGGGGGACGACTCCTTCAACACCTTCTTCAGCGAGACGGGGGCCGGCAAGCACGTGCCCCGGGCCGTCTTCGTGGACCTGGAGCCCACGGTGATCGGTGAGCGTGGGGAGTTGGGGTGGGGGGCGGTGGGTGCCGAGGGGGTGCCCGGTGCTAACGGGGTGCCCGGTGCTGTCCCGCAGACGAGGTGCGCACGGGGACGTACCGGCAGCTCTTCCACCCCGAGCAGCTGATCACGGGCAAGGAGGATGCGGCCAACAACTACGCGCGGGGGCACTACACCATCGGCAAGGAGATCATCGACCTGGTGCTCGACCGCATCCGCAAGCTGGTATGGCCGGGGGGGCCGCACGGGGGGCGCCGGTGGGTGGTGAGATGAGGACGGAGGCTCCGGTTCTGGGTCTCGCCCTTCCTGCAGGACTAGCCAGGCTGGGTTTAGACTTAATATATTAATTAATGGTAATCCTGCTCTGCAGCGGCTGCCATTGGCTGGCGGCGGGACGTGGCGCAGCCGGGGCGTTGGAGCTGCTCCACAGCGCCGCGTCCCCAGGCGCCCGGCGGTGCTGAGCTCTGCAATTCCTCCTTTGTTCCTCCTCGGCTCTGGCTGCGGCCGCATCCAGCTGCACTCAGCGGTGTTGGGAGCCCGAGGAGCTGCATGGGGGTGGCAGCAGAGCCATGGGCTGCGTGCCCCCCCCCCCCAAAGCGCTCTGGGGGCAGAGGGGCTTCCCTGGGGGATTCACGCGCGGAGAGTTTCCAACAACAGGAGTCAGGCTCACCCCATTCCTGGTGGCTTCTGCTCTGCTGTTGGAAATCCCCCAAATGTCATCGGGAGAGAACATAAGAGAGGAAGGAATGAGCTCTGCTGCTGCCCAGCTTAATAATGGCCCCCCCACCCCTTTCTCTCCCTCCAGGCTGACCAATGCACAGGGCTGCAGGGCTTCCTGGTCTTCCACAGCTTCGGGGGTGGCACCGGCTCCGGCTTCACCTCCCTGCTCATGGAGCGCCTCTCGGTCGACTACGGCAAGAAGTCCAAGCTGGAGTTCTCCATCTACCCGGCCCCCCAGGTCTCCACAGCCGTGGTGGAGCCCTACAACTCCATCCTCACCACCCACACCACGCTGGAGCACTCCGACTGCGCCTTCATGGTGGACAACGAGGCCATCTACGACATCTGCCGCAGGAACCTGGACATCGAGAGGCCCACCTACACCAACCTCAACCGGTTGATCGGCCAGATCGTGTCCTCCATCACGGCCTCCCTGCGCTTCGATGGGGCCCTCAACGTTGACCTGACCGAGTTCCAGACCAACCTGGTGCCGTACCCACGCATCCACTTCCCCCTGGCCACCTATGCCCCTGTCATCTCGGCCGAGAAGGCTTACCACGAGCAGCTCTCGGTGGCCGAGATCACCAACGCCTGCTTCGAGCCGGCCAACCAGATGGTGAAGTGCGACCCGCGGCACGGCAAGTACATGGCGTGCTGCCTGCTGTACCGCGGGGACGTGGTGCCCAAGGACGTCAACGCCGCCATCGCCACCATCAAGACCAAGCGCACCATCCAGTTCGTGGACTGGTGCCCGACGGGTTTCAAGGTGGGCATCAACTACCAGCCTCCCACGGTGGTGCCCGGGGGCGACCTGGCCAAGGTGCAGCGTGCTGTGTGCATGCTGAGCAACACCACGGCCATCGCCGAGGCCTGGGCCCGCCTGGACCACAAGTTCGACCTGATGTACGCCAAGCGTGCCTTCGTGCACTGGTACGTGGGGGAGGGCATGGAGGAGGGCGAGTTCTCGGAGGCCAGGGAGGACATGGCTGCCCTGGAGAAGGATTACGAGGAGGTGGGGGTGGACTCGGTGGAAGGGGAGGGAGAGGAGGAAGGGGAGGAGTATTAAACCTTCACAACGGTGCTGCTCGTACAGGGAACAAACGTAGTTGAAGACCCCCCCAGTGGGTCTGTAGCAGTGGGTGCACTGCTGGCTGTGCTGTTCAATGGTCTGTGAAATGGAAAAGTCTTGTCCCGGACCCACCCGTCCTCTCCCGTGGGTCTGAATAAAAAGCATTCCCTGTCCTTGGCTCTGTGTCTGGTGTCTTTCCTCCGTGCCGTGGGGCCGTCACCCCCTGTGCTGGGGGCTGCCCCGAGCCCCCTGCCCCTGGGGGTGCTCCTGGGGGGGGGGCAGGCTGAGCCCAGCACCCTGCAGCCCCAGCTCCCCCCTTTTTGGGGCTCAGCCCCAGGAGGCAGCTCCGTGCCCCCGAGCTCCCCCCCCCCATGAGGTGGGGAAGGGAGATGCCTCCAGACGTGTCCAAGCTCCGGGCTGGAGATAAAGCTGGGTCACGGTGCAAAGCAGGAGCTGCGGGGGGGGGGTGAGCAGAACAAGGAGCTCATTCAGCGCTTCCCGGCAGCGCTCAGCGTGCCCAGCCTGGGGGGGGGCAAACACCATGGCCCTGATCGTCCCCTTCCTCCCCCTGCCTTTATGGCTGAGCGTGGGGTGGGGTATCAGGGGACATCCCCCAGCTGTGGGGGCAGCACCCAGCTGTGACCCCTTTTGCTGGGTCTGGGGGGGGGCAGAGCTCACCCTCCCCATGGAGAGCAGCACTGGTGCAGCACCCACGGTCCCCCAAACCCGTATCTGGGGAGGGGGCAATGCCAAGGCCCTGACACCCCCCCCGCCCCCCCCCCAAAAAAAAAGGGCTGTTTCCTACTGCATGTCCTGCAGCAATACAAGGCGAGGAAGGAGAAGGGGGGGCTCTCCTCGCAGAAATATCTGTGCCCCCCCCACCCCAGTCCTGCTTCCCGAGTCATGGCTGAAAATCGCCCCCTGGGGGGGGAGCACCAAATAATTTTCTCCTTTTGCTTCCGGGGGGGGGGCTCTGTTTACTTCTTCCATTAAACTGCTCCAAGCACGCAGTGTTTTGTTTTTTTACATCGGATTTTCTTCCCCCCCCCCCCCACCTCCACCCTTTGAGGGCAGCCTGGCAGAGCCGAGCTGCTCGGGGGGGGGGTCGACCCCCCCCCTCCCGGCCATGTGAGCAGCAGCGCAGTCTTTGAGGGCAAAAATCCCCCCCCCGCAGCATCCAAGTGGCTGATGCAAAGCAAAGGGACAGGGTGCCCCCCCCCCGCCTGCTGCTGGGCTGCGGTGTGCCCCCCCCGTTCATATCCCCCCCATGTGCCCCTGCAGCATGGCCAGGGCTGGTAGCAGCAGCCTTTTCGGGGGGGGGGGGGGCACTACTCCTGGGGGCTCCCTGCTGCCCCCCGAGGCTGGCAGAAGCCCGTGGGTGACTTGTGTGACTTGGGGGGGGCACGGGGGGGGGCACCAGGGCCGAGCTGTTTTGCTCCATGAGGGGCTCAGTGCCCCCCCCCGCGCCCCAAATTCTCTCCCTTGGGGCGAGGACCTGCGGGGAGGGGGGGGGCGCGATGCAGCAGCAGCCCCCGGCCCTGCGTGAGCATGTTACCCCCCCGGCCCCCCCCATCACCCCCTCCCGCCCCCCCATCACCCCCCCGCCCCCTCCCATGCTCCTGGCTCCCTACAGGGGGAAATAACGAAGGGGAAGCTGAAGGCGATGCGAAACTCGAGGGGGGGGGGAAGGGCGTGCCGCAGTGCCGGGGGGGGGCACCCCAGCTCCTGGCCCCCCCCCCGTGCCCCCCCCCTCCCCAAATCCGCCATTTCCCACCCCCGCTTGCCGGCGGCCATGCGGCAGCGCCACGTCAGCGCTGCAATGCGGCCCCTCCGGTGCTCCGGGGGGGGGCCACGGACATGGGGGGGGGGCTCCCGGTTAAGGGGGGGGGCGGCTACCGGGGGGGGGGATACGGTGGAGCAGCGTCTCGCGGAGCTCCGGTTTAGCGCGAACAAATAGCGCCGGGGATTACGGGGGGGGGGGGGGCGGCAGCCTCCATGCTGGGGGGGGGGGGGGCAGGTTTTGGCTGGGGATAGGGGGAGGGGGCAGGCGCAGAGGCCAGGTCCCATGCCGGGGGGGGGGGCGCAGGGGGGCGGCAGGGGGGGGGGTGGAGGTCCAGATGGGGCCGGGGGCCCCCTGTGGGGCGGGGGGGGGGCAGGCGAGGGAAGCCGATTAAAGGCTCTGGGGCTTTGGGGGGGGCGAGGCAGCACGTGCCGCAGGCTCCCCCCCCCTGCGCCCCCTCCCCCCCCCCCCCAGCACTGTCGCAGTTTTCCTCTGCAGCAAAACCGCACCGGGGCGGGCGGGGACTGGCGGGGGGGGGGCGGCAACGGCCACGGTTCCCCCCCCCCAGCACACAGCGGGCAAGGGCAGAGCTGGGGGGGGCCTCCAGGGGCTCTGCAGCCCCCCCCCTCGAGCTCCCACTCCCCCCATAAGCCCCCCTCGGGGGTTGCACCCCCACGGCTGGGGGGGGGGGGGCAAAGCGCTCGCCCTGCAGCGGGGGGGGAAGGTGGAGCGCGCCACGCGGCGCAGCCAATCAGCGCTGGGGTTGGCTCGGATGGACGGGCGAGTTGACCAATGGGGGGGGCGATGCGCGGGCGAGGCCCGCCCCCAGGTGCTGTATAAGAGGGTGGCCGGGGGGGGCCCCAGCTCGGTACTTGCGTCGACTCCTTGGTGGTCGGGACGAGTAACAGCCTGCAGCCATGGTACGGGGGGGGGGACATGGGGCTGGGGGGGGGGGCAGTATGGGGCTGGGGGGGGGGCAGTATGGGGCTGGGGGGGGCAGGAGCAGGGCGAGGATGAGGAGGGTGGGGGCTGAGGGGGTCGGGGAAGGAGTTGGGGGGGTTGCAGATTGGGGGGGCTCTAGATTGGGGGGGTTCTGGGCAGAGCAAAGGCTGGGGGGGGCAGCGGGGGGGGGGCAGAGAAGGAGTGGGGGGAAGGGGAACCGCCCTTGGGTTGGGGGTGGGAAGGGGGGGGTAACGCAGGAGGTGGGGGGGGGGGAGAGCAGGGACTAGGGGGCTTGAGTAGGGACTGGGGGGGCAGAAGAAGGGCTGGGGGGGCAAAGCAGGGACTGGGGGGGCTTGAGTGGGACAGGGGAAGGTAGAGGAGGGGTTGGGGTCTTTAACGGGGCGGGGGGGGGGCAGAGCAGGGGCTGGGGGTGCTGCCTGTGCCTGGAGGACCCCTTCGGGAGCAGCACGTGGTGCCAGCCCCCCCATTTTCCCCCCCCCATTACCGGGTGGGGGCGGGGCACTGGTTCATTTTTGGCGCCCAGCCCCGACCGTTACCCTTCCCGCGCGCGGGAAGGCGCGGGTGCGCTCCTGCCCCCCCACACCCAGCACCCATCCTTGGGTGGATGGGGGCCCAGCCTCCCCCCTCCCGCGGTACCACAACCCCCAAATCCCATGCTGAGCCCCCCCGCATTGCCAAGGGTTCCCCACATTCCCACCTTTGTCCCAGTTTGCTCCTTGCCCCCAGCTGAATCCAAGCCAAAGGAGACCCCATGGGGCTAATCCTGCCTGGGGCTGCTGGGGGGGGGCCTCCTGTGGTCTCCCCACCACTAAAACCCTAAAACCTGGGCTTAGCCCCCCCCTGGGGCGGGCACCATCTGCCCTGCCGGGGCGGGAGGAATGTGCTGGAGCAGGTGGTGCCGCACTGGGTGCGGCTGGGAATGTGCTGGATCGGGGCGGGGGGGGGGCAAAGGGGGAGGATTGGGGCAGCTGGACCCCCCCCCACCCCCCCCTCCCAGCTGGGTGCTGGTGGCTTCAGCCCTCCCTGGGGGTTTTGGGCCATGCGGTGGCTCGGCGTGTGGTCCCCACCGCCCGCAGCGCCGCAGTCACGTCCGCGCTGCTGCGCAGCCTGCTTCCTCCTCCTCGTCCTCCTCTTCCTCCTCCTCGCCCGGCCTCGCCCTTCCTGCGCTGTGAGGCTGCGAAATGGCCTCCCCAGCCCCTGCCCGCTGCGAGGGCGCACGGCTCAAAAGCAGGATGGAGCCCGCTGCCGGGCTGGCACAGGGACTTGGGAGGTCCTGGGGTGCTGCGCCGGGGCTCGGCTGGGAAATGGTGGCTCTGGTCTGTCCCCAAGCACGTGTCTGACCCCCCCCCCAGCTCGCCACTGTGTTGGTTTTGAGGCTTGGCCACGCGCAGCTAAGCTCTCCGGCTGAGATGAGCTTTCTATGCCCTTTGGAGCTTGGGCACAAAATGGTTGCCCCGTGGTGACGCTCGCCTGCCCCAACCCATGCCGGGTGGCACCGCCGCGCTGCTGCTCCCAGCCCGGGCAGGATTTGTGCCCCCTGCCCATGCTGCTGGGGCTGTGCTGGTGACCGCTCTGCCCCTGCTCTGCCCCGCAGCGCGAGTGCATCTCCATCCACGTGGGCCAAGCGGGCGTGCAGATCGGCAATGCGTGCTGGGAGCTGTACTGCCTGGAGCACGGCATCCAGCCCGACGGGCAGATGCCCAGCGACAAGACCATCGGCGGGGGGGACGACTCCTTCAACACCTTCTTCAGCGAGACGGGGGCCGGCAAGCACGTGCCCCGGGCCGTCTTCGTGGACCTGGAGCCCACGGTGATCGGTGAGAGCGGGGAGTTGGGGTGGGGGGCGGTGGGTGCCGAGGGGGTGCCCGGTGCTAACGGGGTGCCCGGTGCTGTCCCGCAGACGAGGTGCGCACGGGGACGTACCGGCAGCTCTTCCACCCCGAGCAGCTGATCACGGGCAAGGAGGATGCGGCCAACAACTACGCGCGGGGGCACTACACCATCGGCAAGGAGATCATCGACCTGGTGCTCGACCGCATCCGCAAGCTGGTGGGTACAAAGCCTCGGGGGTGCCTGCACCACCGCAGCCTTTTGGGGATGGGGGAAGCCCCCAGAGGAGAGCGAGGAGCTGGGCTGTGCCTTGAGGTCTGGGTGCGTTTAACCCCTTGTGGGTTCTCCCAGTGCCAGGTGATGGCTCCAGGTAGTGCCAGTGCTCGGGCACTGCAGATGTGTCACTGCTGCCAGCCCTGGACTTGGCCCCGGGGTGGCCGTGGCAGGACACACGACAGCCGCCTTCTGCCCTTGGGGAACTTCACTTTCATTCTGGGTTGGGTCATGTGAGGCTTCCCCTTGACCCGGACTCTGATCCTACTTTCCTGACGGCTCGCCAGCAGTCAGTGCTGAGGGTTTAACTCCCACGGGGGAGGCTCGTGCCTGCCCTCTGTACATGGAGGGCAGTGCTGATGTTGGCTGCTGCAAGGCTCCTGCCCGTGTGCCTCCAGGGAATGCTGGCTCTAGGAGCCTCCATGTGCTCTATAAAGCACAGCCCCAGGCAGCCGTGTGCAGGTTATACTGGGCACGGTGCTGGCTGCTGTGTGTCCCCAGGGTCCTCTGCTCAGGCAGACCCTGCCAGCGCGCGCAGCCTCTGCTTGTGTTCCTGATCTGAGATGCCTCCAAGGCTTGAGATAACAGGGCTCAACGCTTTCCTTCCTGGACAAATCGGGAGTAGCTTAAAGTCACAAAAACTGGTACTGATGTCTTGTCTTCTCTTTTTCTCTTCCCCCAGGCTGACCAATGCACAGGGCTGCAGGGCTTCCTGGTCTTCCACAGCTTCGGGGGCGGCACCGGCTCCGGCTTCACCTCCCTGCTCATGGAGCGCCTCTCAGTTGACTACGGCAAGAAGTCCAAGCTGGAGTTCTCCATCTACCCGGCCCCCCAGGTGTCCACTGCCGTGGTGGAGCCCTACAACTCCATCCTCACCACCCACACCACGCTGGAGCACTCCGACTGCGCCTTCATGGTGGACAACGAGGCCATCTACGACATCTGCCGCAGGAACCTGGACATCGAGAGGCCCACCTACACCAACCTCAACCGCCTCATTAGCCAGATCGTGTCCTCCATCACAGCCTCCCTGCGCTTTGACGGAGCCCTCAACGTTGACCTGACCGAGTTCCAGACCAACCTGGTGCCGTACCCGCGCATCCACTTCCCCCTGGCCACCTATGCCCCTGTCATCTCGGCCGAGAAGGCTTACCACGAGCAGCTCTCGGTGGCCGAGATCACCAATGCCTGCTTCGAGCCGGCCAACCAGATGGTGAAGTGCGACCCGCGGCACGGCAAGTACATGGCGTGCTGCCTGCTGTACCGCGGGGACGTGGTGCCCAAGGATGTCAACGCCGCCATTGCCACCATCAAAACCAAGCGTAGCATCCAGTTCGTGGACTGGTGCCCGACGGGTTTCAAGGTGGGCATCAACTACCAGCCTCCCACGGTGGTGCCCGGGGGAGACCTGGCCAAGGTGCAGCGTGCTGTGTGCATGCTGAGCAACACCACGGCCATCGCCGAGGCCTGGGCCCGCCTGGACCACAAGTTCGACCTGATGTACGCCAAGCGTGCCTTCGTGCACTGGTACGTGGGGGAGGGCATGGAGGAGGGGGAGTTCTCGGAGGCCAGGGAGGACATGGCTGCCCTGGAGAAGGATTATGAGGAGGTGGGGGTGGACTCGGTGGAAGGGGAGGGAGAGGAGGAAGGGGAGGAGTACTAAAGGCTGGGTTCCTTCTGTCGCTGTAGCATGTCCACAAAGTGTCAGCTTCAAACACTTCAGCTTTCTTGTGCACCAGGTGTGGGTCTGGGTACCGGCCCTGGCTAGAAGGATGCGCTGCTCTGGCTAAGCGCTCACTCCAATGTGATCCTGTCTGTTTTACATGTGTCTGCACCATGTCTGTGAATAAAAGGCTTTAAGAAAAGCTGCCTCTGTGTTGGATACAAATGCCTCTGGTTCAGCCCCTGCGGCTGGCCGGCCCCAGCCCCGTGGGAACACGCTGTCCCCATTGTCCCTGCCCAATGAGATGACCGGGGGGGAGGGGGTGGTGCTCCTGCTGGAGCTGGCTCTGATTTCCCCTGCTCTGGGGGGAGAATTTCCCACTCCCTCGTGTTTAGAGCGTGGGGGGTGCTGGTTCTGCTGCTCCGGGGGGGACTTCAGGGAGCTACTGGGGGCCAAGACCCCGATGGGAGGAGGAGCCGTTCCCTTGCTGGGGGCCTCACAGGGGATTCTGTGCTTCCCCCTGCCCTGCCCGGGAGGGATACAGACGGATTAACCCGCGGATTAGCCCTGCCCGGGGGATCAGCTCTGGCCCCCGCGCTAATCCCGGTTTCCTGCCCTCGGGGGGAGGGGGCTGGGGGCGTCCGGCGGGGCCGTGGGAGCGGCGGGTGGGAACGCGGCGGCGCCTCCAGCCAATGGGAGCCGCCCGCGCAGCCCCCGGCCAATGAGCGGCGCCTCATTCAAAGCCGGCAGCCAATGGGGGCGGAGGCCGGGCCCTTTGAGGCGGCAGCCGAGCGGATACATTGTAGCGAGCGCCGGATGCGGGGGGCGGGGCCGGGGCCGGGCGGGAGGGGGCGGGGCCTCGCCTCCTGGTGCCGCGGGCGGCCCCGCACGGCTCGGCTCAGCCCCGCGCTGTGCCCGGATCCAGCCCGGCCCGGCCCCGAGCTTTGCCCTGACCCGGCTCGGCTCAGCCCTGTGCTGTGTCCGGATCCGGCTCGGCTTGGCCCGGCCCGGCCCGGCTCGGCTCAGCCCTGCGCTGTGTCCGGATCCGGCTCGGCTCAGCCCCGCCATCTGTCCTGACCCGGCTCAGTTCAGCTCGGCCCGGCCCTGCCCTGTGTCCGGATTCGGCCCGGCTCCCCCCTGCGCTTTGTCCTGCCCCGGCTCGGCTCGGCACGGCCATGCTGGCCGCCCCATGGCCCCTGTGGAGCACGACGCGCTGGCCGTGCGGGAGCAGCTTTTCCACGAACGGGTCCGCGAATGCATCGTGAGTGCGGGGCGCGGGCGGTGGGGAGGGGGCGTCCTGCGGGGCTGGGGTCCTGCTGGAAAGGGGGAGGGGGGGGCTGGGACCCTGCACACCCCCCACCGGGGCAGCTGCGGTGCCAGAGCCGCCGGGGCTGAGCCCCACGCCCGGTTCTTATCGGTGCCAGAGCCGCGCCGTGCTGCCGTGCGCCCCGCTGATAGCCCGGCTCGGCTCGGCCCGTCCGGGGGGCGTGGGGAGCCTGGCCCGGGCAGAGTGGGACCCCTCGGCCCGGCAAGAGCCCCCCCTGCCTCTGAGCACAGACAGGGCTCGCTCCAATCTCCCCTCCCAAAGGGATGGGGGGGGCATGGGATGCAAGTGGGATGGGACATGATCTCTGGTCCCTACCTTCCCCTGGAGATCTGGGGTCCTGCAGTGCCCCAGCACCTCCTATGCCCACAGGGAGTCCCCAGCCGTGGGGACTGCTGGGTTGGGTACAAAGCTGGGTTGGGTACCCGCTTCTGGGTCGGTGGAGCAGTGTCAGAGTTGTGCCAGACTCAGGCCAGGTGCCCCTGTCCCTGCCTCAGGGTGCTCAGCACCAATGTCAGCGGGCAGGGGCCCTGCAGAGCCCCCCAGGGCTGGGGACACTGGAGGGGAGTAGCTGGGGCTGCTGCTCTGGTCCTGCTTCATGGGGCGGGGATGTGGGGGGACCACATGTTCTGGCCCTGACATCTCCCGAGGGTCCCTGGGATGCTGCATGAGGGGTGACCAGAGCCAAGCGTCACTGCCCTGGAGCTCCCCAGTCCTCCACCCTGCTGAGCTGCCTCTGCCCTGGGAACTCCTGGCTCAGCACAGCCAGCGTGGAGTTCGCTCGACCTTTCAGACTTTCCTGAGCCACGTTGTGGAGCTCTGCCTCACTCCTGCCCCGTGGTTGCGTCAGCGCCGCTGGGGAGCCCTTCCCCTGCACAGGGATGGAGCAGGGACACCTCTCCCCTACCCGCCCTGTCCCAGGCCTCCTTGGGGGCCTCCTCACGAGGCCCCTTTCTTGCACCCTTTTTGGGTGAAAGTATTTGGTGTCCCTTGGTCAAGCAGAGCTTTCCACTTTGGGATGCAGCCCATGGGCAGAAGGAAACACACAGCTTGTGGTTCTTCCCTGGTGGGAGCAGGGACTGGAGACCACCCTTGGGGGGCTCCGGGGGCTTCCTGCCACCCAACTGGGCATCCCCCCACCCGTGGGACTCTCGGCCAAGCCTCCAGCACGAGGGAGGTGCCAGGGCAGCTCCAGTCCACCCATGCCAGG
The DNA here is from genome assembly GCF_047663525.1 of Anas platyrhynchos. Classification (NCBI taxonomy): domain Eukaryota; kingdom Metazoa; phylum Chordata; class Aves; order Anseriformes; family Anatidae; genus Anas; species Anas platyrhynchos. The sequence continues at coordinate 906,397 of NC_092622.1, forward strand.
GCGGTAGATTCGGGCGACCTTTCCCTATCCCGCCGCGTACCCACAGGGATGAAAGGTCGCTGTGTTCCTCGAACATCGCCTGCTCTGGCTGGGCCTTGGCGTGCTGGCGGGGGCGGGGGGGGGGGGATGGACAGACGCTGCAGCCGGCCTTGGCACCTGGCCCAAAGCTGCTCCCACAGCCCCGCTGGGTGCTGGTGCCAGCAGGATGAGGGCTGTGGGGTTTTGGGTCTGAGCTGTGGGCAGCTCTGTTAGCGCAGGCTGCCCTGGAATTGTTGCCTGTGCTCGCCCCATGCTCCCAAGCCCTGTGGGACCTCCTGGCAGCTCGCAAGCACCCAGTGGGTGAGCCCTGGGTGCAGCCCCCGTGTGTGGGTAGGGCCGAGCACACGTGTGGGGTGAGTGAACAGGGCCAGGACTGGAAAAACAAATAGGGTGGAGCTGGCAGGTCCCAGTGGCAGAGCCCAGGGTGGGAGCGCTGCCCTCTGGGTCCACCGGTGCTGCCCACACTGCTCTGCCCACAGATCTGCGCCCTGCTCTTCGCCAGCCTCTACATCCTCTGCCACTTCATCATAACCCACTTCAAGAAGCAGACGGACTTTGCGGCAGGTAGGGGAGGCTCGATTTGGCTGCCACCCCCCTGAGATGCTCCTCCCCTGCTTTCTGCCTCCCTCGGCAGCCCCAGTCCCACCCCAACCCACGTTCCTGGGGCATCCGTCCCTATGGAGAATCCCCCAGGGCTGCTATGGAAGGGGAGCAGGGTCCCAACTCCCTCGGGAGCACTGCTGGGCTTTGCAGCTCTGTTTTTGGGGAGGATGTTTCGGGGGGAGAGCAGGGAGTCATCCTGGCGGTTTGTTCCTCCGCAGTTCACGATGACGAGGACGCTGCTGTCAACAGGATTGCGTAAGTTCCTCCCCTGTCCCGCTCCTGCTCAGCCACTTCCCTCTCCCTGCCCGGCCGGGACACGGCGTTCCGCAGCTCCACGGGGGTCAGTGACCCCCCCAGGGGGTTGTGGCCGGGCTGTGACATCCACGCAGGGGCTGGAACTGACGCTTGTCCTTCCCGCAGGCTGGGGATGTGCACCTTCACCCTGGCCGTGGCGCTGGGTGCCGTGCTCCTGCTCCCCTTCTCCATCATCAGCAACGAGGTGCTGCTCTCCTTCCCCCACAACTACTACATCCAGTGGCTGAACGGGTCCCTCATCCATGGTGGGTGCACGTAGGGTGGCCACGGGGTGCTGAGGGCTGTGGATTGGGGCTGCCCCCAGCGGGAGCTCACCTTATTCTGTCCCTCCCAGGCCTCTGGAACTTGGTCTTCCTCTTCTCCAACATGTCCCTTGTCTTCCTCATGCCCTTCGCCTACTTCTTCACTGAGTCGGAGGGCTTTGCGGGGTCCAAGAAGGTACGTGGCCCCACGGGGCCTGTCCCCCACCCTGTGTCCCTCTCCCTGGCTTGCTGCTGATCCCGTTCCCTCAGGGCATCATGGCCAGGGTGTACGAGACATCGGTGGTGCTGCTGCTGCTGACGCTGCTGGTGCTGGGCATGGTCTGGGTGGCCTCTGCCATCGTCGGCAACAACGCGGCCAGTCGCCAGTCGCTCTACGGTGGGTGCTGCCAGGGCTCGGGGGTCTGTGCTGCTGGGGCAGGATGGGGCCCCTGGTGCTGAAAGGGGCAGGGGGAGGGCTGCCCTGGGGGCCTGCTGCATCCTGCCCCCTCTCTCCGCAGACCTCTGGGAGTACTACCTGCCCTACCTCTACTCCTGCATCTCGCTCTTCGGCGTGCTGCTCCTGCTGCGTAAGTCCGGGTCCTGCGGGGTCACTCCCTGGCATGGTGGGGGCAGCTCAGGACCCTTCTGGTGGCCCAGGGAGGGGTAGGGTGCCGGGGCTCACCCTCTCCTCTCACCCACAGTGTGCACTCCATTTGGCCTCTCCACCATGTTCACCGTCACGGGGAAGCTGCTGGTGAAACCCCGGGTAAGGTGCCACCCCCCCCCATGAGGCCCCGCCTGGGGTCTTGGTGTCCCTGAGCTGTGGGGCTGTCTGGCCCCCCAGCTCCCGGGGTGTCACTCGTGTCCCCTGCTCATGGCTCCGGGCCCGTCCCCAGCTCCTGGAAGACCTGGACGAGCAGCTGAGCTGCACGAGGTTCGAGGAAGCCGCCGTGTCCCGCAGGATCGCGTCCGGTGGGTGCTCAGCGCAGGCTGGGGAGGTGCCTTGGGGTGCCCAGGGACCCCAATCCCTCAGCATGTGGGGAGTGAGCCCCTCGGTGTCTCCCCCTGCAGGCAAAACTTCCTGCTGGCTGAACCTGAACGTGGGGCTGCTGCGGGAGCAGCTCCTCGCCATCCAGAGCAAAAGGCGGAAGCTGGGTAAGGAACTGGGGCGACCGGAGCTGGGCACTGGGAGCGCTGGGAGCACTGGTTCTCTGGGAACCTGCGCCCCAAAGAGAGAGGGATGGGGGTGCCGTGGGGCAGGGGCTGTAACATCCTCCCCGCAGAGCGGCGGCACCGAGCGTCACCCTGGCAGAGGAACCTGGGCTACCCCCTGGCCATGCTGGGCCTCCTGGCGCTGACAGTAAGTGTCCCTGGCCGGGTCCCCACCTTGTCCCTGTCCCCTTGTGTGTCGCAGGGCCCCGCAGACACCCTGACCCCCTTCTCCTCCTCCTCCTTCTCTTCCCAGGGGATCTCGGTGCTCATCGTCTGCTTCCACGTCCTGGAGCTGTTGCTGGATGACGCCGCGATGCCGCGGGGTATCCAGGTACCTGGGGGGGGGGGGAAAGGGGACAGCGAGGAGCCCCTTCTGCCGGGCTTGTTCCCACAAAGTGCCTCCTGCCCCGCAGGATGCGCCCCTGGGCCAGGTCTCCTTCTCCATCTTCGGCACCTTCGGAGCTGCCCTGCAGGTCGTCCTCATCTTGTATCCTTCACGCGGGCACCGGTGGCTGTCCCCTGCGCTGTCCCCTGCGCCACCCCCTCTGTCACCCCCTCTGTCCTCTCCTTAACGCCCCCCTCGCAGCTACCTGATGCTCTCCTCCGTCGTGGGCTTCTACAGCTCCCCCCTCTTCACCCGGCTGCTCCCTGAGAGGCAGGACACCCCCCTCACCAAGGTGAGAGCCCCCCCAGGTGTTGCGTGGCTGTCCCCGTGTCCTTGTGCACTGTGCGGCGTCCCCACGCGAGGGCACCACGCGTCCCTCCGGCTCCCCCTGCCTCCAGCACGGCCCCGGGAGCAGGTTCAGGACCGTGGGGCTGTGCCGCGGCTCCTTCAAATTCTCCTTTTTTTTCCCCCGCAGATCATCGGGAACTGCGTGTCCTTGCTGGTGCTCAGCTCTGCCCTGCCCGTCTTCTCCAGGACGCTGGGTGAGATGCGCTGGGGCTGGGGCTGGGACTGGGGCAGCCCCCCGGGGCCGGCATGCCCTGACCCCCCCACCCCCTGTCATGCAGGGATCACCCGCTTTGACCTCCTGGGGGATTTTGGCCGCTTCAACTGGCTGGGGAACTTCTACATCGTCTTCCTCTACAACATGGGCTTTGCAGCGCTCACCACGCTGTGCCTGGTGAAGAAGGTGACCTGGGCCGTGCAGGAGGAGCTGCTCCACGCCTTCGGTGAGGACGGGGACAGGGGGGACGTGGGACAGGGCGCTGGGGCCGTCCCCTGCCTGCCTCTCACCCTCTCCCTCTGCACCCAGGTCTGCACAAGCTGCCGCTGCCCGTGCCGCGCTCCCGGCCCCTGGGTGAGCGCTGCTAGGGCTGGGGGCACGAGGCTGTCCCACCCCCTCCCCGAGAACGGCCACGGCGCTGGTCCCGATGCCGCCGGGTGCGTTGTGGATGCTGGAGACCCCCCCAGGAGGAGCTGAGCCTCCAGGAGGGGGCCTGGCTGTGCCCCCCCCGCAGCCCCATCTCAGTCTGTTGCGCTACTGAGCCTCGGCCTCGAGCCATGCCCCTCTCAGGGGGCTGCAGCCCCCGGGGCTGTGCTGGCTGCAGCCCCCCCCCTCTTTTATATACCTCGTGGGGCCGGGCCTTTTGCCCCCCCCCGCCCCAGTGCTGCCCTCTTGGAGTTTGTGTGGTTTTCAATGTCTCCCCCCTCCCCAGGCATCCCTCTTAACACTAACGGGGGGGGCCCCATGCCCCCCTGGTCCCAGTCACTCCGCACCCTGTCCCCCTTGTTGCTCTGGGGGCTGCCAGGGGGCGCTGGTTGTCCCCCTTCCCCCCCCCCAAGAAGGAGCAGGGCTGGGGCAGGGCCCCCCCCAGCAGCTGTGTGATGAGTTGGTCAGGTCTCTGTTACCACGTTACTTGTTTGGAGCAATAAACAAACTCTCTTTTTTTTTTTTTTTTTAATATATATAGAATATTTTCACGCTACATGGCTTGGTTCCACCTCAGGGTAGGGCTTGGGGGGGGGGCTCGGGGCAAGGATTAGAGTTCCTATGGGGGGGGCTCTGCTCCTGCCCTCTCCCTGGGGGCCGTAATTAACCCTCTTCCTGGCTGTGGCTAACGAGCCCACTCCAGGAAGGGCTGAAGATGAGGGCTGCTCCTGGCCCCGGTTCCTGGTGCTGATAGCCCCAGTCCTAAATGGGGGGGGCAGCACCGGGTGGCTTTTTTGGGGTGTGGGAAGGTGGGGGCTGAGCTGCTCTGACCCCATCTGCCTCCACCTCAGGGGTCTGGGGGGACTCTGACCCCTCCGTGGCTGAGGGAGGGGGGCTCACGGAAGCTGCCCAGGAACAGGCCCCCCACCCATCCTGCCCGGGCTGGGGCTGCGCCAGGCTGCCCCCCCCCTCCCCGTGCATAGGGGGGGCCCTTGCCCCCCCCCTCAACCCCTCCCCGAACCAGGGCTGAGCAGGAAGCACAGGAAACTGGGTTTATATAGAAGGAAATGAGGCCATCGGTGCCCGCGATTTCCCTGCGCCCTGCTCCCCTCCCGGTCACCCTGGGCTGGCACGGGGGCTGCGGGGGGGCTGGGAGCCGGGCCCCAGCCCCCCCTCCCAGCCTGCCACTGCCTCCTGCCCTCACCCTGGCTCCTTGGCACCCTTGGGTGCCTCCCTGTCGTGGCTTGGGGTGCTCTTGGGGAGGGGGCCACGGGCGGCTCCCTGGGGTGCCGGGAGGGGGGGGGACACCCGGGGCTCGGAGGGGCCGTCCCGGGCAGCGCAGCCCCGGCGGGGGCGGCCCCGGGGGATGTGGCCGCCGCTGCCGCCGCTCCCGGGGGCCGGGCTCCGAGGCGGGGCCGGAGGGACCCGGCGGCGCTGCCCAGTGCCGGAGCCGAGCGGGTGCAGGTGGGGGGCACCCGGCCGGGGCCGCCCGACACGGCCCGGGGCGGCTGCGGGCAGCCCGGTACCGGGGGCAGCGCCAGGAGTGGGTACCGGTACCGGGGGCGGCAGCAAACGGGGGAGAAGTGGGGAGAGGCAGGAATTGGGGCTCGGTACCGGCGGCTCTGCCAGGGGGTGGGGGAGCTGCCGGTACCGGCGGGGCAGCCGTAGGGTAACGGGCGGCTCCGGTGCCAGGGGGCGGCGACGGGAACGGTGCCAGGGGGTCCCGGGAACGGGGCGCGGTGCCGGGGAAGCGGGGACCCGGTCCCGGAGGGCAGTGACAGGCGAGGGGAGCGGGACCGGCACCGGATAAAGCGGCGAGATAAAGAAAAGGGGGGGGCTCGGTACCGGAGAGCAGGACCCAGACGAGGCGTGGGGGGGGGACCGGAATCGGGGCACGGTGCCAGGAGCGGGGAGAGGTCCCGGTGCCGGGGCGGTGCCAAGAGCGGGGCGGCCGGGGCCGGGCCAGTGCCAGGAGCGCGGTGCCCGGGACCGGTTCCCGGTGCCCGTCCCGGGGCCGCAGCGGTAGGAGGAGGGGGCTTTTCCCGTCGGGGACCCCCCCGGGAGCAGGGTGCAGCGCCAGGAGAGGGGGTGCCGGGTCCGTGGGCGCGGGTGGGAAACGCTCCGGTGCCCGGGCGCTCCGAGTGGGTGGTGGCGGCCCCGGGGGGGGGGGGTGCGGGGGTGCTTGGGGAGGGGTTGTCACTCGTCCCGGGTGGCCGCGGGTCCCGGAGCGGCGACGGGCCCGTGGGTGTGAGAAGGAAACGCCGCCGACCCGCCCCTGGCACCGGGAGCCGCTAAAAGCCCCGGGGCCGCCGCGCCGGTGCCATGCCCGCCCCGGCCGCCCGTGCCCCCGGTGACTGAAGCGGGGGTCGCGGAGGCAGCGGGGCCCGGCGGAGCTCGGCGGCCGGGATGCCCCGGTGCAGCCGGTTCGCCCTCGGCCTCCTCGGCCTCGCCGCTTTCCTGCTGGCCTCTCCGGTGCTGGGCTGCGGGCCGGGCCGGGGGCCGGTGGGGCGGCGGCGGTTCGGGCGGCGGCAGCTCTCGCCGCTGCTCTACAAGCAGTTCGTGCCCAACGTGCCCGAGCAGACGCTGGGGGCGAGCGGGAAGGCGGAGGGGAAAGTCCTGCGGGGCTCGGAGCGCTTCAGGGAGCTGGTGCCCAACTACAACCCCGACATCATCTTCAAGGACGAGGAGAACACGGGGGCGGACCGGCTCATGACCGAGGTGGGGGCTGAGCCCGGGACGGTCCGGCCGCGCTCCCCGGGGCGCGGGGGCGGCGGGGAGGAGGCGGGAGGGAGCGCCCCGACCGGCCCCCGGTGGCACCGACCGGCCCCCGGTAGCCCCGACCGTTCCCCGGCGGCCCCGACCCTCCCGGGGCGCGGGGTCCCCTCCCCGGCTTCTCCCGGAGCTTCCCCCCGGGCCCCGGTACCGGTGGCACCGGGCGGGCCGCTGAGGACCCGCGGCGGGGATTAACGGGGAAGGGGCGTCGGGGGCTGCCGGGGATCCCGGGGCTGCCGCTCCCGGTCCGCGGAGCCGCCCCTGCCCGGCCCCGGGGCGGGCCAACGGGGAGGGGGCGGCCCCGGTAGACGTCTCCCGGGGGTCCGGGGCTGCGCCTCGTCCCGCCGGGATGCTCGCCGTTGCCATGGCGAAGGGCGGCTCCGCGGTCGCCATGGAGACGGGGGATGCTGCGAGTGGTCCAGGCAGCGCCGCGGCTCCCTCGGCCCGGGGCGGCGGGGGCGGCGGAGCCGGGGCGGCGGAGCCCGGCGGGCCGCGGGCACGGAGCCGGCCCGGGGTGCGGGCGGCTGAAAGGGGCCTTTGTGGCCGTGCCGGCATTCCCGGAGCCTGAGGTCAGAGCCGGGCTGGAAGGCGCCTATTGTCGCCGGGCCGGGCCGGGCCGGGCCGGGTGCATTCCTACCCCCCCGTCGCATGCCGGGCCCCCCCCCGGGCCGGGCAGCCCCGGGACCGGGCCCCGCACTCCCGCCCCCGCTGCCCCACCGCTCCCGGGAGCGGCTTTGTTGCACGGGGAACCGGGGGGCACCGGGGCACGGAGGGACGCCGCGACCTCGCCGGCTGCTGGGGCGGATGGGAGCGGCCTCCATCCCCTGCGCCCCCCATTGGCACCGCCCGAGCCCCCCCCCGCTGCCCCCCTCAGCTCGTGGGACCCCCCCCCCCCGTGCCCCTGCAGAGCCCTGCTCTCTGCAGCGTGGGAGCTGCACGCATCCTGCCCTGCTCTGGCAGGCGCTGAGCCCCCCCCCGGTGCTGCTGCAGGACGTGGGGCTGGTTCTGCTCGGCTGCACCCCCCAGCTCTGCCCCGTGCCCCCCCCCCACGGCCAGGTTAATCAGTCACAGCCATGGCCAAGGGGAAGGTGACACCCGGCACCGTCCCGTGCCCTTTCCGCCTGACTGCCCGGGCTCCCCTGCAGGACCCTGGGACACGTTAACCTTCAACCTGCACCTTTCTGGAGGGGGGCAGCTCAACTGTGCCCCTCTGCAGGCTGAGGAGGGGTCCCATCTGCCCCCCCCAGCCAGCAACCCCTTCGGGCTGCCCCCTTCCAAACCCCCCTAGCCTCCCAGTGTCCGTCTGTCCGTCCACACTCAGGATACCCCAGGTAGGGCTGCGGGTGCCACGGGGGGGGGGTCAGGACTGACCCTGGTGCTTGTCCCGTGTCCCCCCCCCCCCCGATCCAGCGCTGCAAAGAGCGGGTGAACTCGTTAGCCATCGCGGTGATGAACATGTGGCCGGGGGTGAAGCTGCGGGTGACGGAGGGCTGGGACGAGGACGGGCACCACCTCCCCGACTCGCTGCACTACGAGGGCCGGGCGCTGGACATCACCACCTCCGACCGCGACCGCCACAAGTACGGCATGCTGGCACGCCTGGCCGTGGAGGCCGGCTTCGACTGGGTCTACTACGAGTCCAAGGCGCACATCCACGTCTCCGTCAGAGCAGGTACAGCAGCACGGGGCTGCCAGGAGGCTGCCTTCCCCCTCAGCACCCCAACCTGTTGCCCCCCAACACCCTCTGCCCTCCGTTTCCATCCCAGGGTGGTGTGGGATGTAGCCCCCAGCCTGTCCCAGCTCCATTCAGCCACCAGCTTGGCAAAAAATCCTATTCCTCCCCACCCCAAAGTGGCACGGACAGAGCTGTCCCCAGGGCTCGCCTCCCATGGGGGCACAGAGTATGGTGGGGGGGGGGTTTAAGACACTTTGGATGTGCCCCCCCCCCCCAGCCCTGCGGCCGCTCCGGCCAGCAGCCCTGGTCCAGGCCAGAAGTGACAATCGACAGAAAGTGAAAGTGGCCGCAAATGTCACCGTCCCCAGCGGCAGGGCCAGGCGGAACAAAGGGCATCAGTGCGGGCCGGACAAAGGGGCCCTGCAGCACCCGCTCAGCCTGGATCCTGCTCACAGGAACCACGGGGGGGGGGTGTTCGGAAAATATCCGCTTTGTTTCAGGAGGGGGGGTAGATTTCGGGTCCGGTCAGAGCAGCTCCGCTCGGGGCCTTTTCCCTTCTGCTGCTCCCCCCCCAGGTGGCCGCGGGGACCCACCGGTGGCGTTCTCCACCCTCGCAGATAACTCCCTGGCCGTGCGCACCGGCGGCTGCTTCCCGGGCCACGCGACGGTGACGCTGCGGAGCGGCGAGCGCCGGGGTTTGGCCGACCTGCGCCGGGGCGACTGGGTGCTGGGCGCCGAGCCCGGCGGGCGCCTGGTGCCCACCGAGGTGCTGCTCTTCCTCCACCGCGACCTGGGCCAACGCGCCTCCTTCGTGGCCATCGAGACGGCCAGCCCGGCTCGCCGGCTGCTCCTCACCCCGTCCCACCTCGTCTTCGCCGCCCGCGGGGCCGCCAACGGCTCGGCCGCCTTCCTGCCCGTCTTCGCTCGCCGCCTGCGCCCGGGGGACGCGGTGCTGGCTCAGGGGGCTGGCGGGCAGGGGCTGCGCCCCGCGCGCGTGCTGAGGGTCTCGCGGGAGGAAGGCGTGGGGGTCTTCGCCCCCCTCACCTCCCACGGGACCCTGCTGGTCAACGGGGTGCTGGCATCCTGCTACGCCGTCCTGGAGAGCCACCGCTGGGCCCACCGTGCCTTCGCCCCCCTGCGCCTCTTCCACGGGCTCCTCTCGCTGCTGCCTGCCCGCGCCGAGGGGGGCAACGGGACGGCACCGGAGGCGGGCGTGCACTGGTACTCGCGCCTGCTCTACCGCCTGGCCTGGGGGGTGCTGGGCCACGAGGCTGTGCAGGCGTAGAGCCCCCCCCCAACCTGCAGGGCTCATGCAGGAGCACCAGGACCAGCGCCAGACCCCTCGCACCCATGGGTGCCAAGGAGGAGGTGTGGGGGCCCCCCAGGGAGGTTGGGTGCCCCTCGGCTGGGCACTGCTTGGGGTGAAGAGGGGGGGCATGGTGCAGGGAGCGGGGCTCAGCCCCCTCCCATGTTCTGGGGGCCACCCCACAGCACTGCTGGGGGGCGTTAGGTGGCCCCCGTGCCCCAGCCCCCCCCCCCCCCCCCCCCCCGTGTGCTCCCCCCGTATTTATTGCTTTATTAACCACTGCGCCTGGGGACTGGGGCACTGCCCCTGGAGCTGAGAGGTGTCCCCATCACCTGCGGTGTCCCCGTTACCCCCGGTATCCCTGTCACCTATGGTGTCCCCAACACCTATGGTGTCCCCTTCAGCTGCGGTGTCCCCACCACCCGTGGTGTCCCTGTCACCCACAACGTCCCAGTCCCCCAACGTTGTCCCCACACCGCTCGGGGCTGCAGGGCAGGGAGGGGGCCCAGCTCTAACCCGCGCTAACCGCTAACCCGCCCTGCTTGAGAGTTTTATTTTTCTATTTATAAATGTAATATAAACGTCCTCCGGCCAGCCCCCCCACCCCACCCCCAGACCCCCATCGGGGGGCAGGGGGGGCGAGCGTGCTTTTAACCACTTCTGTCCCCCCCCAAAAAAAAGAATAATACTATTTAATTGTTTTCGTAAATAAAGAGAAATCTATGGCCCATGCGGAGCTGTGACTGAGGGGGGGACTGGGGGGGTCCCGGGGGTCTCCGGTACCGGGGGGGGGGGAGGGAAGGTGGGCGCCCTCCCGCGTGTCCCCCGCAGGTGAGCGCCAACCACGTGGCCGAGCCGCTCTCGGCCTTTTTCATGAATGGAGCCGCGGCCGCCCAGGCGCCTGCGCGCGCGCCTCGCCCCGCCCACCCGCCGCCCGCCGGCCAATGGGAGCGCCGAGCGGGCGGTGTTGTGGTCACGCGGCGCGGGAGCGTAGTGGCGGAGGCCACGCCCCCTTCCCTCCCCTCCCGGCGCGGCGGGCCGCTGATTGCGCTGGGTGCCGCGCCCGCCCGCGCCGCTTTTCCCTCCCCACGCGTGGCGTGGCGGGGGTCGTGCCCCCGGCCCCGGGACCGTCGGGGGCTCCTCGGGGCCCGCCGCGCCGTGGGTCGCTCCGGGGGGGGCGGGCGTGAAGGGGCGTGGAGGGGCTCGGCTCAAGGCTCCCACGCGTGACGCCGCGTGGGGTTGCCCCCCCCGGGGTGGTTACCGGTGGCGTGGGGTCCCGCTCAGCCCACCCCCCCCCCCTCCAGGGGCCGTGACCTCTCGCAGGGTGCTGTGGGTGCTCACCCGGGGGGGGGGGGGGCACTTCCCGCACCCACGCGTGGGGGCGGTGATGGGGTCCCCCCCCAGGCCGAAGCTCGCGGGTCGTGGAGGGGAAGTTTGCGGAGCGCCACGACCTCGGGGGGGGGGGGACACAAGGTGGGGGGGGCTGCCAGCTTAGGGACAGCCCCTCCCTGGGGACACGCGTGACAAGAACGGACGTGGCCCCGTGCATCGGCACCCACGGTGAAGCCCCCCCCGGATGGCGGGGCCGGGGGGGGGGGGGGGGGGGGGGGGGGCAGCACCCTAGGGTCCTGGCAGGTCCCTGGGGGGGGTGGGCAGCACCCTGGGGTCCCGGGGCTGGGGGGGGGGGGCAGTACCCTGGGGTCCCTGCAGGTCGCTGGGGGGGTGCCAGGGCTGGGGGGGGTCCCCGGGGTTGGGGTGAGCGGGGGGGGCTGGGGGCCGCGCTCCCTGCTAATTGTGGCTAATTAACGCTAATTGCCCAATTAGAGATGGGGGGGGCAGGAACTGGGGTATTGGGGGGGGGGTGGGCAGGTGCCGGGGTACGGGGGGGGGCCGTGCCCAGGAGCTGCCCCCGGGGTTACCGGGGGGCGCCCCCCAAAGCGGGGCAGCCCCGGGGGCTCCCCGGTGCCGCGGTGACCCCACGGCCACGCGGGACCGGGACGGAGCCTGCCCCACGCACCCACCCGGGGCGACCCCCGGGAGAAACGGGAAGGGAACCGGGACCGGAGCCGGGTGCAGAACCGGGAGCGGGGCCGGGACCCCCCCGGTCCCAGATCCGCACCCCCACCCCCCCCCCGCCCGCCCCCTTCCACCCACGTGCGCGCCTCGCGCCCGCCCCGGCAGCGCTGGGGTTAACCCTCGCGGAGGGATCCCTCCCGGCAGCAGCGTGCACTGCGGCCCGCGCCGGCCCCCCCAGCACCGCAGCGCCGCGCCCTCCGCGCTCCGTCTCCCTCCGCCCGAGCCCCCGCCGACAAAGTAGTGCGGGCGCGGCGGCGGCGGCGGCGCCCCCCCCCTCACGTCCCCCCCCTCCCCCCCCCTTTCCACGTCCCCGTTTCCGTTTCCTTTCTCCCTTTTCCTCCTCCTCCGGCAGCGGCGGCCCCGGTGCGGCGGGCGGGGCGAGCGGCGGGGCCCTACTTTCCTCTGCAAATGGCCGCACCGGGGAGCGCCTCCCGCCCCGCTGCCCCGGCCCCGGCACCGGAGGCGGCGGCGGCGGCGTAGGGGAGGCCGCGGGTAAGAGAGCGGCGGTGTCGGGACCCCCCCCCCCCCCAATTTTCCCCGGTCGCCCCCCCCCCCCCTCCCCTCCCGGGGCCGGGCCCCGCGTTTTCCGCTCCCGTTTTCCGCTTCCCCCTTTCCCCCCCCGGAAGGGAAAAGTCTCCCCCCCCACCCCCCCCCCCGCCGTTCTCCCGTTTTGTACCCCCCCCCCAAGGGTTGGGGGGAAAAAAGGAGAAAAAAAAAAAAAAAAGGAGCCCCCCCCCCCCCCCCTCCCGGGAGCTTCCCCCCCCCTTTGTGTGAGCCGGGGGTCGTTGTGTGCCCCCCCCCCCAAAAAAAAAAAATCCTCCGGTTCCCGGGGATGCCCGGGCCTGGAAAGGCCTCGGTTTGGCGGGGGGGGGGCCGCCTCCGAGCCGCCGCCGCCTGAGCTGAGAGGAACGGCCCCGGGTAGGCCGCGGGGGGGGGGGGGGGGCCGGGGCCTGGCGGTACCGGGGGTGGAGGGGGGGGGGGGCTCGGGGGTACCGGGGAGGGGGTGGGGGGGGAACCGGGAGGGGGTCCGGAGGGGAGCGGGGGGGGTCTCAAGGCGCTGCCCCCCCCCCCCCTCCAAGCACACCGGATCCGGTGCCCGCTGCACGCCGGGGATCTTCCGGGCAGCGCGCGGCCCCCCCCCAAATTCACCGGGGGGGGGAACGGGAACCAGGATTTGACCCCCCCCCACTCCGTGCTGGTAGCACCCGGTGGAGCCCCCCCCCCCCCCCAAATCGCCCCCCCCCCCCGAAAAAACCGGGCCTCGGTGCGCAGCCGCGGTGGGGCCTGACCGGAGGGGTGGGGGGGGGGGCTCGGTTTGGGGTCTCCGGTTCCCCGGTGGGGGGGGTGGGGGGGGCCGGTATGGAGCTGGGGGGGGTCCGTACCCAACCGTGCCCCCCCCCTTTCCTCCGGTTCCCGGGGTCGTGCTCCCGGTGTGCGGTGGGGTCCGAGGGGGGGGGTCCCGGTGGGGGGGGGGCGCGTGGGAAATCCTTTACCGGGGAGGGGTGGGGGGGTGGGGGGGGGCACGGTTCTTTACCGCCCCCCCCACCCCCCGCGTGTCTCGCCCTCGTGGTCCTGGGGGGGCTCAACTGGATCCCTCCCCCTCCCCCCTCCCCGGGGAAACTGAGGCACAGGGGGGTGGTTTTCGGGGGGGGTGGGGGCGGTGTCGGAGTCCTCCCGTTCCCGTTGTGCCCCCCCCGGCCTGTCCCCGTGCCCCCCCCCCCCCAGGTTTTAATGTAGGCGCCGGGGGGGGCTTTGGTCCATGGAGCCGATGGGTCCGCGTCCCTGCTGGGGGGGGGTATTTGGGGGGGGGGGGAGGGCCCTGGGGGGGGGTTTGGTGATTCCTACACCCGGGGGGGGGGCACATGGGGGTTGCCCCCCCCCCTCCCTGGGGTTTAATTGGGATCCACGTGGCCTCGCTGGTGGGGAATGCGCTGCCCCAGATATGTGGGGCTGCCCCGCTCGCCCCCCCCCAGGCATCCTGCGGCGTGTCCTGGGGGGGGGGCATACCCGGGGGGGGGCTCACGGTGATGGGGGGGAAGGGAGCAGGCTGTGGGGTGCGGGGTCTTAGAGACCCCCCCCATGGGGAACGGGGATGTGGTTCTGGGTGCTGGGCTGAGCCCCTTTGTGCGGGCTTTGGGGCTGGGGGGGAGAACCGAGAGGTCTGGGGGGGGCACCTGAAGGTCTGGGGGGGCACCCAAGGGGTCTGCGCCCCCACTCACGGCTCTCGTGCCCCCCCCGCAGCCGCGCGCCTCTCCGGAGGGCCGCAGGAGGCAGGATGGACGAACAGAAAGCGCCCGGCGAGGACAAGGACGCGGACGCGCCAGGTGAGCAGGGGGCAGGGTCCTCTATTTTATTTTTTTTTTTTTGGGGGGGGGGGCTCGTCCCGACGGGCCGCTGAGGGTCACCTTCCCCGCAGCCGATGCGGCCGCGCCCTCGGAGGAGATGGGCAGCGCCGAGGGGGACCCCCTGAAACCCCCCGAAGGAGCCTCCGCGGGGCCGGGGCTGGAGAGCGCGGACACCGGGGGAGCTCCCCAGGCCGGCAGGTGAGGATTTTGGGGGGGGCTCGGGGGTGGCCTGGGTTTTTGGGGGGGCTTCTGCACGTCCCCAACGCCCTCTGTCCCCCCTCCCTCGCAGCGCGCCAGCCCGCCGCTGCGCCCTCTGCAACTGTGGGGACTGGAGCCTGCACGGGCAGCGGGAGCTGCAGCGCTTCGAGCCGGAGCCCGACTGGCCCGAGCGACTGCGGGGGGGGCTCGAGCCCCCCGAGGGTCCCGGCGAAGCCCCCCAGGAGCTGGAGCCGGCGGGCGATGACCTGGCACAGGTCGGGTTCTCCGAGCGAGTGTCCGCGGCGCAGCTCTTCGAGCCGACGGGTGAGTGGGGGCCCCGTGGGGGATCCCTCGTGCCATGGGGGGTCCTAAAGCCCCGTGGGGGTCCCAAAGCCCCTTGGGGGTCCCTATCCCATGGGGATCCCGGTTCCTGACGCCCCCTCCCCGCAGGGCACTGCTGGGTTCACCGCTGGTGCGCAGCCTGGTCCGATGGTGTGGAGCGTGCCACGGGGGGGCTGGCCGGCGTGGGCAGAGCTGTTTTCTCAGGGATCTCACAGGTGAGCGGCTCTCAGAGAAGGATCAGGGGATAAGGGGGGGGGGGCAGAATGTCCCCCCCCACCCCCAGTCCTCAGCCCTGACCCCGCCGGGCTGCTCCCCCTTCCAGAAATGTGAACACTGTCGGCGGAGGGGGGCCACCATCCCGTGCCGGGCTGCCGGCTGCCCCCGGCTCTACCACTTCCCCTGCGCCGCCGCCAGCGGCTGCTTCCAGGCCATGAAGAGTTTTCGGCTCCTGTGTCCCGAGCACGTGGCCGAGGCGGCGCAGATGGGTGCGTGCCGGGTGCTGGGTCCTGCTCCCGAGGGGACGTGGAAGCACGGAGGGGGGGGGGTGGTTTGGTACCCGGGGGGGGGTCCTGACGCCCTAATCTCACGCGCAGAGGACGCCCGGTGCGTGGTGTGCGACGGGCTGGGCGACGCACGGGACCTGCTGTTCTGCACCAGCTGCGGGCAGCACTACCACGGCGCCTGCCTGGACATCGCGCTCACGCCCCGCACGCGCTCAGGGTGGCAGTGCCCCGACTGCAAAGTGTGCCAGACCTGCAGGTGGGTGAGCCCGGCTCCCCGGGAGCCACCGGGGGGGACACACGCAGGAGGACGGTTCTCACCTTTTTTTCACCTTTTTTTTTTTTTTTTCCCCCTCGTGCCCCGCAGGCAGCCCGGCGAGGACTCCAAGATGCTGGTGTGCGAGGCGTGCGACAAGGGCTACCACACCTTCTGCATGGAGCCGGCCATCGAGGGCGTCCCCGCCGACTCCTGGAAGTGCAAGGTGCGCCCCCCCTACCCCCATCTTTTCTTCGGGGAGCTCTGGGGGGGTGCCTGCCCCAGCTTTGACGCCCCTCTGCCCCCCCCCCAGAACTGCAGGGTGTGCTCGGATTGCGGCCGGCGCCCACCGGAGCTCGACCCCGGCTGCCAGTGGCACCGGAGCTACTCGGTGTGCGAGGGCTGCCAGCAGCGGCGCGGCACGGAGGGAGCCTGCGGGGCGCAGGGACAAGCCCCCCCACCCGACCCTGCGGCCCAGGCGTGAGTTGGGATGCATGGGGGGGAGCGGGTGGGCACCCCCCTTGGTAAAAAAAAAAGGGGAGTTGCTGGGCTGGGAGGACCCTGGGGTGGCTGCAGCCCCGCTCCCCTCACTGGGTGCCCCCCATCCAGGTTGGTGGCCCCCGATCGCAGCGGGCTGGCGGAGGTGCCCGTGCCCCCAGTTGAGCCTGAGGGGAGCAACGAGGAGCTGCAGCCGGGGGGGGACCCTGAGGTGGCACCCCCAGGCCCCGAAAAGTTGCCCCCCGACGAGCTGCCCCCCGATGAGCCGCCCCTCGAGAAGGTGCCCCCCGAAGAGCTGCCCCTCAAGAAGGTGCCCCCCGATGAGCCGCCACCCCTTGAAGAGCTGCCCCTTGAGAAGCTGCCCCTCGAGAAGACCCCCCCCGAAGAGCTACCCCTTGAGAAGACGCCCCCTAAAGAGCCGCCCGCCGAAGAGCTGCCCCTCGATGTGCGCCCCCCGGAGGAGCTGCCTCCTTGCGTGCTGCCCCCCGACGAGCCCCCACCTGACGAACTGCCCCTGGAGAGGTCGCCCCTTGTCGAAGAAGCGCCCCCCAACGAGATGCCCCTTGACGAGGCGCCCCCCGACGAGCTGCCCCCCAGCGAGCTGCCCCTCGCCGTACCACCTCTGGAGGAGCTGCCCCCCGACAAACCTCCGCTTGCCAACTCGCCCCCTAACGAGCTGCCCCTGGACAAATCGCCCCCCGACGAGCAGCCCCCCGATGAGCCACCCCTCAAGGAGCCTTCCCCCGTTGAGCTGCCCCCCGACGAGCTGCCCCCCAGCAAGCCTCCCCTTGATGAGCTGCCCCCCGAGGAGCCCCCGCTGGACGAGCAGCCCCCCAGTGAGCTGCCCCTCGACCTGCAGCCCCCCGACGAGCCGCCCCGCAGCGAGCAGCCCGTTGATGAGCTGCCCCCTAACGAACCAGCCCTTGATGAGCTGCTCCCCGACAAGCCTCTCCTCGAGGAGCTGCCCCCCCCTGAAGATCTACGCCCCGCCGAGCCGCTCCCCAGCGAGCTGTCCCCCGAGGAAGACCCCAAACCACCAGGTAAATGGGGACCCCTGTGCCCATGGGGGTCCCACACTTGGGTCTTCCCCCTCATCCCATTACCTGTCCGTGTGCTTTGCTGCCCCTCTGGGGGTGCAGGGGGCGAGGGGACCCCTGTGGCCCCCCCTCCCTGACCCCTTCCCCGTCCCTCAGGTCTCCTCCCCGAGGTGGCAGTGGCAGAGGAAGCGCCCGCCCTGGCCCCGGAGGTGCCCTCGGAAGAGGAGATGGAGCTGGAGCCCGAGCCCTTGCTGCTCCCCGAGGCCGCGCCCCCGCCCCCTGCTCCCCCAGGTGGGTTTGGGGACATGGAGGTCG